>NC_136061.1:1173069848-1173629848 GCF_964261635.1 Lissotriton helveticus
GATTTTAACCTAGACCGCTGATCTTAATTGTGCTTTTATGATCTGTATTTAAGATATCGAATAAAGATTTTATTGATAAGTCACCCCTCAGGTAGGCCTTTCAATCCCAAAAGCAGGGTGCTTGGTTCTAAGTGTGAGGGTGCCCTGCATGAGCTGGACACCCCCTACAAACCCAGGAGTGCATTCTCCAGGCTTTGTAAGTGCGGTCAGCCATTCTATACATATAGAGGGCATCAAATCAATTACGAGATGTCTACCTATATATTGACTGCACCTAAAACGGTCATGTTTGGTATCAAACATGTTAAAATTCTACCCCAACACTGATTCCAGTGTTGGATGCAGGATCCCACGTACTGGGGATGGGCTGCTCTAGGGAGCCCCCATGTATTCCTGGTATCAGCCTTTCAGGGTCTAACAGCAAGCTAGTGCTGCTGCCGACCACAGACACAATTCTGCTCTCCTGCTGCTGAGCTAATCTCAAACAGGGGAAGGTAGAACACTAGGTTTCCTTTCACAGGGTGGTGGGACCACCTCCAAGACAGGACTTACTGTATTGAGCTGGGGTGGGGCGCTTGTCAGCGCAACCAGACTGCTTTGAAAGGCACATTTGGTGCCCTCCCTGCATACTGCAGTTGAAATGAGCTCTGGTGCAAACCTGGACAAAGGACAATGGAGTATACTCACCTCTGACCAGCCCCTCCTCTGGGAGAGACCCATGAATCGTCCCAACCCTTTCATCTGGGTACTCCAGTGCTTACCTGTGGGTGGCTCTTCAGATTAGTCGTGGGACAAGATTCAGATCCGAAACCAGTTCTACCGTTTGGGCACTTTGGAATTCGTTTTGGGAACCGAGACAGCATCTAGGAAGACTCCTGCTGCCCCAAAACTTATCGTCCTTCTAGTCTTCTGCGTCATCTGTGCCTGTAGTTCATCCAGGTTCTTCTCCAGGCCTGTAGGCATCAGAGACACCTGAAGGAATCTCCGTTGGAGTGAAGGTCACTCCGCTGCATATGCAGACACCACAACTACGCTGACTGTCCTGCTGCTCCTGATGTCCTCCGGACTTCGAAAGGCCCAGCAACACAGGAGGTGGTTCTGCAACTCCCTCGAGGCCTGCACTGCCTTCTCACAGGGTTGGAGTCCAGTATCCCTTGTCGGAACCCCTGGAACAGAACCCCTGTGCACTGCGTCGACTTGCAGTTGACAAGGCTTGTTGAGTCTTCTCTAGAGATCTTTGGGATCCAAGAAGCTTCACCCTGCAGCATCTATTGCTAACAAGAACTTTGTCCTCACCGCATCCTCTGCACCGTGGGTTTGCATCCTTGGTGAGCTGCTCGAGGTACTCTTGTGACTCCTGTGTCTTTGGCCTGTGGGTCCTCGAGGGTCTTCTTTGGCTCCAGTGGGCTCCCCTGCTTGCTCAGGCCTGCTCTCACTCTCCTACATTTGGTGAGTCACTTGGACCTTGCTGGTCCCGACACTGCATCATCTTCGTTTTACACGTCTGTTGCTGCTGGTCTTCCACAGCGTTGCCTGGTGCTCACAGTTGCAGCGACAAGGTCACCGTCAACTCTCCTGCATCTTCAGTCATTGGTGGTCATTGGACTTCCATGCCTCCTGGTCACTCCAGAGTGGCATAGACTTTGTTCCCTCTGCTTCCAGGTACTCCTCTTCAAGAATTCACCATTGGTTTCCACCAAACTCTTTCACCTTTACCAGCGGCATCTTCACTGAAGTCCTCCATTGGGGTCTACCGCGGTTTCCGACATCACTTCGGACCTATGCAACCGGTTTCCCAGGAGTCGGTATCCTGGTTCCTGGGGTATCCACGGGTGGGGTGATACTTCAACCTTTCATCTTCTACTGGGTTTCTTCAGGGCCCTCTGGGAAGAGTCCTTTGACTTGAAAATTGCAACTGCGACGTTCCAATTGACTTGCATTGAGTACGTGGTTGCCTTCCACTCTGCACACAGTCTCCATGGGTACTTACCTCGGGTGGTTCCTTGGGCCCCCAGCTCTAAGTCTTCTGGGTCAAGTCTCGACTTCCGTTGCAGTTCGCACTCGCTTTATTAGTATATGATTTGGTCTCCCCCTGGAGACCACTGTGTACTAGTGCTACTTACCTGTTCTCCTTTTGAAATATTGTGCATATTGTGTTTATATCTCCAGGTAGGAGATATACCAATGTGTTAGTGAGTGTGTATAGTAAATATTCCTATTATTATAACTACACTGTGTGGCTCTTTTTTGTTTAACCTACATTATATGAGTAGTACTGGTTAAACAAGCTGCTTTACACTCCTGTGGTAACCATGAAGGCTGTTCTCCACAGCTACCACTTAGAGAGCTGTCTAAGGTTGTCTATGACCACTAAAATCCCCATAAGGGTTGTCTGGATTAGTGCAGGGTGCTTAACTTAAATAAGTGTGCACAATATACTAAGCCAGCCTCCTACACCTTAACACCTTCAGTAACTACCATCACTTGCTCTTAGGGCCCAGTATGATGTGTACATCCTTTTGAACTTGCCATCCCAACATGGAGGGCTCTTTTTTTTAGAAATGAAGTTACTTACTTTCGGTAATGTTCTTACTGGTAGAGATAGTTCCTAGAGAGCTTAAAACCTGTTTTGGAGGGGACATCCCTAGCACACTGAAAGTTTTTTCAAGGTAAATGTCTCTAATAGACACAAATGCAGCTCCTGATCCGAGTGATGGTGCAGAAAGAAAGCAATTTATTTCAGAGCACCAGAGTAGCACCTACTTAGGCTCCACATATCATTTCGGGAGCGAAACCACGTTAGAGCAGAGCACTGCACCTCCTGCTGGAATGCCCAGGGATTACTGAAAGGCTTCCAAATCAATTCTAAAATCTGAGGAACATTCAAAAAGTGAGGAATATGCAGCTAGAAGTTAATCAGAAAGATAATTTACTGTGTGCTTGTCGATTTTAAACCCTTCGGTGCAGGGAATTCCTCTGGTGTGGGTACCAGAGGGATTCCTCCCTCTAACAGTCTTGGGAGCTGGGGAAGAGCTTCATCAGCTCCCGAGTGTTTGGTTTCTGTGCACTGACTATCAGCACTGACGATCAGCACGCACGTCGCGCTGACATCATTGCACCGAAACCGAAACTAGCCAAAAGGCTCATTTCAGTTTCACTTTCTACATGATATGGGGCTATCTCAGCTCTCCGAGCACGTAGAAAGTCAGGAGAGGGATCATTGGAAAGGGGAGAATATTCCCTTTCCAATAGTATGCTTCTCTAGTGGATCCCTGCTGGAGTATCACCCCAGGAGGGCGATCCCCAAGCAGGGATCCACCCACTAGGCACCAGGGAGGGGAGAGTGGCCCCTTGGGCAAGGGCCTTTACTCCCCCCCCCAAATTTTTTGGCCAACAATCAGTCTAACCCCAATCTGCTCCCGGGGGCAAAAAGCCGACTAACAGCCAAGGATTTTTTAAATTGGACAGCCCCTCCAGCAAAATTCCAGTCCTTCTGCCCCCCGTGGGCAGTAGCCCCCAATCTGCCTCCCCCAGGGGGTAGAAAGCCCACTAGAATCCAGGAGTTTAAAAAAAATTGGATTTAGGGGTGGGGGTCCCCCGAGATTGGCATGCCAATGCTCCCACCCCCCAAAAAGAAGTCCAGTCTTTCTGCCCCCCCCCTTCCCCCCCAAAGGCAGATTGGGGCAATAGTCCCAATCTGCTCCCTGAAGGGGCCGAAAACTGACTAGGCACCAGGGATATGTTTATGGGCACGCCAGTGAGAAGCCCCATAGGCAAGGGTCGCTTCTTTTTTTTTTTAAGCACACATTTTGGCTGTACAGTGATATTTTTATTCTTATCTACTTCCAGGCGAGGCCAGAAATCTACTAGAAACCAGGAAGATTTTGTGTGTGTTAACTGGAGTTTGGCTGACGTTTTGCGTGAACTGACCTTTTGCTGGTGGTGTGTGTGGACCTTCGCTTGGCTAATGGCGAGGGTGGACTCGCGCTTGATGGCGGTGTGTGTAGATTTTGAACAAAGAAAAACGACAGCGCTGTTCCTGAACAAGGGGTGGTGTGCTGGTCACTAAACAGAAGAGGGAAAACGTGGTGATTTGCGTTTGCAAACCTACCACTGGGTATCCATTGTGTTGGATATAGTTGCCTCACACACCTTTGCAGGTGTCATGCTTCATCATCGGCATTGCTCCTCGTTGGGCAGGCGGTGCAATACCCAACGGGCTCACCTCAAAGAGGGGCTCTTTAGCGGAGATCTTTTAATCCAACTGCCTATGGGTGAAGTGCGGGTGTGGGGCCTGAAGGTTGTAGACGGAAAGTGGATTAAAATGAGGCAGAGGGTACCTGAGACTACTTTATTCGGGCGGCCCCTTGCTTCAATTAAAATTGAGGCTAGTCTGGGCTTGCTGGAATTGATGTTCCCTAGCTCTAGACTAGATTAGGAGGTGTTTAAAATCGGTCAACATGTTTCCGCTATGGTGCATTGACACGCGATTCATCAGGACCTCTGTGATAAAGTCTACAGACAATAATTTAAATTTCAGGTTTATATACTCATTACCATTTAGGGAATGTCGTACCTCAATTGCACTGTTCCTTGCCTAATGGTCAAGATTAAAATGCAACATCAATGACCGGCGGTTTGTACATCAGGGATTGGGCCTCTGTGTATAAGGCTCGGGCTCCTGAGTAGTAGGCAGTCGTCCTACCCCTTCACCGCCGGCATCGGGTAGCCAGTTAGAAGCCCCATAGGCAAGGGTCGCTTCTTTTTTTTTAAGCACACATTTTGGCTGTACAGTGATATTTTTATACTTATCTACATCCAGGCGAGGCCAGAAATCTACTAGAAACCAGGAAGAGTTTGTGTGTGTAAACTGTAGTTTGGCTGACGTTCTGCGTGAACTGACCTTTCGCTGGTGGTGTGTGTGGACCTTCGCTTGGCTAATGGCGAGGGTGGACTCACGCTTGATGACGGTGTGTGTAGATTGGCACTTGCCTGGCGGTCTACGTGGACTGTTGCCTGGCTGGCTGTGTGCATGGATGGTGCTTGGCTGCAGGTCCGGACTGGCCGTAGCAGGCACCGGACGTATCCCCAGTGGGCCAGAGGGGTGGGGGCCGGTTTTCTGGAAGTGGGGGCGGTTTTGTCACTGGGGCCGGTTTTGCAGCAGTGCTGAAATATTGGGCCCTGGTAAAACTAGCGGGAGCGGCGCTTTTTATTAGCACCCCCCTACCTCACAGGGCCGGTCGAGCAGAAATCTGCCAGGGCTGGTTGCTGTTCCCAGTACAGCCCTGCTTGGCTGGCGGTGTCCAGGGATGGTGCTTGGCTGGCTGAAGGAGTACATTGATAGCATTTGACTGGCGGTGTACATGGATGGCACCTGGCTGGTGGTGTGCATGGGTGATGCTTGGCTGGCTGTGTGTGTGTGGATGACGCTTGGCTGGCAGTGTGTGTGTGGTGGCTCTTGGCTGGCAGTGTGCGTAGATGGCGCTTGATTGGTGGTGTGTATGGATGGTAGTATGCAAGTACTGACTCTTGGCTGGCAGTGTGGCTTGCACGGATCCCCCAGCGTTTTCGTACCCAGAATCCCCCGCAAACCTCAAATTTACTTACAAAGTCAAATTTTCATGACATTGCTCTGTGGGTAAGTTGTAGGATCACTGCGCAGGATAAAATGTCCTACTACCCAGCATTCCCCTTGGTCTCCTGAGAAAATTTATACCACACTTGTGTGGGTACCCAAAGTAGCGTCAGCCTAAAAACGTATAAACAAACTGCCCTCTTGGACCCGGTTTGGGCATCTCTCAATCGCTACACGTTTTTGGGTCTTCCTTGTCATAGGCCCTTGGCCCATACACACTAGTAAGTAATTATTTTTATCGGGAGACCGAGAGGAACGAGGAGAGGTAGGAAATTTGTGCCGTGAGGTGATCCCACAACTTTCCCACACAGATATTAAAGGAAAATGTGACATTTTAGCTAAATTTGAAGATTGCAGCGAATTCTTGGAAGGAAAATGATTGGGGGGGTCAACACAAGCCACACCTCCCTTGACTCCCACAGGTGTCTAGTTTTCAGAAATGTCTGGGTTTTTTAGGTTCCCTTAGATGTTTGCGCACCCGGGACCAAAAACCCAGGTGAACCCCCTTGTAAAACCAGGTCGTTTTGCGATAGTTAATTCTGATGTCTCCACAACACGTTTTGGGCCTTTGCCTATCATGGGTACTTGACCAACCGTTGAGTGATGTACGATTTTTATCGTGAGACCGGAGGGAACGCTGGGTGCTAGGAAATTTGTGTCAGCCCGGTGATCCCACAACTTTCCCGCACAGAAATTTGAGAAACATTGTTTTTTTTCAGCTAAATTTGAGGTTTACAGGGGATTCTGGGTAGGAAAAAGTAGGGGGATCCAGGCAAGCCATACCTCCCTAGGTGTTGCCTGAGCTAGGGTTCAAAATCCACAGCTAGGCACTTTGCAAAAAAAGGGTCTGTTTTCACTGTAGAAATTGGGTGCGTCAACGTTGCGTTTTAGGCCGTTTCCTGTCACAGGCACTAGGCCTACCCACACAAGTGAGGTTCCATTTTTATCAGGAGACTTAGGGAAACATAATTGTAGAGCAACTGTTATTACCTATTGACTTTTGGTGCATTTCTGCCTTCCAAATTTAAGACAATCGGTAAAAAACAAGTCACTTTGAAAAATGTCCTATAATTCACATGCTAGCATGGGTACCCACAATCTCAGAGATGTGTAAATAGCTACTGTTTCTAAACCTTGATAGATATTTTTCACTCTTTATATTTTACCAAATGAATTGCTATATACCTGGTATACAATGAAAAACCATTCCAAGACGCTGCTCAGTTATTGGCTCTGGGTTCCTCAGCTTCTTGGTGAACCTACAAGTCCTATATATCCCCACAACTAGAAGGGTCCAATAGATGTAACGCACAAGTTACTTACCTTCGGTAACGATATATCTGTAAGAAACAGTAGTTAGTGTTAGATTCCTTACCTTAGAATATCCCCAGGCGTCAGACTGGATCCGGAAAGTTTTGGTCAGCAGTACTCCTGCGCGTCGGTAGGCGTCGTCTGCGGCTCCGCGTCCGTCATCGGAGTCGTGATCACCAGAATGATGTCGGAGTACTTAGACGCTACCCTCGCGCGCTGTCAGTTCTGTATAAAGTCCCACTGGGGCATCACGAAAGGAACAGGGGGGAACATATGAGTGATGCCCTTCAAGAATCTGTTAACAATCCAGGACTTGAACAAAGAAGGCTGATCAGGTAGCCTCAAGATGGCGGAAAGGGCAGAAAGGTAGCCCTTGATAGTGCCCAGGGCAGAGCCCTGCTGGGCAAGAGAAAGAAGGAAGAGGAGAACCTCAGAAAGTGGGGCAGAGAGTGGATCCACAGCCTTTGCTGTGCACCATGCCACAAATATGTTCTACCTGCAGGCGCATACCGACTTTGTGGAGAGACGCCTGGCTGCCAGAATCATATTACAAACTTCAGGAGGCAAGTCAAATGGCCTCAACTGTCGCCACTCAATCTCCAAGCATGGAGGTGGAGACTGGACAGGTTCGGGTGGAGGACCGTCCCCTGCTGCTGCGACAGAAGGTCCTCCTGAAGAGGCAGACGAATAGGGGAATCGACAGACATGCTGAGTAGCTCTGGATACCAATATCTTCGTGCCCAGTCCGGAGCCACAAGGATGACTTGGGCCCGGTCTTGCCTGATCCTCTTCAGCACTCTGGGCAGAAGTGGTATAGGCGGAAAGGCGTACATCACTCCGCAGCTCTACTCGCGATGAAAAGAGTCACCGAGCAAGTGCCGCCTTGGAAATTCCAACGCGCAGAACTGACGCCATTGCTCGTTCTTTTCGGTGGCGAATAGATCTAACCAAGGCTCTCCCCACTAATGAAAAAAAACTTGCGCCACGTCAGAGTTCAGACGCCATTCGTGATCCATCATGCGCCGGCGGCTGAGTTCGGCCGCCCTGGCGTACAGGGAACCTGCCAGGTGTTGAACCACCAGGGTGACGCCCTGGGGTTCCAGCCATTGCTAGAGGCGCAGAGCCTCCTGACAAAGGGTCCATGACCTCACACCGCCCCGTTTGTTGCAATACCACATGGCGGTGTCCATCCGACAGATGGAAGGAATGCCTTCATTGCAAGACGTATCGCCCACAGCTCCAGAAGGTTGATATGGAGCCGGGACTCTAGAGGCCTCTGATTTCCCTTTCTCCCATGTGACACCCCCCCCCCCCCCCCCCCCACCCCAGGAGGGAAGCATCTGTCACCACCACATGCTCCGGTTGGGGAAGTTAGAGAGATCTGCCGCTGACCCAATTACGGTTCGTGAGCCACCACTGCAACTGACTTCGGCACATTGACGGAGAACCCCAGCGAGTGCAGGAGGTCGGCCGTAGTCTGGAGGTGGGAGACGACTGTCTGGGGTGATCCCGCCTTCAACAACCAGTCGTCGAGGTAGGGGAAGACTGAAACCCCTAACCTGCGCAGATGAGCTGCGACCACCGCCATCACTTTCGTGAACACCCGAGGGGCGCTGGTAAGGCCGAAGAGGGGCACGGTAAACTGAAAGTGCTCGTGGCCTACCGTGAACCGCAGGTAACGCCGGTAGGCCGGGGGTGTGGAAATACTCATCCTGCAAGTCCAACGCTACCATCCAGTCTCCCGGGTCCAGGGCAGCTAGGACCTGAGCCAAAGTCAGCATCTTGAACTTCTCTTTCGGGAGGAAGCCGTTGACGCTCTGTAGGTCCAAGCTAGGGCTTAGGCCTCCTTTCCCCCTTCTTGGGTACCAGAAAGTAGTGGGAATAGAAACCACGTCCTACTTCTGGCCCAGGAACGCGCTCGAAGGCCCCCTTGGCCAAGAGGGCTGTAACTTCCTCCTGCAGAAGCTGCAAGTGATCCCCCGACATGCCGTGGTACTGCGGTGGCATGGCTGGAGGGGTCGCCTCGAAGGAGTAGCCCCTTCGGACGATTTGCAGCACCCACCTGTCCGACGTGATGGTACGCCAGTAGGGGAGGTGATGGCGGACCCTGCCCCCCACTGGCGACGAATGGGCCTGAAAGGTCGGGCTAGGAAGGCTTAGAGGCAGATGCTGCAGGGGCGGTTGTGGACTGACCCTGCCGTTGTCCCCCTGAACCGCCACGGCGGTTACCACGTCCGCAATTGCGTTGAGACTGGTTCTGCGGCCTGTGGCTAGCTGGACGTGTGTGGGCGCCCCTTCCTTGGCCACAAAAGGGGCGAAAAGCCGAAGTTTGCTGGTGTTGGCCTAGGCCCAAGGACTTGGCCGTAGCCCTGGAGTCCTTAAAACGCTCGAGCGCACTATCTGATTTGTCGCCAAAAAGGTGACGGCCATTGAAGGGCATGTCCATAAGCGTGGTTTGGACATCCCCCGAAAAGATGGCGTACCTCAGCCAGGCGTGGCGGCGAACCGTCACCGTTGTTGCAATCGCCCTACCCAGCGAGTCCGTGGTGTCAAGTCCACACCGGATCGAGTAGCGTGCTGCAACCCACCCTTAGGCCAGGGCTTGGGCGAGCCGTGTCCAGGCCTCCTCCGGGCACTGTGGCAGCACCTCCGCAACCGTATCCCACAGAGAGTGGGTGTAACATCCCAAAAGGCAGGCGGTGTTGACAGACCGCAGCCCCAAACTCAAGAACAGTTTCTTCCCAAACTGATCATACCTTTTGGATTCCCGATCCGGAGGAGCGGTAGGGAATGAGGTCTGGGACGTACAGGCCTGGACCACCAGGCTCTCGGGGTGGGGTGAACGGACAGAAAGCAGGGGTTGCCCGGAGCCGGCGGTGGTGGTGTCGGGCCACGTTCCGATGCACAGGGAGGCTTGTGGAGGGCTGGTTGGAGGTTGATGGATCGAGTAGCCTGCATTTGTGGCAGTACGCTTCCTGATCATTGAGGACAGGAGCGATTATTTGTGACTCGAGGCACTTATTTAAAGCTTCCTGATCGTAGGATACAGGAACTTGATACAGCTAATTAGAAAATCCATGAATATGTTGTGAAATGGATGATTTTTCATCAATAAGAAGTGACTTTTACTCGGTCCAGTAAGGAGGCACACCTTGTTGGCCCAGATCCCGAGGGGTCATCAGTTATCCCTTGTTGCCCATTTAAATTTCTGTCCTGATGAAGACTCGCACGGTTCAGGTTCAAATTACCGGACAATTATAAGTCGAGTCGAAACGTCGACGATATTATCACTACCGTGGACCTATACCTGTGAAAAAGTGCACGCAATTGACATTGATGTCTGTTTAATTTGGTCATTAGATGTTTTTATTGTCATATGGGGCCAGGTAGTTTGAATACGGAAAATTATGAAACCGTAATTGTATAAAAATGTGAACATTCTGTTTATTACTGTAGGAAGGTAGATCCCTGACTATGGTTGCCCCCAACTTTTTGCCTGGTGTTTTGCTGGTTTTCTGACTTAGTTGACCTGGGGCCCTGCTATTCAGGACCCCAGGCCCACTGCTCTCTCTGTTAAAATGGATTCCATGTACCCTAGGTACATATCTGATTGGATACTGAGTCACCTTATCAGTCCCTGTACAGTATACCTTAGGTATCCAGGGCATAGGTGTACCCAGGGCCTACCAGGGGCTGAAGCATGCATTATGCCACCCCTGGCTGGCCATCCAAAACTGACAACTGGCTGCTTGACAGCTGGGGCAAGGTGGTGTAATCACCCTTTGCTGTAGATATAGTATTCCTATATCTAACCCTAAAATGGACACATATATTCCTATTAGTCACTCCTATGGCAGGCCTTAACAATCCTGAAGGCAGAGTGCTTGGAATAATGTGAAATGGTGCTCTGGCATGAGCTGAGCCCGTTTGCAGCTTGCGGAACCAAGTCCTAATAGCTGTTCCATGATAACGCATACCATATACTCTTAAGTGCATTATAATCCTTGCGGTTATATGCCAACTCTGGTATCGCTTTATCAAAACATGTCGAGTAAGGTGTCATACGAATTGGAATACTAACCCCATGCCAATTCTGGCGACGGGGTTAGCATTCCACCCTCCTAGAGGGACACGACATGTTGGTAACCTGTAACCCCGGTTAAAGTCAGACATAGCCTCAGCTCCACAAGATGGATGCTGCCACCGAGACACAAGTTTACCCTCCTGTTGCTGGGAGTCCTCCCAGCGCAGGAGGCAAGGACAAAGGGTTTCCTGTTAGGGGCGGTGCCAGCACCGTCCCAGACAGGATTTTGTGTATTCTAGGTAGGCAGGGCTTTAGAGGAAGGTGACTGCAAGTGGCACCCCGGTGCTCACTGTGCATATGCCGGCTAGAACCAGTTCCAGGGGCACACCAGCCCCTGAGCTGGGGAAAGCCCGGCATGGGAGAGGGGTGTAACCACCCCCTTCCTAGTCCCACCCATAGGGCAGGACTTAGTCGCGTGCCAGCCCCCTTTTGCAGGATAAAGGTAGGAGCAGGCCCCCTTCCAAATCAGATCAATCTTTGAATCCTGAACCGACTTTCTACGAGAGGAACTCAAGACTCTTCCTAAGACTTCTCCCTTGTGACTAAGGAGTAGTCACCCTGCAGCAGCAGGCACCAACCAAGCATCGCGGTCTGCTGTAAGTCTCTCCTCCGGATCAAGACTGCCCAGCTCGACGAGAACCGGCTTCCCTGGCACCTCTGACCTCAACCTACATCTTCAGCCCAGCTGAGACCCGTGGGTGCGACGAGACCTCGAGGGACCGGGCATCATCAAGACTGCAGGACGCTTGTCCAGCACGACCACCGAGTGACCCTCGACTGAGTGCTTTGGGGTAAGAGAAGCCCCGACCCTGAGCAGCTCCAGCACCGAAGTTCAGCCCCCCTGCATCCACGAGATCTGCGTGGGGCCCTTCTGCTCTTTGCTGCTCACCGCGTTGTCCAGGTCACTTGCCCGTTGGCTAGTGGCCCTTTTACGACGCTTCACGACGACAAACACCGCTGGTCTGGTTGCTCCAGACTAGCCCTTGCTCCCCTCCAACCGAGGAGCACCCTGGACCCTCCTGGTCCACTCCAGACTCCATTTTAAGTCCACCGCGTGGGCTTGCGTTTGCCAAGACTTGTTGCCCCAATCCTGGGTCCAGCGACGTCGACAGCAGACACCTTCGTGGGACAGCTCGCACCTCCATCCTGGTCGCCGACAACGCCTCCTGGTCCGAGAGACTGCAGAGCCCAGCAGCGCCCACTCACCTGGTCGAGGTGACTTTGTCCGGTGCCATCCTGGTGCCCACCTAAATCACTGGCTAGTGATTCAGAACTTGGTCCCCTCTGCTTACAGGTCTTCTTCTTCCCTGATCCAGGCTTGGATCACCACGAACTTCTTCACTGGCCGCCTGCCAGCAACTTCTTTCTTCAGGCTCCTGGTTCGTCAACGAGGGTTTCCGACGCCACTTGAACCCTATGCAGCCGCAGCCCCTGGGCTAGGTAAACCGAGTACTCCGGTGCTCCAGCGTAGTCCAACACTCTAAGTGTCCGGATCCACTTTCGTTTTTGACCTACCTAGTCGGGTTCGCCCGAGAACAGTAACTTTGTCTTTGCTAGCCTCCATAGACTTTTTCCCGCCTTACGCGTGAGAGTTCCCACTCTGCACACGACGTCCACAGGCCTCCTGCTTCTAATCTAAGGGGTTAGCATTGTAGGCCTAGCGTTTCTAAAGTCTATGAGAATAGTACTTACCTGCTAGTAATTTCGCATTCCACTTCTTGTGTATATGGTTTTTCGTGCCCCTCGGGCATTTGTGTAAATTGTGCGACTTTAAGTATTTTCGTAAGAGTTTTGTTGTGTGCTTAGCTCCCTGTCTCATAAAGAGCCAGGGTAGTCTTGTTAGAAATAAATATACGTTTATTTTCATAACAACTTGTGTGGTGTCCTTTCACTTGGTGTTCAAGGGGTATATGTGATGGTAAAACAGCTGGCTTAACACGCCCTCTAGAGTCTTAGCCTTAGACTGCTCGTATCCATGCTACTAGGATAGCTGGTCTATAAGGTTGACTTACAACCAATCATCAATAAGGGTTGTCTGGACTGATACATAGTGATCACTAGAATAGTGAGCACTGCATGCATATCAGGCCAACTTCTCACAATTACTTTGTCTTTCTTTCTTCTTATCCACTACACACTTTGTTGATCACTCTTCTTGTGCACGTGTCTTTGGGAAACTTTCTATGCTGAAAATGTATGAACTATCAATTGCATGATCTAGAGACAATAAATTAGTTTTTGTACTCTGACTTGTTTTATGGCTGATGTAGTGATATATATAATTTTTGTGCTTGAAAAAACTGAGTGCATTTCTGCATAGGTGCAGACTTTATGTGAACGCCCATGAACAAATAACTAATGAATACTGACTGTTTGGAACAGTTTAAAAAGGAATAGGTGTTGGACCATTGTTTCTTTATTACCGTAATATACCCGGGTCCGTACCTTTTGGGTTACCCCATTCAATTAATGGACCAGGTGCCCATCAGAACGTCAGTGAGGGCTTCGTTAAATGGCAGTAGAGGCTCCGAGGAGCTTGCCTGCGGTTTGAGCACTTCAGTGAGGAGGTTAGTCCTCACGGCTGCGACAGGGAGCTCAAGGGCCAAGTCCTTGGCCGCCCTGTTCAACACCACGCTGTAAGCAGCCCCCTCCTCCGAAACCACGGAGGGAGTGGCGACGAATCCAGTGTCGAGCGAAGTGTCCAGACCACTGGCCTCCCCCAGCTCATCTGGCCAGTCCTGGCTCAACTGGCACTGCTATGCCAGTGGGTCCTCAGACCCCTCCCAGTCCTCCTCGTCATCCAACTCCTGATAGACAGGTAAAAATGATGGAGCCGGGTCGTAGGTGAAGGCCTCACCCATCGGAATCAGAGACGGCGCTGGTCAGACGCCGCACCCGGACTGAAACTGGGGTCGACGTCATCCGAATATGGCACCGGGAGCGACACCATTGGGGTCGGCGCCAGCAGAGTTGTCGTGAGGTCGACTGGCGACGACCTGGAACCGTGGGGCCCTGCGGCGTTGCCGGCCCGCTAGGGTATGGAGCAGGACGCGGCACCTGCGGCTCTGATGGAGCCGCGCTGGCGGTGTCACCTGAGCCCCCGGCCGCGTCGTGCGTGGGTGGTGGGGCGGGGGGGAGGGAGTCGGAAGAGAGATGACGTCTCTTCGACTTCTTTTTTTAATGCCTCGACTTACCTGAGGACTTGGAGCCCGACGAGTGGTGGTGACTCGTCGAGCCGCGACCAGTCCCTCGACTTTCTCCTTGACCTGGACCTTCGAGCGGCGCGGAGCCGACTGCCGGAGCTCGAGCAGCTTACTGGACCGCTCCCGTCTAGCCTTTGAGGTCAAGGCCCGGCAGTTGGGGCAAGACTTGTCATCATGGTCGGCCCGGAGGCAATAAAGGCACCGACGGTGGGGGTCGGTCACCGACATCAGGCGGTGACAGGGCTTGCAAGGTTTAAAACCAGGCATCCCTATCGTCACCGCGAGTCGAAGGTCGACTCGAAAAGTGATCGAAAAGTGACTAAAGTACTGCTCTTCCCGGATCTGCGCTTGCTGGCGCGGAAAAAAGAACTGATGTCGGGGCGTGAGGGCGGCGTCTAAGTACTCCCAGGACGCCATTCCGGCGATCACGACGCCGGATGTGGAGCCGCAGAGGACGCCTACCGACGCCCAGGGGTACTGCTGACGAAAACTTTCCGGATCCAGTCTGACGCCTGGGGATATTCTAAGGTAAGGAATCTAACACTAACTGTGAGAAGTTGGCCTGGTATATGATGGTCACTATTCTAGTGATCACATTGCACCAGTCCAAACAACCCTTATGGTGATGGTTGTAAGTCAACCTTATAGACCAGCTATCCTAGTGGTAGCGTGAACAGAACAGTCTTAGGCTAAAAGACTCAAATTAAAGGACACCACACAGGATATATATATAAAATATATATGTATTTATTTACTAACACACTCCTCTGAACTCTTTATGAGATCAGAGGCCAAAGCACATAGCAAGTTACTTAATCAGGATACGTTAAGTTGCACAATTTACAGTTAGGCCCTAGGGGCGAAGCAAACCATGTATTAATAAAGTGGTATAAGTACCACGTCACGAGAAAAGGAAAGGCCTAGGGCATCGCTGGGGCTACACTATCTGAACCTTAGTTTAGAAGTAGGAGGCCCACAGGCGACGCGTGCAGTATCTTTACACACACGCGGGAGTCAATGTAAAGTCAATGGTAACTTAGAAGTTAAATAAAGAAGGATTTAGGACACTTCTGGTTTAGCTAGGAGGAAACAACTAAAAAGCTAGACACTTGGATAGTCAATTCCCTTAGGAGCACCGAAATACTCGCGTTACCTCACCCACGGACGGCGGGTGCATAGGTGTGAAGATGTGTCGGGTTTCGCCGTTGAAGCCTATGGAGCCTGTGAAGAAAGATGCTGCAGGCGACCAGGAGGAAGGTGTCCGGGTGGATCGAGGATGAAGAGGACCTGAAAGCAGAGGGGACAGAGTCTTGGTCACTAGCCAGTGACCGGGTGGAACCGGGATGGAACCAGACGATGTCGAGGAGCAATCAGGTGCTGTCTTGAAGCTTGTCTCTTCAGCCACGTGGACCAGGAGGCGTCAAGGACAACCAGGTGCTGGAGGCGAGCTGTCCCACAAAGGTTCTCGCAGATGGAGGGGTCGACTGCCGGATTGGAGTCAACAAGCCTTGGCAAAGGCAACCCACGCAGGATTCAAAGAAGGCTTCTGGTGCAGACCAGCAAGGTCTGAGGTGCCTCACCTTTGCAGGGAGGCAAGGGCCAGTCAGGAGCAACCAGACCAGCGAGTTAGTTCAAAAGGTTTGTCATCACAGAGGCTACTAGCCAACGGGCCAGCAACCGGACAACGCGTCGAGCAGAACACAAGAAGAAGGGCCCCACGCAGAACTCGTGGAGTGTGGTGTGCTGATCTTCGGTGCAGGTGGAGCTCGGATTCGGGGCTTCTCAATCCCAGTGCACAGCTTCGAGGATACCTCAGGAGCTGCACAGTTAGCAAGTTGCAGACTTTTCAAGATGTCCGGTCCCACGTGTCTCGTTGACTCCACGGATCTCAGCTATGCTGTTGACGTGAAGAGAGGGCAAGAGAGGTCTGGAAGTCTGGGTCTTGTCAGGCTCTGTGCTCAGGTCCCGGCGGGAGCGTCGACAAAGCAAGCCGTTGATTTGCTGGATGGTGCCTGGTTGCCCAGGGTGGTCACTCCTTGGCCACAAGGGAGATTCTTCAGTCTTCAGCTTCAGCAGAATGTCGAAGGTCCAGAGTTACGTGTCCTGTTTAGATTCAGGATTAATCTAAAGTCCTTAGACTCCGCTCCTACCTTTATACAACTAAATGTGGCTGGATTACTTTCTAGGTCCCTCCTATGGGTGGGACCAGGAAGGGGGGTGGTTACACCCCCTCTCCTTTGTCCAGTTTCGTGCCAGAGCTGGGGCTGGAGTGCCCCAGCAACCGGTTTGAACTGGGGTATGCATGGAGCACCTTGTGTGCTCCAGGCAGTGTCTCATTCTATTCAGCCCTCCCTGTCCCAATACACAAAGTCCTGTCTGGGGTGGTGCTCGCACCTCCCCAGGCAGGAATACTATTGTCCAAGCCTCCCTGACTGGAAGGACTCCCAGCAGCAGGAGGTCAGACTTGCGTCTGTGGCAGCAGCATCCATTTTGTGATGCTGGGGCTCTGGTTAACTTTAACCGGGTACAGTAGTTTCAACATGTCTTCTCCCTCTAGAAGGGTGGAATGCTACCCCCGTCGCCAGAATTGGCAAGGGGGTAGTATTCCAAAGCGTATGACACCTTACACGACACGTTTGGATAAAGCCAAACCAAAGTAAGCATTAACCGCGAGGATTATAATGCACTTAAGAGTATATGGTATGGCAATATCATATAACAGCTATAGGACATGGTTCCGAAAGCTGCAGACAGGCTCAGCTCATGCTAGAGCACCACCTCACACATAACCAAGCACTCTGCCTTCAGGATTGTTAAGGCCTGCCATAGGAGTGACTTATAGGTTACTATGTGTCTATATATAAGGTAGGTATAGGGATACTATACCTAAGCAAGGGGTGATTACACGACCTTGCCCCAGCTGAGTGATCAGCCAGTTGTGTAAATTTAGGTGGCCAGCCAGGGGTGGCATAATATATGCTGCAGCCCTTGGTAGGCCTTGGGTGCACCTATGCCCTGGTTACCTATGGTACTCTATACAGGGACTCACAAAGGTGACCCAATATCCAATTCGGTATGTACCTACAGTACATGGAGTCCATTTTACAGAGAGCAGATATGTCGAAAACCAGCTAAACACTAGGCAAAAAGTTGGGGGTAACCATAGTCAGGTATCCACCTTCCTACACAAACCCCCCCCCGCCCCAAACGAAAGGAGATAAGGCTATCCTTAACCAGGTAAGCCTATATTTCCTAAGTGGCCATATAAGGAAGTACCTGCACTGGCATGGTTACCCCCTGTCTCATGGTCCACTAAGCAATCCCTCACCCTAAGGGTAGCAGAGGGTCTCCACCATAAGGAATCTCTACCTGTGGTGTGTTTTGGCAAAGTAAAAGGCTGGTGTGGGAATGGAGTATTGAAGTGAGGCTCCACTGATGTTGGGCTCAGCTTCCTCCAATCACTATATATGCCTTTCTTTCCATGACTGAGTTGCACTGTGCTCTCAGGGTCAACCTCTGGCTACCTACAGCTGGAGGCTGGGTCCCTTCTGTTGGCTCACTGGAGGGACAGGTCAGGTTTGGGGCCCTTTGGTCCCAGGTTTGGCTGTGCCCAACAGAGTCCATCTGGGGGAGGTTCCTAACTAGGTGTAAGGGAGATCCCTCGAGTCTTTGGAATTTTCACCTGGCTAGGGTTTCTAGCTTTGGTGCCCCTAATCTGTTGATGGGGCTGTTTTCTGTAGACAGGGGGCCCTTTGGGGTCCACTGGCCTCCCTGACTTCTACAGCCCTGGGCTGACCGAGGCAGGGTAGAGAGGGGCAGGTTACCTGCTCCAGACTGGGTCCCACTTTGGAAGGGTCCACTGACATCAGGGGCTCTGCCAGGCTAGGCCTGACTACCTCTGGGGCAGTTCCTTCACAAGGGTTAGGGTCAGTTTCCTGAGGAGGCTGACTCTCACCTAATGTCTGGTGGGAGGGAGACTTTTCTTCCTCCCCAGTACTCTCTGTCTGAGTGGAGTGATCCATAGTTTCAGGCTTCACAACACTAAAATCTGTTTGAGTTTGGGCTGTGACCATCACAGCCCTGCCAACCTTTTCTGGGAAGTCTGCCTGAGCTTGGGCTGTGACCATCACAGCCCTTCCAACCTCTTTAGGAAGCAATTCTGCTTGAGCTGGGGCTGTAGCCATCACAGCCCGACTAACCTTTTCTGGAAGGACTACCATTTTGGAATGGGTTTCTTGTTCTACCCCAGCCCAGGCTGAGATCTCTAGATCATTTCCCAGTAGACAATCTACAGGCAAGTTTGTAGACACTGCCACTCTCTTTGGGCCAGTGACACCTCCCCAGCTGAGATTTACTACTGCCATGGGGTGATCTGTCTGTACTCCATCAATGTTGGTCACCTGGTAGGTTAACTGAGGTAAAAGTTGTCCTGAGGGGACTAGACTGTCAGTCACCATAGTGATGCTAGCCCCGGTGTCTCTGTAGGCTTCAACTTTCTGGCCATTGATGTGGGGCTCCTGTCTGTACTTGCCCAAAGTGTTGGGGCAAGCAGTGAAGTTGGCAAACCCCATGCCATTTTCAAAGACAAGAGTAGCTGTGGAAGGGGACCTGATTAGGCCAGAGTCCACAGGAGTTCCCAAAGTAAACCCAGACAAATTCTTGGGGGCACTCCCACCACCTAGGGGATTACTACTAATAGTAACAGGAAGTCTGGGAGTATTACTTGGGGTAATGTTTTCCTTATTGTTGGCCCATGGGCAACTGCTGTCAGTCTTCCAGTGGCCAGGCTGTTTACAGACATGGCAATAAGGTTTCTTTTGGTTAGAGGAGTGTTTTGGGACCCACCCCCACCATTGGAGTTTTGGGGCCCTGTGGAGGACGTGTCTTTGGATTTATCCCCACCTTTCTCTTGAGGCTTGGTAGAATCTTTCTTCTGGTCACCACACTGATTTTTAGGCCTAATCCTGGTTCTGACCCATTAGTCTGCCCTCTTACCCAATTCTTGTGGAGAGGTCAGATCTGAGTCCACCAGGTGCTGGTGTAGAAGCTGGTTTTGACAATTACTAAGGATCTGCTCCCTCATAATCAAATTATACAATCCTGTAAAGTCCTGTACTTTGCTGCCCAATAACAAGCCCTCCAGAGCCTTAGTAGCACAATCTACAAAATCAGCCCAGTCCTGAGTCTGTGTCTTCTGGGTATCCCTGAACAACAACCTATATTGCTCAGTGGTTAAGCCAAACCCATCAATTAGAGCACTCTTCAGGGCTGAGTAGTTTTTAGCATCCTCATCACTAACTGTGAGGAGATTATCTCTGCCTTTTTCTGAAAAGGAGCGCCATAGGATTGCTGCCCACTGACTTTGGGGTACCTGCTGTACTTTGCAAGCCCTCTTCAAAGCAGTTATCCATTTGTGGATGTCATCCCCCATCTTTGTAGGGGGGAGGGGAGGGGGGGGCACAATCTTGCTTAGGTTTCTAGTATCATAGGACCTATCTTTATCCTTAGGGATATTGCTGCCACCAGTGGGTTCTAACCCACTGTCTCTGTGCCCTCTAGCACGAGCAAGCTTCTCTTTGGCCAAGGCAACTTAAAGTTCTTGCCTTTCAATCCTCAGAGCAGCCTCTCTCATTCTGGCCTCATGTTCTCTTCTCTGAGGAGAGGTCATCTCTCTATGAGCAGGGCCATGAGAGCCATTTGAAGCATGAGATTGGAGAGATTCCCTTGAGTGGGATCTCCTCTCCTCTGCCTCTGGTTAAGCCCACTTGGGGGTCGGTCTGTGAGGGAGCTGCCCATACTGACTCCCATGTATGCTTAGATTAGCCTGGCTAAGTCTTATGACTGGGACCTGGCTCTCTACCTCAAGATCAGAATCTTCCCCCACTACCTCCTCTTCTTCTTCTGGTTCAACAGTATCATCTGTGGAGGGAAGGACTTCATCTGTACTACCTGAAGCACCCGAGTTAGGTGTCTGTTGAGCATTATACTGTTCTATGAGCTCAACCAGGAATCTGAGGGTAGGGTTTGAACCGTTTTAGCCTTCTAAAAGTACACAGTTGTCTCAATTCTTGGAAAGCTAAGGCTTCATATCTCGAAGGAGTCCCCCAAGGGATCTGCTTCTGCAGGCAGGGAACCACTGGGGTTCACTGTCTGAGACATGGTTTCTGGTGAGGTGTGGTGTTGCACCTACCTACACTATTTGTTTTCCTACAGAACCTTTCTAGGAGTTGTAGTCAGGGTGTGCTAGGCCCAGGCTCCACAACAGCTAAGTTCAGTAGAACTTAAGTATACTAAGACTTGTTTTTATATGTACCTATAGGTTTCACTGCTCCATTCTCCCCTGAGGCGGAAAGGCTGGGGTTAGGCCTGCAGACTCATTTTTAAAAGTGTGTAATTTTATTTGGTCTTTTGCCTTTTTAATATTGCCTTAATCACTGCTCATACCTGTCCCTCGCCGCATCACCAACCCTGCTCTCCGCGCAGCCGACTAGGCGCGGACGCGGAAGGAGAGAGGGGTAGCCGCCAACTTAGGTGGACTGCAAGGGTTGCAGACCAGCTGTTGGCTGCCTCCTACCCTCCTCCTCTCCTATAAAATGACCAATAGCTTCCGCCCGCGCAGAGGGTGGGCGCAGCAGGCGCGCCAAAGGCAAGCCCATCTGCGCCCGTTCGCGCCGGGACCGGGCCCATGGCCATACCCCCTGGCCCGAAGATGACCGGAGTCCTGATCCCATACACCAGGAGCGAATTAACTCAGCTTCGTCCAGCCCCAGGTAGCAATTGCACAAGGGTGGAACCAGAGAACATATTGAAAAACAAGGTAACAAGTTGTCCCCACTGTAAGTCCAACCTACCTCTTGTTAATTATATCACTAACTCTGTCGACGCTAATAACAACAAAAGCGTCAACATAGTGATATCACTCACTAACGCCCGTTCTTTGGCCAAACAGACAGGACACAGCAGACTTAATTATTGACAGGAACATCGACATATTGTTTATTACGGAAACTTGGATGGACAATGCGTCCGAACCTGATCTGGTGGTTGCCGTACCCGAAGGTTACAGGGTTCAACGGCAGGACAGACTGGGAAAGAAAGGCGGTGGTCTGGCGATAATTTCCCGCAGCCTTTTTCCCGTAAGAACATTCCCAGTCCCCTCCCTCACATGCGAAGCCGTTCACTTTTCTATCATGCTAACCCCATCATACAACTTTAAGGGAGTACTCCTCTTCAGACCCCAGGAGCGCGCACAGAATTTCTATCCTCTCTAAACACAATGTTAGAATCTTTAGTGATTGAGGACTCTTTCAAGGTACTAGGTGATTTTAATTTCCATTTGGAAAAAATTGATCACAAGGAAACACTGGCCTTACTGACCGATATGGAGACACTGGGGCTCTCCCAGCTGATCACCTCACCTATGCACGAGGCTGGTCACATGCTGGATGGCATATTTTCTAATTTAAAGGAAATTCACATTCAAGATCTCCTTACGCTTCCATGGTCAGATCATCACGCCATCATTTTTAAGATATTAACTAACTGCCCTCCTACAAAGAAGGCGGTTGACATTAACCAAGGGACTTTTAAGGTCTGGAAAGACATAAATAACACACACCTCACAGCACTATTAAATAGCACCTGCCCGGCCATTTCTACCGATCCTAATACAGCTACCGAACAATACACGGGCTGGATAAGCAACGCTATGAACTTATTGGTGCCTAAGAAAACTATTTCTAAAAATCGGTCTTCTCCCTCGGCACCCTCGTTCTCGGACTTACTTAAAGAACAGAAACAGAAATGCAGGAATTACGAAAGACATTGGCGCAAAACTTATACCATAGAACAGAAAATGCGCTATAAGGAGGAACTTTCTAAGTATAAAAAGCTGATTATGGAGGAAAAAAGAAAATTCTATAGTGAGCAAATTGAAACTGCTAAGAATTCAAATAAATAATTATACCAAGTTGTGAGACAACTAGCAGGAAGAACACCAGATGCTGCCCCTTCCCCTTCACAAGCTGTGTGTAACGCCTTGGCCAACTATTTCTATGAAAAAGTAAACAACATCTACTTAGAATTTTCCACTAGTCAATCTTAATACACAGTTAACTAGTACAAAATCCCCCGATCACTGCTTATTGCAATTTAATGAAGTCAATGAACAACAAATAGCAGATATTATTAAAACCATAGAATCAGGATCAGCTTTAGTTCCCTGTCCTCCTAAAGTCTTCTCTCCTATCATTAATTCAATAGTGCCAGTGATAACCCAAATCTGCAATTCTATGTTTAACGCAGGGATTTACACAGATCTGCTTAAAAATACCCTCCTCAAACCGCTCTTAAAAAAACCTCAGTTGGACATGGAGGAACTGAAAAATATGACCTATAGCTAGTTTACCTTTTCTGGCCAAGGTGGCAGAGAGAGCGATGAACACACAACTCTCTGATTTTATTGAGAAACATCATCTCCTGGATGATACGCAGTTCGGGTTCCGCAAGCTTCATGGCACCGAAACTGCCCTCATCAAAGCCACCTAAGACATCAGAGTCATTAGAGACCAGGGAGGTACTGCTCTGCTCAAATTCCTGGATTTATCAGCGGCCTTTGACACGGTTGATCATTCCATCCTGATCAACTGTGTCTCGGCCATGGGCATTAAACTCAGAGCAAAAAATCTGCTCGCCTCCTTCCTGTCGGAAAGAACACAGGCAGTCACCTTAGGACCTTTTCAGACGGCCGAACTAACCCTGCCGTGTGGAGTTCCCCAAGGCTCATCCCTAAGTCCGACACTTTTTAACATCTATGTGTCGGACTTAGCCAGAGTTATAAAAACTTATGGGATGGGCCTTACTTCTTATGCAGACGACACAAAGTTGGTGTTGGCCATAAACAACGACGGCGAGAAGGTGGCTGAACGCTTTCAAGAAGGCATGCTGGCCATCAAGAACTGGATGGCCAGTAATTGCCTCAAACTTAACTCCGAGAAGACGGAGGTTGTTATCTTTGGGAAACGATCTCCGATCTGGTCAATATCTTGGTGGCCACCATCACTGGGATCTTTGCCCACCCCGGTTTCGAGGGTCAGGAACTTGGGAATCGTATTTGACGATAAACTGAATTTCGTCTCTCATGTTAATCAAGTCGTATCAACAGCCTTTTATAAGCTTAGACTTAAGAAAATACTCCCATACTTACCAGAAAGTGCAGGAAAGTTACTGGTCAGCACACTGGTAATGTCATCAGTGGACTACTGTAACGGACTGTTTGCCAACGCACAATGTAGGGTCATCAATAAAATGCAAACGGTCCAAAATGCTGCGGCCAGAATGCTTTCCAGGACCCCCAAATTCAAACCGATCTCGTAGGTGATTCGAAACTACCACTGGCTGGCGATCAAGAATCGCATAAAATTCAAAACTCTTTGCCTCTCTTATAAAGCTGTACACAAACAGGGCCCTCAGTTTCTTATAAAACAGCTTGCTGCCTATTGCCCCAGCAGACATCTCAGATCGGCGACGGCTCATCAACTAGTGGTACCTCGCACCAAGACTGTTTCTTGGGGAGATAGACGTTTCATGGTGACAGTAGCCAGACTCTGGAATGCCGTACCATTGCAGATTCGTTCATGTCAATCATTGCTGCAGTTTCGTAAAATGATAAAAACATGGCTGTTTAATCAGTAAAATCAGTCCTGAATCGTGCACGGAATCTATAGCGCCGAGACGCCTAAGGGCATTTGTTCGCGCTTTTAAGTCTCAAAAATAAATAAATAAATAGGTACCTATGTGATCTTTCAAATGATATCTCAAGATTACAAGTGGTTAAACAACAGCAAGCTCTAATCCCAACCGCTGCACACCAATGTGAGAAGTTGGCCTGGTATATGATGGTCCCTATTCTAGGGATCACCTTGCACCAGTCCAAACAACCCTTATGGTGATGGTTGTAAGTCAACCTTATAGACCAGCTATCCTAGTGGTAGCGTGGACAGAACAGTCTTAGGCTAAAAGACTCTTGAGGGCGTATAAAGCCAGCTGTTTTACCATATGCAACCCCGTGAATATCAAATGAAAGGACACCACACAGGATATATATAAAATATATATGTATTTATTTACTAACACACTCCTCTGAACTCTTTATGAGATCAGAGGCCAAAGCACATAACAAGTTACTTAATCAAGATATGTTAAGTTGCACAATTTACAGTTAGGCCCTAGGGGCGAAGCAAACCATATATTAAGAAAGTGGTATAAGTACCACGTCACGAGAAAAGGAAAGGCCTAGGGCATCGCTGGGGCTACACTATCTGAACCTTAGTTTAGAAGTAGGAGGCCCACAGGCGGCGTGTGCAGTGACTTTACACACACGCGGGAGTAATGTAAAGTCAATGGGAACATAGAAGTTAGATAAAGAAGGATTTAGGACACTTCCGGTTTAGCTAGGAGGAAACAACTAAAAACCTAGACACTTGGATAGTCAATACCCTTAGGAGCACCGAAGTACTTGCGTTACCTCACCCACGGACGGCGGGTGCATAGGTGTGAAGATGTGTCGGGTTCGCCGTTGAAGCCTATGGAGCCTGTGAAGAAAGATGCTGCAGGCGACCAGGAGGAAGGTGTCCGGGTGGATCCAAGGGTGGATCGAGGATGAAGAGGACCTGAAAGCAGAGGGACAGAGTCTGGGTCACTAGCCAGTGACCGGGTGGAATCGGGATGGAACCAGACGACGTCGAGGAGCAATCAGGTGCTGTCTTGAAGCTTGTCTCTTTAGCCACGAAGACCA
This sequence comes from Lissotriton helveticus, assembly GCF_964261635.1. Taxonomy (NCBI): domain Eukaryota; kingdom Metazoa; phylum Chordata; class Amphibia; order Caudata; family Salamandridae; genus Lissotriton; species Lissotriton helveticus. The sequence continues at coordinate 1,173,094,877 of NC_136061.1, forward strand.
GGAGGCGTCGAGGACGACCAGGTGCTGGAGGCGAGCTGTCCCACAAAGGTTCTCGCAGATGGAGGGGTCGACTGCCGGATTGGAGTCAACAAGCCTTGGCAAAGGCAACCCACGCAGGATTCAAAGAAGGCTTCTGGTGCAGACCTGCAAGGTCTGAGGTGCCTCACCTTTGCAGGGAGGCAAGGGCCAGTCTGGAGCAACCAGACCAGCGAGTTGGTTCAAAAGGATTGTCATCACAGAGGCTACTAGCCAACGGGCCAGCAACCGGACAACGCGTCGAGCAGAACACAAGCAGAAGGGCCCCACGCAGAACTCGTGGAATGTGGAGAGCTGATCTTCGGTGCAGGTGGAGCTCGGATTAAGGGCTTCTCAATCCCCAGTGCACAGCTTCGAGGATACCTCAGGAGCTGCACAGTTAGCAAGTTGCAGACTCTTCAAGATGTCCGGTCCCACGTGTCTCGTCGCCTCCACGGATCTCAGCTATGCTGCAGACGTGAAGAGAGGGTCAGAGAGGTATGGAAGTCTGGGTCTCGACCGGCTCTGTGTAGGGTCCCGGCGGGAGCGTCAACAAAGCAAGCAGTTGATTTGCTGGATGGGCTGAAGACGGCTGAAATGCCAGAAACCGGTCCTCGGAAGCTTGTTTCCGATCCAGGGAAGGCATGGCTTGGCAGTTCGGGCTGGACTGTTCCCATGAGGCACAGGGTCAGACTGATTTGCATATGGCCATGTCTAAAATGGGGTGGCAGAGTGGGCTAAAGAACGGTGATGGATTAAACCCAGATCTGTTGACTGGGTGTGAGTGTTTGATTGGTTCAGATGCTCCGTCCATCGCCACCCCCTTTCTACAACTTTGGCTGCCACAAGTTGGCAGGGTATGCTCAGAAGTGAGTCCCTTGCTCACTTTGCCACTGGATTCAAGCAAGCCGGGCTGAAGACAGCGGAAATGCCAGAAACCGGTCCTCGGAAGCTTGTTTCCGGTCCAGGGAAGGCATGGCTTGGCAGTTCGGGCTGGACTGTTCCCATGAGGCACAGGGTCAGACTGATTTGCATATGGCCATGTCTGAACTGGGGTGGCAGAGTGGGCTAAAGAACGGTGATGGATTTAACCCAAATCTGTTGACTAAGTGTGAGTGTTTGATTGGTTCAGATGCTTCGTCCATCACCACCCCCTTTTGTACCAGGTTGCCCAGGGTGGTCACTCCTTGGCCACAAGGGAGATTCTTCAGTCTTCAGCTTCAGCAGAATGTCGAAGGTCCAGAGTTTCGTGTCAAGTTTCGATTCAGGATTAATCTAAAGTCCTAAAACTCAGCTCCTACCTTTATACAACTAAAAGGGGCTGGATTACTTTCTAGGTCCCTCCTATGGGTGGGACCAGGAAGGGGGGTGGTTACATCCCCTCTCCTTTGTCCAGTTTCGCGCCAGAGCTGGGGCTGGAGTGCCCCAGCAACCGGTTTGAACTGGGGTATGCATGGAGCACCTTGTGTGCTCCAGGCAGTACCTCATTCTATTCAGCCCTCCCTGTCCCAATACACAAAGTCCTGTATGGGGCGGTGCTCGCACCTCCCCAGGCAGGAAACCTATTGTCCAAGCCTCCCTGACTGGAAGGACTCCCAGCAGCAGGAGGTCAGACTTGCGTCTGTGGCAGCAGCATCCATTTTGTGATGCTGGGGCTCGACTTTAACCGGGTACAGTAGTTTCAACATGTCTTCTCCCTCTAGAAGGGTGGAATGCTACCCCCGTCGCCAGAATTGGCGAGGGGGTAGTATTCCAAAGCGTATGACACCTTACACGACATGTTTGGATAAAGCCAAACCAAAGTTAGCATTAACCGCGAGGATTATAATGCACTTAAGAGTATATGGTATGGCAATATCATAGAACAGCTATAAGGACATGGTTCCGAAAGCTGCAGACAGGCTCAGCTCATGCTAGAGCATCACCTCACACATAACCAAACACTCTGCCTCCAGGATTGTTAAGGCCTGCCATAGGAGTGACTTATAGGTTACTATGTGTCTATATATAAGGTAGGTATAGGGATACTATACCTAAGCAAGGGGTGATTACACAGCCTTGCTCCAGCTGAGTGAGCAGCCAGTTGTGTCAATTTAGGTGGCCAATTTAGGTGGCCATTTATGCTGAAGCCCCTGGAAGGCCTTGGGTGCACCTATGCCCTGGGTACCTATGGTACTCTATACAGGGACTCACAAAGGTTACCCAATATCCAATTCGGTATGTACCTACAGTACATGGAGTCCACTTTACAGAGAGAGCAGATAGCCTGGGGTCCTGAAAAGCAGGATCCCAGGCCAACTAAGTCGAAAACCAGCTAAACACTAGGCAAAAAGTTGGGGGTAACCATAGTCCGGTATCCACCTTCCTACACTAACCTGTTTCTTTCAGATGGTATATTGCATTAAAAAACATCTGTCATACTTAACTGTTAGTTTCTATAAAATAACCTTGAATCATCTACACAAATGACCCCTTGCTGAATTCAGAATGTTGTCTACGTTTCAGAAACTTATAGGTTACCAGGATCCATTATTGTTTTCACACCCATTTTTACCAAAAATGGAAGGAGGTTGAAAGCACAAAAAGTAGCAAAAATAGGCTGTGTCGTAGTAAAATGTCTGTCCCTGAAAGCTGGGAAGATGGTGATTTCAGCTCCACAAACCCTTTGATGACACCATTTGCAGAGAAAAATACAGACTCCTTCTTCTGCAGCACTTTTCCCCATTTTTCAAAAAACTAAACTGAAATGTAGCTGTATTTCGGCTAATTTCGGGGTCCCCTCCAGGGGAATCACAAATCGTGGGTACCTTTTAAAAACCCCTTGAAGTTGGAAGAAAAGGATGCAAATTTGGCATGTTTACCTTTTGTGGACAAAAAGTTACAGGGAACTAAGCACGAACTAACCCAAATAGCCAAAAAAAGGCTAAGAACAGGAGGGGGAGGCCTAGCAGCGAAAGGGTTAAACTCCAACTTGAACCATGCAACCCAAGTATATTTATTCTTTTCCGCTATAGCCTTCCGGTTGAATGTCAGCAAGAAAACAATGTATAGCCCACTTCACTAACAAATTTGCTTTTCCAAACCTCTTCACAGTTTAATGTATACAGAGAACCTTAGTCTGCAAATATTCTCAAATGTATTCCATCTATTTTTATTGAACACTCAGGTTTGAGGTTTCCAAAACATCATTCAAAATAAGATTTTCCTTAAGCTTTATCACACTATCACTCAGGCTATCCACACTATCTGAAGATTCATCATTCACCATCTCTGAAACTCTTACTCACTAGACATTCCTGGACTGTTTCTTACATACTTTGGCATAATGAGCGATAATCCCACAACATTACACTTAACTACTTGCAGGACATGTTTTTAGAAAAGCCATATTTTCTTAACTGCCACATCTGTAACTTTTAGGAGTATCTTCTGATGCCCCTCTCCCACGAGGATTACCAGAATTTAATTTGCTCCCAGGGTTATACTTAACCTTTCAAACATTTTATCATCACACTTTAATACACTGGCACATCTACATGAACTTTCTGCTTTCTGCACTATGGCTAAAATATCTTTAAGAGCAGAATCACCATTCACCCACAAGCATTACTGAATTGTAGGATTACAAGCATGCATTACCACCTGATCACAAATCAGATAATATTGTAGAACACCAAATTTACAATCTGTTGCCGGTTTGTACAACTCGCTTATATACATATCAAACTCATTACTGTTCTGTTTCCTTTGAAAAAAATCTCAACGGGCAATAGATCTACAAACTTCATGAGCAAAATAGTTTTCCATAGCTCTAATAACTGCTGTAAACATATTAATCCCCCCTCCTCCACACCAATGGCTGCTTCTTAGCATATAACGTTTTTAAGCCTTAATTGAGGTCCAAAAAAATGTAAAATTATGTTTTGCTGTTGATCCAATTACACGCCTTGCTGAACATCGATTGTAGCAATACAATTTAAAAAATATTCCGTCCAATCACTTGAACACAAAGGAAGTTCAGATAAAGACAGCCAAAAGACTTGGGGAGGTTGTTTCAAGGCAATATCTTAGTGGAAATGTCCAATTTTCACACTTCACCAGTGGAGGAAGTGGACTAATTCACTGTCCACGCTTTAGCATACAATTAGAAAAGTAAAGAAACAATGCTTGTAGGAAAGTGGTTTTCTGTTGCAGTAACCCCCCCACCCAACTTTGTGCCTCACACTAGATGCACTTTTGACTTGATGTGCTCTAGGTCCATGCCAGTCAGGTTCCCAGGGCCTGTGTTTGTTCCAAAACTGCACCTTTGTACCTACAATTGGCACATCTCTGGCCACAAGTAAGCCCCTTTTAAAAGGTACCATGGGTACCAAGGGCACTGTGGCCAGGGAAGGCCTCTAAGGGGTGCAGCCCCTATTGTGCCACCAGGCCTGGTATGATTCATGAACGGCCGCCCCCACATTTGCCACCACCAGGCAGGTTTATGGATCCTGGGGAAGAGGGCCCCCACTTTCTGGGTTAAGACGCAAAGCCCATCCTGGGCAGAGGTGTCAGGCCTCCTTCCCCAAGGATGGTCTGGGTCCATGACCGGGAAGCTTCAAAGCCCTGCCAACTTTGTAAGCTGTTCCTGCCTTTTGTTGCCCCCAGCAACTGACTCCCACCTGTTCTGACCACCACTTTGGGCGGGAGAATCAGCGGGGAAACCAAGTTAGGAGGAGTGGTGTGCCCACATTTGCCAACCCACCTCTCAGGTGGGGGAGGCAAGGTGAAGCACACATCTCAGTCCCCTCCATCCTGAAGATGAGGGGGCCCAGCCAATTACAGAGAGGCTCATACACCCTCCCACTGAAGGGTGGCATAATAGGAGGGTGTATTCACTGCAAGGAAGAGACCTATTGGTCCCGACCTGCACGCCCCTGTATCACCCCTAAATTTAGTATTTAGGCAGATCCTGAACCTTGACTCCCTAGATTCATGCAGCCTTTGATGGAGGAAGGAAAAAGTCACAGCAGAGGAGCCTGTAGAGAAGAACAGATTTGGCCCGAGCCCTACTGGCCTGTCCACAATCTCCAGAGATCCTACACCAAAAGTCAACCTGTCCTGCAGCCAGCGACCACTAGAACCCCTGGGAGGACTGACTGCCTTCCACAAAGACCAGATCTATTGCGAACAGCATCTCTGTACCGAAGAAACTACAAAGTAAGACTGAGCCTGATGAAGAAACTAGATGCCTGAAACCACCACTGCACCAGTCGACTAAGACCTACGTCTAAGTGGCCCACCGGCCCCAGAGAGGTCCCCCGGCAATGCAGAGTCCAAGTCCACCCTGGGTTGACTGCTCCAGGACTCCCGACATCACCTGCAGCATCTGCACGGAGACCCCCCAAACAACAAGTGGCCCGGTGAGGTGAAATCCGATCTCAAATGGCACCCCTGCATCCAGGCAACCTGGAGAAGAGGACCTTAGGTGTACCTACGACCCAGAGCCCTCCAACATACCTAACCAGCTCTTATGTCCTCCCGGAACTCAACATGGCCCGAGCCTGCAGCCAAGATCCAAAATCAGCAACCTCCATTGTATTGCATAGGGCTCCTGACCCCTCCTAGCACCCTGTGCCGCTGGTGGTGTGGACTTAGTGCCAACCTGGGACCCCCTTTGCCCTTACCGTAATCCTAGGAGTTTGGCACCCAGATAAGAGTGGCCTGCTTGTAAGAAGACCCCAACCGATGGCCCCCTAGCCCTATTGGCTAACATTGTGCCCCTGCACCAAGCCGCCCCAGTACTGTTGGTGGTGCAATTTGAGTGCCCAACTGAACCTTGGGGAACCCTGGTTCTAACCCCCAAAAACTATTCTTGCAGGTAGTTTTCTTACCTGCAAACCGATAACTGTCTTTTTCCCCATAGAACCAACGTTATGAGTTTTTGTTCCTAAAATGTTGTATTGAACAGTTTTTTGTATGAAAGCAAAGTAACTGGGCTTTAAACCAAAAAGTGTCTTACTCACCTTTGTATTGTAGGATCCACAATGTGATACGTAGGCATATCACCCAAGTAGTCTATGTACTCCAAAAGTAATCTAAAGGTATTACAAAATAATTTCTATGCATTTTAAACTGCTTTTAACGCCACTGCAAACCTGTAACAATTGCAATGTCATCCACAACTGCATTGTCTTGTAAAGGTTTGCATTTGAAAGTATATTTTACTTACCTGTGCCAAGTCTTGCTTGGTTCTAGAAATAAATCATAAATATACCTTTTTCTCTACTTAATTCATTGGTCTGGATTCTGTCTGAATGTGTGTAATCTGTCCTTGATGAACGAGTTACTTACATTCGGTAACGATGTATCTGGTAGAGACACAGTCTAGCCGCAGAGTCCTTAACTTAGAATATCCCCAGGCGTCAGACTGGATCCGTAAAAGTTTTCCGCAGCAGCACCTCTGCTCGCTGGGGGCTGCCCCGCCCGGCTCCACCCAGACGCTGTCCACGAACGTGACGTCAGTGGAGAAATATATGCCCCTCCTGGCGCGCTGACGTCAGTTTTCATCGGAGAAACTTTTCCGCGCCACAAGACGGAGCCACCACCAAAAACTGTGAGAATATGGGAACAGTGTGCAAATATGAAGAAAAATAGAATCATAAAGGACAGTGCCAGGCACTGTATCCTGAAAAGTAAAAGGAAAGAGCAGAGCACCGCTCTGAGATGCAACCCCACAAATACGAAGGCCAAACCACCTATGGAGGTAGACGAAGATGTGAAAATACAGCATGGCAGACGTCTGAAAGCCGGCAACTATAACGTATAATCATGAAGGGCAACAAGTCCAAAACGTAGGAGCAAGGACGATTTCACCATAAAACGTCACCAGAAAGACATCGTACACCCCAAAAAAGAGACCAGTAGAATGTGGCAGAGCCCCCAGACTTGAACCATTGGGTCGCAGGGGTGGTAAGAGACCCCAAGGCGACAGAGAAGGGGAGAGCGGGGGGTGGGAAAAAACCTGAATAGATCCCACACCATACAATCCAGGCGCAGGGTTAGAAAGGACACATGATATATGAGCATACTGCCAAATCACTTAAACGGGCGGAGTAGAGCAATGAAAACATAATGAACATATTGTGTCGGAGTGAAGTGAAAATATCACCTTGTAGAAAGGTCAAGCCACCCGGAGGGAGGAAAGGAAGAAACCCCAACCTGAAAAGGTCCTCGCAGAACGGGGAGGACGGGCGGGCGTTAAGGAATATGCGGCTAGACTGTGTCTCTACCAGATACATCATTCCAGAAGGTAAGTAACTCGTTCATCTGATAGAGACATCCAGCCGCAGATTCCTTCACTTAGAATAGATACCAAAGCCATACCCAAAGAAGAGGCTGGTCTGCGACTGAACCCCATGAAGTTCCCAAGGGAACGTAGCCGTCAACAAGGTGACGAAGCGCTGGCCACACCAGACCATGAAGCTCATAAAAGAGCGGAAAACATGGGGAGGCAAAGGCACCACAAGCCATCCAAGAACAGCATGAAACCCCTGTATGTATACAGGGTGACGGAAAGAAAACACATACTACATATGTAGGTGTGAAAAGGAAAGTGCATGACTTCGCAAGAAGTGAAACTGAACCTAGGGTTTGATAGATCCGCAAGACCCGGCGTGCCAACTCTAAGACCCAGAGAGATGGCAACTGGTATGAGAGAGTTAGCGCATACCGGTGCAGTATGCACAACAGCATAAAAAAAGCACTATTGCAACCTGCACCAGCTAAAATACGTGTGACGGCATTGGCAGGATGCCAACCTACGGCCAGAAAGTACTGGTGGTACTAGAAACAGAAGACATGCCAGAACATAGTCGGTCTGTCAGAGACATGTGAAAAGGCAGACAGCAACCAGCAGAAGCGCCCAAAACAGGACTTACAGGAAGAACGATAGTCAAGCAAAAGACCGGAAAGTACATCATCAGACCGTGTGGACGCTAGAACCACATGAAGTATAGCAAAGACCCTCCTGTAGGATAGCATCAGCAGCCCAGATGCGAGATACGCAATAGTAAGAAGGCAACCGGCAAAAAGGGCACCAGGCAAACCAGACACCTACATAAGAGCTCGTAGCACAAGCAGACAAGGACCACGTTGCCTGCAAGATTCCACAGTGTAAGAGCACAGCAGATATCGAATAAATAGAAAGACGCTAAAAAATGAAGCGTAACACAATAATAGGCTAGAGCAAGCCAAAAGTACTAACAGACATGTGGAGCAGAACTGGACAGGACAATGTCCAGGGCCGTAAGCAACATCCGCCCCTCGCACGGAAGGAGCAATGGTGCCACGCAAGACAGAGGAGGAGATGGAGCTAGGCACGATAGTGGAAACAGTCGACCAACCTAAAGGTCCCGGGACCCAAGAAGCGAGTATCCTGATGAGAACACCCCCCTTGAGAGTGTTACAGTATGAACCCAAAGCGGAAGCGTGGAAAACACCTGTGCGGAAGCAGGAGGGAATGTAGAAAAACCGCTTTTGGGAAAGAGGCCAGAAAACGAGGCCATAAGACAATGTACAGCAGAGAGGGACATGGTAAATCTGCTACCTTGAAAGACCAGCCCAGTAAGGGCTGACCATAGAAGCAACAACGCAAACACCATATGATAGCAGACATACCAAAATGCACCCAAATTTGCGCCAATAGTAAAAGTGTGCCGCACAGCAGCTTTTGACCCTGGCGCAAAACAAGGACAGGGCTTCAGCCGTGAAAGAACTGCGCCTGAACCGAAGGGAACAAGAGCCCGAGAGACAGTGGCCATCAAAAGAAGAGCAGTCATCATAGACGAGAGGATTGCTACAACGCTGAAAAAATAGAAAGACCTTGTCAAGACAGGCGAGGTAGAGGCCGCACAGCAAGGAACCCATGCCTACGCCTAGAAGCACAACAGACAACTCAAGCCAATTGCAACTGAAGTGCAATAGAGCGATGCCAACGTGAGGATCGCAGCGGAAAAAATAGGGCAGCCTGACCTCCAGAAGGATGTCCGTGAGGAATACTCCATACTAGCGTACCAAGGCTAAGGCAGTCACCCAATAGCCAGCAAATACCCCACATAGGGTAAACCTCAACCCCTGCGAGGGGGGTCCTCTTAGACAAAATACACATTCAGAGGGGTGGAAGGATGACCGAATCAGCCGTCCAGCTGTACTGAACCAATACCGAAATGGCGGAACAACTGCTTACACTATCCGGGCACTAAGCAAGAACCCGGGTTTGTATATATATTTTTTTTGTGATGTGCAATCAACCAACAAGGCAACATCGCCTATACAGAAGAAAAACATATCAGAAGGCAGGAAGTCACGCCGCAAGATTTACGGTAGCCCAGACAAGAGGCGGGAGACTGCCAAATCCGGCTGGCGGTCGAAAAGGTCCACGCCATTGAATGGCAGATCTCTAAGAGCATCCCGAACATTGTCTGGGAAACGACTGTTGCGCAGCCATGCATGGCGGCGCAAAGCCACAGACCGAGCAAGAGCCAGTCCCACCGGGTCAGTTGCGTCAAGGGAAGATCAGAGGGAAAATTGCACCATTCCCCTGCCATCAATCAGAAGGCAAAGTAATTCTGCCCGCGGCCCTTCCGGAATAGAAGGAAGAAGGCTCTCTTCCAAGTCCCAAAGGGCAGAGGACGCGTGTGTGAACACGCAAGCCGCATTTAATGCGCGGATGCCAGCAGAGGCAAAAAGCTGGTGACCACACATGTCCAACTAACTAGATTCCCTGGTGGGAGGTAAAAATGACAAGGCGGAGGAAGATTGCAAGTCAAAAGGCGCCTGAACAACTAGCCGCTGAGCTCTAGGGTGAAGGGACAGGCAGAGTGAATAATCCGAGGCCGAACGGTGTCGACGAGCAATTGCCTGATCAACAGGGTCACCAGAGGAAGTCATCGACCATGTGCCAAGCATGTCGTCAAACAAAGATGCCCCAAGATGCAGAAAAGACTCCACCACAAGCGGCTCCATGTGGAGAAGATCCAGTAAAGGATCAGAAGGCAGGGAAACCACAGGGGGCTGAAATCGAAGAATAGCTGCCGCCCTGTGAATAGCCCATGCGTAGGCAGCACTAGCCTCAGTTGCCATCTGGGAAGGTGACAAACAGTCAGTTGGAGACTAACCTGTCCACTAGACAGCAAAAGTGGAGGAGCCGGAGGCTGATCCAAAGGCCACACAAGACTTGGTACCTGCACCATGGACTGAAACAACCTCAGATCTGGAGAGTCCAGAGGAACGTCAACCTCTTGCAAAAGAGGAGGTGTAGGCTCTAGCACCGGCATCGACCGGCGCCATGTGGGAGTCGCATCGACGTCTGAGGAGTAGGGAGGAACACCAACCTCATGCAAAAGAGGAGGCGTGGGCATCGGCACCGGCGTCGACTGACACAGAGTTGGAGTAGTCTCGACATCCTCCAAACGAGACTCGGCCCGGGTGCCTTCCGATGTCAACCCCACTGCAATATGTGGGGAGGAAAGATGTCAACAGGGCCCCGAGCCCAGCGCCGCCTCCGACGTCAGTGCAGGGCTATGCGGTGACTGAAGGGGTGGGCTGGACGGGCGACTGGGAGGTCCCTCTGGGCTGTATCCTGTTGGCGTCGTATTGGCTCCGGAACCGGAGTCTATGCACACAGAGGGCGCCGAGGACGAATCCGCCGTCGAGGTCCCGACATGAGTGCCTGCCACCTCTGGGGGACCCGAAGGCGCACCAGGAAAAGGGGGTGACCCAAAGCAAGAGTGGAGTGCTTTGGAATTAGCCTCCATTTGGGCCCAAGTCGGTCAGACTCCTGGAAAGGGAGGGTACAGAGGAGATGACTGCCGGATGCCCGTGTCTGGCAGGGAGCGAGAGGAACGGGCGTCAGCGTCGCGCGTATGGGAGGAAGACTTCCGAGACTTACGTTTGTGCTTACCTGCCTTTGAACGACGTAAGCGGGAACGACCTCTGGAATGGGCTAGATCCCGAGAGGGAGAGCAGTGACGCAGAGGTGCAGGACCGAACAGCCGTGCACCCAGCAATTTCATTCAATGCTCCCTCAAGGACTTAGGTTTCATTCATTGACAGGCTTCACACTCTTTGGAGTCGTGGTGCACTCCTAGGCACCACATACAGATGGCGTGCGGGTCCGTTACAGACATATGACACACACAGGTCTCACACGCCTTAAAGCCTGAATGCATTGCACACGGTTCCGTGAAGCTGAAGGCGTCGAGAATGCCTGAAAAACAGGCCAAGGAACTGCTGGTTTTCCAGGATCCGCGTTGGGACGCGGAAAAGAAGAAAAACTGACATCAGTGCACCGGGAGGGGCATATATGGCTCTGCTGACGTCACGTCCGTGGACGACGTCAGGGCAGAGCCGTGCGGCACCGCCCCCGGGGTGCAGAGGTGCTGCTGCAGAAACGTTTTCCAGATCCAGTCTGACGCCTACGGATATTCTAAGTTAAGGAATCTGCGGCTAGATGGCTCTAACAGATTGTGTGAGTACAATAAATGCTTAACACACCCTTCTGATAAGCTTAACTGCTCGACCACCCTAACACAAAGAGAGCTGATTATCTAATTTAGCCTCTGCTATACCTCTGGGGATCCCCTTGGACTCTGTGCACACTATACCTAACTTTGGCATTGTATATACAGAACCAGCTTCCTACAATGATGCAGAGAACTGTGCACAAAAGGAAAATAATTCAATGTTAAAATATCAGAAGCACTTTAAATGCAAAGAAAAAGCAGAAATATGTGCGCCTTTTAGTTTCAAAGAAAATGAATCAGGAATATTAGCTACAATGCACGATCATAACTGATGTTAGTGCTAGCACCAATAACGCTGCAAGATTATGTTTTACACAAGATGGCCGCACATAAGGTCACATCCCATAACCTTACACAACCATAATTATTGGAGTAAGACAAATTAAGGAAGAACACGCCCTGGTAGTAGCGAGCGTCCGCAAGAATACTAGTTAGAGTATAAGAATGGTGGCAGCTTGAAAGGCTTCACTTGAAGAAAACAGAAAAAAGCCGAAACATTAAGGTTCAATGCTGAGCCATAGGAAACAAATGACCTACTGCACAACAGGAAGGCATATTTATTAAAGAGTTTTGTAAGGTGCTGTACAGAGTCTTTATAATACAAAATAATTCACAGGGCAGGTCAGACCTCAATCATTTACTGACTCAAACAAGGGCTTGCCCTGCACCCTGCTCAGTAAAGCATAACCCATGAAGTGGTTCAATAATTTGCACACCATGTAAATCCACAACTTCATGCCAAATAGACCAACTCTGCTTAACTGTTTGCTTGTTATTAGTAAGGATGAAATGTTTCAGATGGTTAACTGCTTAAATGAACAGTTGACTGATGACTTTATTGTGCTGACACTAATACAATAAAACCAACTGACACTTTCCTATAGAGGAAAGGCTAATCACATGACCATAAAATTCTGTACAAACGTGAAGCATAATGTTGATATTTGAGAAATGACAAAACTGTAATAAAAGGGCAGGATAAAAGTATGTACAATTTGAAACAACTGAATGTTATTAGTTGGCTGGTTTCAAAGCAGACTTTCTCCGAGAAGATAATCGTAGCTGGTTTTTTCCTGTCTGAGATGGGGATTCCAGGTTCCACTGACGGGGCTGGGGAATCCTGTATTAAAAAACACATACAAATTAGATCTGAAGCAGAGTTATTTCCTTGCCCATTTATTACTTTTCTCTTTACACCCTTGACATTGCCCAGACAACTGGCTATCAAAGGTACAATACCACCATATGAGATTACACTGCAGTTAAATTGCAAAGCACAGTAAAAACAAAACAAAAAAACCAACAACAAAATACTGGACTACACTAATAAAAACTATCTCCAGATAAACAGAAGTGAAAATAAGAGCACATCATTCAGTCTCCGCAATATATAATATATGTAATCACTCCTACAGCAGGCCTGATAGCCCTAAGGCAGGGTGCATTATATTACATGTGAGGGCATATCTGTTTAATATGCCCCTGTGCTGGCTAGTTCAATTACTAGATAGTATAAGTGAACCGGGAAGCAGTCTTAAGTATATGTACTCGGCACTGGTCATTCAAAGTTCACCAGCTACCTGATGGCTTTACTGAAACCTATGGTGTTTGGTATCAAGCAGCTAGTTTTAATAAATATGGGCTGTTGCCAGTACTAGATTTTTTTTTTTTTTTTTCTAAACAGAACTTTATTCGGTCTAATAAAATTTCACACAGCTTGTTGCCACAACCCAGGGGCCGGCAGCGAACATCTCCGTTATCTAGCCACAGAGAGCAAGTTGACACAGCCTTTCAGCCGACATCCCGGGGGACCGGCGGCACATAATCAATAAAATGTACATAATCAATAGATGTTCATAGCGCTGCAGGTGCTCGCCATACTGGGTTGCAAGTCATTACACCCAAAAGGGCCTACTCTACGTGTCCCATTTTAACGTTCCAGTGAACTAAACCTCAAACAGTCCAACTCCCACCCCAACCCACCTTCTACTTTGGTACCCCTGCTCTACGCTACCCCCTCCCATGCGTCCCTATGTCCTCAGGGATGCCCACTACACTGTAGAAGTGAGCTAATTCTGTAGTTGCACCTGTGCACCCCCTCCTCCACTTTAGCCTCCCCCTCTACATCGCGCAATCTCAAATATTCCTGATATAGACCCCAATTTTTTTTTGGGCGGCTTACAGGGGGGAGAAGTTCGCTGTAGCACTCCGTTTGGGTGCAGCAATATAGCATGTCGTGCATCCATCTTTTCATGGTGGGGAGTGGTCCTCTCATCCAGCACATTGCCATTACTCGTTTGGCCAGCAGCATGCCCATGTCTGTCAGTCTTCGCAGGGCCTTCGGTAGGCCCCTAGAGAGCCCAGGAGCGCCAAAGCCGGGTCAGGTGCCAAGTCAGTAGCTAAGACTGTGCTAATTTCGGCAAACACGCTGTCCCAAAACTTGCGGATTCCGGGGCACCACCAAGCGAGATGCATAAAGTCTGCAAGCGGTGCACGGCACCCATCGCAAACAGCCGATTGTCTGAGGCCGTACCTATGGAGCCTCTCCGGCGTATAATACACTTGTTGTAGATATTTAAAATGAATCAGCCTGTGTCTGCCGTTTAGTGATATTTTCCTGGTGCTTGAACAGCAATACGCCCACATACCATCATCTATTGTGACCTGTAGGTCACTCTGCCAATCCATTCGTGCCTTCGAGAGCGACTGCTCCCCTTGTACTCTGTCCATTCTATATAGATTTGCCACCAATCTCCTGGGGGAAGGCGTTTTAATGACATATGTAAGCTCCGGGGTCTCCTGTGGTTCCGCTAAGTCAGGGCCCAAGACTTCCATGAAAGCACTGCGGACTCTGTGATATTGGAAGCGTAGTAGGAGTGAGGCCCCTTCCAGGGCCGACACGGCCTGTTCACAAGTTTTCACTACACCCTCAATAAACAAGGTGCCGGCTGTGTGTATGGCCATCGTGTGGAGTGCCCGTATCACTCCCCTCTCAGCTATGGGGGACAGCCACAACGCCCATTCAATAGGCATTAGGGGTGAATACAGCATTGCTTCGCCTCGAGCCCGCAGTAGTGCATGCCAAGCATGATTGGTGGTCGTGATCGAGTCCAATATACCAACTCAGCGGTCCGCCGGTCGAAAGATTACGGCGGGATACGGTAGGGGGTTTGCAAACAATCGTTCCATTCTGACATGAGGTATTGCCTCTTGCCCATGGATCCACGTGTGTAAGTGTGCGGCCTGAGCCACTCTGTAGTTCCGGTACCATGTCCGGGGCGCCAAGCCCCCTAAGGTCGTAGGGGTGCATCAGTGTTTTCCATTTCACCCTGGGCTGTTTGCCACCCCAGGCCAGTTTGATCAGCAGTTGCGTCAGGGTTTTATAAAAAGCCTTCGGGAGCACTATCGGCAGATTGTTAAATAGGAATAGCAATTTAGGGAGTATCACCATTTTCATGATGGCTACTCTGCCCATCAGGGATAGCGGCAGTTTACACCATACCTCTACCTCGTCTTCCAATTTAATGTACAAGGCACCGTAATTTTCTCGTATGAGAGTTTCCGAGTCAGTGTGTAGCATAACACCAAGATACCGGACTGGTTCGGTCGTCCATTGTAACGGGTATTCCATGTCTAATTGCGTCGTGCTCACCAGTACTAGATTTGTTATGACATGCACCCAGAGGGCACTTTAGAGATTTCCCCCTGAAAAACCTACCAATATCCAGTGTGTTTAGTGACTGGTAACATCCAGCCTGCCACTACAGACAAGTTTCTGACTTCCAGCAGGTGAGAGCCCGCGCTCCCTGAGGTCAAAAACAATGCCTCCTCCTGCAGGATGGCTAGTGATTTAGAATATCAAGGCCAGGAGCTTCAAAGCCCCTGCCACCTTTGATATGCGATCACAGTTTTCCTCAGACATGGGAGATGCTATCCCCTGCCTTGAGGCCCATTTGGCACCAGGACAGGAGGGAACTTAGCTAGGCATAAGACGTGTTGCACATCCAGGCTAGTCACAACCATAAGGTGGGTTACATGAGGTGCTCCACGAAAGAAAGGGTTACACCATATTTTTGGGGGTGAAATCAGGAAGTACTTAGGTAGCCCCTGAATTCAGATTTGTCTGCCTGAAAGAAGGACAAAGACGAGCTGAAGAAGTGAGAACTGTGGACCAGCACCGAACTTGCTACAAATCCCTGCCTGGCTGCTGCTTCCCCGACAGTCACAAAGTCTGACTTGCCCAAAAGCTGAGCAAACTCCCCAAACCCTTGAAGGTCTGCCCAGCACTTCCTCGATCCAGTAACATCTCCCCTGGAGTTGAGGAGCCACTTCCATGCACCAGCAGGCACCGACCGCATCTGCCCGGTATAGCTTTCTGTCAACCCCCGGGCCCACAGAGGGAGCAGTACTCCAGAAACAAGGTGTTTATTGCTCCAGGAGGTCAGCTCTGTCTCCCTGCCAAGTTTGGAGATGCCAGGACCGCTCAGCACCAATGACTGGGGTACTGGAGCCAGCTGCAGGTACCAAGGCTTGTTTGTGTTCAGTCGGAACACCACCACCAAAACTCACCTGCAGGTCGTAGTACTTCAAGAGAGACCAGCTCCACACCAGGAGTGGTCTTGCGGTTTCTTTTTCCTGTCCTGCAGGTATACCAAGAACTGTGAGAGCCTCTGACACACTGATCCACTGGCCAAAACATCTAAGCACCTCAGCTCTCCAGCCCAAGCTCAAATAAGCCGACTGTGTCTCTGTGGTTCAGAGACCCTCAAGAGCTGATCCCCCACTTGGGTTTTGCCAGAGTAGTCCCCTAGTCCCCACTTACAGCTTTTATCTCACAGGTACTCTGCCCATTGACTTTAGCATGTAGCGTTCAATGCTACCACAGAGTATATCACTTCTTCACCCGGACAACACAGGGCAGATAAACTTGAACTGCTGGTGCTTTCTTGGACCTTGGCTCTTACTTACCTTAAGGCCAGAAGAAGAGTCCTGTAAGTCGTCTGTAAGTGTACCTATGCAGTGAATGTTTCTTCTATAGGATAACATTACTGCGTTCAAGGCACACAAGTTACTTACCTTCGGTAACGATATATCAGTAAGAAACATTAGTTAGTTAGATTCCTTACCTTAGAATATCCCCAGGCGTCAGTCTGGATCCGGAAAGATTTTTTGTCAGCAGTACCCCAGCGCCTCGGTAGGCGTAGTCTGCGGCTCGCGTCAGTCGTCGGCGTCGTGATCGCCGGGATGACGTCGCTAGGATACTTAAACGCCGCCCTCGCGCCCGATGTGAAAGGCACTTAACCACCTTAGGAAGAAAAGAAGGATGAGTCCTGAGAACAAACTTGTCCGGATGGACAAAAAGGAAAGGAGGCTTAGAGGAAAGAGCCTGGAGCTCACTCACTTTTCCGGCAGGGGTGATGGCAACCAGGAAAGCAGTTTTTAGAGTCAGAAGACGAAGAGGATAGTTATGAAGTGGCTCAAAGGGAGCACAAATCAGATAGGTCAACACCAGGTTCAAGTCCCACTGAGGCATTACAAAGGGAACAGAAGGAAACATGTGAGTAATGCCTTTCAAGAACCTATTTACAACAGGGGACTTGAAAAGGGAAGGCTGATCAGGAAACCTCAAGAAGGCTGAAACAGCTGAACGATATCCCTTGATGGTGCCCAGAGCAGAGCCCTGCTGGGCCAGGATAAGAAGAAAGAGGAGAACCTCAGAAAGAGGGACGGAAAGGGGATCCACAGCCTTTGCTGAGCACCATGCCACAAATGTGTTCCACCGGCAGGCGTATACCGTCTTTGTGGGGGACGGCTGGCTGTCAGAATGACATCACAGACTTCAGGAGGCAAGTCAAATGGCATCAACTGTCGCCGCTCAATCGCCACGCATGGAGGTGGAGGCTGGACAGGTTCGGGCGGAGGACCGTCCTCTGGTGCTGCGACAGAAGGTCCTCCTGAAGAGGCAGTCGAATCGGGGGATCGATTGACAGACTGAGTTGCTCGGGATACCAGTACCTTCGTGCCCAATCCGGAACCACAAAGATGAATTGGGCCCGGTCACGCCTGATCTTCTTCAGCACTCTGGGCAGAAGTGGTATAGGCGAAAAGGCGTATAACAGACCGCAACTCCACTTGTGACGAAAAGCGTCTCAGAGTGAGTGCCACCTTGGAAATTCCAATGCGCAGAACTGATGACATTGCGTGTTCTCTTCGGTGGCGAATAGATCTAACCTAGGCTCTCCCCACTGCCAAAAGAGACCTTGCACCACGTCAGAGTTCAGACGTCACTCGTGATCCATTATGCACAGACAGCTGAGTTTGTCCACCCTGGTGTTCAGAGAGCCTGCCAGGTGTTGAACCACCAGGGTGATGCTCTATTGTTCCAGCCATGTCCAGAGGCGCAGAACCTACTGACATAGGGGCCACGACCCCACGACGCCCTGTTTGTTGCAGTACCAAATGGCGGTGGTGTTGTGCGTGAACACCTGCACTACACTTCCCCGAACAGAGGGAAAGAATGCAAGAATGCAGTGCAAGTCGGATCGCCCGCAGCTCCAGAAGATTGACATGGAGCCGGGACTCCGCCGGAGACCAGAGGCCTCTGATCTCTGCCTCTCCCATGTGGCCCCCCCATCCCAGAAGGGACGCATCCGTCACCACTGTGTGTTCCGGTTGGGGTAGGGAGAGGGATCTGCCGCTGACCCAATCGCGGTCCGTGAACCACCACTGCAACGGTCTTGCAGTGCCCTCCGAGATCAGGACGTGGTCGGACAGGATGCCATGGTGTTGTGCCCACTGGAACTTCAGGTCCCACTGCAGAGCCCACATCCGCCACCTGTCGTGATGTACCCGCAGGAGGCCATCAGACCCAGTAGCAGTAGGACCATCCTGACCGACACTCGGGCTAAAGGCTGAAAGATCGGAATCAGAGCCTGAATAACCCGAACCCGCTGTTCGGGAGTGTGAGAAGTTGGCCTCGTATATGGTACTCACTAGTTCTAGTGATTACCTTGCACCAGTCCAAACAACCCTTATGGTGATGGTTGTAAGTCAACCTTATAGACCAGCTATCATAGTGGTAGCGTGGACAGAACAGTCTTAGGCTAAAAGACTCTTGAGGGCGTGTAAAGCCAGCTGTTTTACCATATGTAACCCCTTGAATATCAAATGAAAGGACACCACACAGGGTATATATAAAATATATATGTATTTATTCACTAACACACTCCTCTGAACTCTTTATGAGGTCAGAGGCAAAAGCACATAACAAGTTACACTTCGAAATGCTTTAAATAGCACAATTTACAGTTAGGCCCTAGGGGTGCGTAAAACCATATACTAAGTAAGTGGTATAAGAACCACGACTTGGGAAAGGAGAAGGCCTAGGGCCTAGGGAATCGCGGGGGCTACACTATCTGACCCTTAGGTTAGGAGTAGGAGGCCCACAGGCGGCGCGTGCAGTGTCAGTGCACTCAGGCATGAGTCAATAGAAAGTCAATGGGAACTTTAAAGGTAAGTAATCGAAGATTTAGGACACTTCCAGTCTAACTAGGAATGTACAACTAACAAAACTAGACACTAGGATATTCAATCCCTACAGGAGCACCGAAGTACTCACGTTACCTCACCCACGGGCTGCGGGTGCATAGGTGTCAAAGTGTGTCGGGTTTTCTCGTTGATTCCTATGGAGCCTTGGAAGAAGATGCTGCAGGTGACCAGGAGGAAGATGTCCGGGTGGATCCAAGGGTGGATCTAGGATGAAGAGGACCTGAAAGCAGAGGGGACAGAGTCTAGGTCACTAGCCAGACACCGGGTGGAACCAGGGAGGAACCAGACGTCGTCGAGGAACAATCAGGTGCGGATGTGAAGCTTGGCGTTGCAGCCACGCGGACCAGGAGGCGACGACCAGGTGCTGGAGAGGAGCTGTCCCACGAAGGTTCTCGCAGATGGAGGGGTCGACTTCAAGATTGGAGCCAATAAGCCTAAGCAAAGGCAACCCACGCAGAATACACAAGGAGCTTCTGGTGCAGACCAGGAGGGTCTGAGGTACTTCACCTTTTCAGGGAAGCAAGTGCCAGACTGGAGCAACCAGACCAGCGATGGATTTTCAAAGGAATCGTCGTCACAGGGCTACTAGCCTACTGGCCAGCAACCAGGACAACGCGTCGAGCAGAACACAAGCAGAAGGGCCCCACGCAGATCTCGTGGAGTGTGGAGGGGGCTGGTCTTCGGTGCAGGTGGAGCTTGGAGTCGGGGTGTCTCAGTCCCCAGTGCACAGCTTTGAGGATGCCTCAGGAGCTGCGCTGTTAGCAAGTTGAAGACTTTCCAAGTTTCCTGGTTCCACGGATTCCGACGCCTTCCACGGAGCTCAGCTGTGCTGGAGTGGTACAGTGGGGTCAGAGGAGTCCCAGAGTCGAGGTCTTGTCAAGCTCTGCGCTCGAGTTCTGGCGGGAACGGGGACAAAGCAAGCCGTCGAGTTGCTTGATGGTGCCTGGTTTCTCAGGGTGGTCACTCCTTGGCCACAAGGGAGATTCTTCAGTCTTCAGCTCAGGTGAATGTCGAAGGGTCCAGAGTTTCGTTTCAAAGTTTCATCAGGATTAATCTGAAGTCTCCTGGGTCAGCTCCTACCTTTATACAACTAAAGGGGGCTCGTTTACTCACTAGGTCCCTCCTATGGGTGGGATCAAGGAAGGGGGGTGGTTACACCCCCTTTCCTTTGTCCAGTTTGCGCCAGAGCTGGGGCTGGAGTGTCCCAGCACCGGTTTGAACTGGAGTATGCATGGATCACCTAGTGTGCCCCAGGCAGTGTGTTTCTTTTCAGCCCTCCCAATCCCAATACACAAAATCCTGTCTGGGGTGGTGCTCGTACCTCTCCAGGCAGGAAACCTATTGTCCAGGCCTCCCTTGCTGGAAGGACTCCCAGCAGCAGGAGGTCAGACTTGTGTCTGTGGCAGCAGCATCCATTTTGTGACGCTGGGGCTCTGGTTAACTTTAACCGGGATAGTCAGAACTAACATGTCTTCTCCCTCTAGAAGGGTGGAATGCTACCCGGTCGCCAGAATTGGCGAGGGGGTAGTATTCCAAAGCGTATGACACCTTACACGATATGTTTGGATAAAGCCAAACCAAAGTTAGCATACAACCACGAGGATTATAATGCACTTAAGAGTATATGGTATGGCAATATCATAGAACAGCTAGAAGGACATGGTTCCAAAAGCTGCAGACAGGCTCAGCTCATGCTAGAGCACCATCTCACACAAAACCAAGCACTCTGCCTCCAGGATTGTTAAGGCCTGCCATAGGAGTGACTTATAGGTTACTATGTGTCTATATTGAAGGTTAGATATAGGAATACTATACCTAACCAAGGGGTGATTACACGACCTTGCCCCAGCTGAGTGATCAGCCAGTTGTGTCAGTTTGAGTGGCCAGCCAAGGGTGGCATAATACATGCTGCAGCCCCTGGTAGGCCTTTGTTACACCTATGCCCTGAGTACCTAAGGTACACTTCTACAGGGGCTGATAAGGTGGACCAATTCCCAATTGTGTATGTACCTAGAGTACATGGTTAGAATTTAGAGAGAGCGCATCTGGGCTGTGGGTCTGATTAGCAGGCCCACAGCCACATCCAAGTCGAAAACCAGTAAAGCAAAAGCAAAAAGTGGGGGTGACCATAGGAAGCAGACCCTACTCTCCTACAGCGTGATGCACCAGAAAGATGCAGGAGGCCATCAGCCCCAGAAGACGCAGCGTCAACCTGACCGAGACTCAGGATAAAGGCTGAAAGATCGGAATCCGAGCCTGAATATCCCGAATCCGCTGTTCGGGAGGATAAACCAGAAACTGCGCAGAGTCTAGAACCGCTCCGATGAAGAGGAGCTTCTGAGAGGGACACAGGTGCGACTTCGGCACATTGATGGAGAACCCCAGCAGGTGCAGGAGGTCGGCCGAAGTCTGGAGGTGGCTGACGACTGTCTGGGGCGAGCCCGCCTTCAACAACCAGTCGTCGAGGTAGTGGAAGACTGAAACCCTTAACCTGCGCAGATGAGCTGCGACCACCGCCATCACTTTCGTGAACACCCGTGGGGCGCTGGTAAGGCCGAAGGGGAGCACGGTAAACTGAAAGTGCTCGTGGCCTACCGTGAACTGCAGGTAGCGCCGGTGGGCCGGCAGTACCAGGATGTGGAAATAAGCGTCCTGCAAGTCCAACGCTACCATCCAGTCTCCTGGGTCCAGTGCAGCTAAGACCTGAGCCAGTGTCAGCATCTTGAACCTCTCCTTCCGGAGGAAGTCGTTCACGTTCCGCAGGTCCAAGATAGGGCGTAGGCCCCCTTTGCCCTTACTTGGGAACCAGAAAGTAGTGGGAGTAACAACCACAACCTACTTCTGGCCCCGGAACACGCTCCATGGCCCCCTTGGCAAAGAGGGACGCAACTTCCTCTTGCAAAAGTTTCAAGTGATCCCCGATGTTGCGCCAGTGGAGGAGGTGATGGCGAACCCTGCCCCCCACTGGCGTCCCGTGGGCCTGAAAGCTCGGACTAGGAAGGCTTTGAGGCAGATGCTAGGGGGGTGGATGTGGACTGCCCGTGACGTTGTCCCCGGGCACGGCCACGGCGGTTACCACGTCTGCTACGGCGTTGGATGTTAGTCTGCGGCCCGTGGCTGGCAGGACGTGTGGGGTGCCCTTCCTTGGCCACGAAAGGGGCGAAAGGCAGCAGATTGCTGGCGCGGGCCGACAGGCCCAAGAACTTGGCCGTAGCCCTGGAGTCCTTAAAGCGTTCAAGCACACTGTCTGCCTTGTCGCCAAAGAGGCGACGGCCTTCAAACGGCATGTCCATAAGGGTGTTTTGGACATCAGCCAAAAAGTTGGCGGACCTCAGCCAGGCGTGGCGACGAATCGCCACCGTCGTTGCCATCGCTCTACCCAGCGAGTCCGTGGTATCCAGTCCACATCTGATGGAGTACCGTGCCGCATCTCGACCCTCCGCAAGGGCTTGGGCAAGTTTAGTCTGGGCCTCCTCCGGACATTGGGGCAGCACGTCCGCTACCGTGTCCCAAAGAGAGTGGGTATAATGGCCCAAGAGGCACGCCGTGTTAACTGACCGCAACCCCAAACTCAGGGAGGAGAACATCTTTTTGCCGTATTGTTCGTACCTCTTGGATTCCCGATTGGGGGGAAGTCATCGGGAATGCGGTCTGGGAGTTAGAGGCCTGTATGACCAGGCTCTCATGGGTGGGGTGGGTAGACAGGAAGCAAGGGTCGCCCGGAGCCGGGCGGTGGCGCCTGGCCACGTTCCTATCTACAGGAGGACCTGTAGCGGGCCTGGACCAGGTACCCAGAAGAATGTCAGACAAGGCCTCATTAAACGGCAACAGAGGCTCCGAAGAGCTTGCTCGCGGTTTAAGGACCTCCGTGAGGAGGTTAATCCTCACGGCCGCGAAGGTGAGCTCAAGGGATAAGGCCTTTGCCGCCCGCATCAACACCACACTATAGGCTGCCCCCTCCTCCGGAGCCACGGTAGGAGGGGAGACAAAGCCAGTGTCTGTCGAAGTGTCCAGACCACTGGCATCCCCTAGCTCACCTGCCCAGTCCTGATAAAGCTGGCACTCACGTGCCAGAGGGTCCTCAGACCCCTCCCAATCCGCCTCACCACCCATCTCCTGGTATTCAGGGTCAAATGATGGGGCCGGATTATAGAAGTAAAAATCTCCCATCGGCGTCGAATGCGGCGTCTAGCGACGCCGCTCCGGCATCGGAACCAGACCGAGGGGGGGGGGACTGGGGACGGCGTCGACCGTGGGCGACACCCTAGGACCTGGCGCCGGCGAGGTCGTAAGGTCGACCGGCGACGACCCAGATCCGGGCCCGGCGGAGCCCTGCGGCGTCAGGACTGTAGTCGCCAACGGCGCCGAATCACCCGGCCCACTTGGGCTCCCAGTCGGGGCCGCTGGGCCCGAAGACGCCGCGGAACCCGACGGAGGAGTGAGCGACCTCATGGCCGTGAGGAAGGCGTAGATCTCCTCCCGCGTTGCGTTCTGCCCAGGGACCGGCGGATATGGAGCAGGCCACGACGCCTGCGGCTCCGACAATGCCGCGTGGGCGGTGCCACCCGAACCCCCGGCCGCGGCGCGCGAGCGGAGTCGGAAGAGCAATGTCGCCTCTTCGACTTCTTGTGCCTCTTACCTGAGGACTTGGAGCTTGAGGAGTGGTGTCGATCCTCCGAGCCGTGATGACTCCGGCCCCGCGACCGGTCCCTCGACCTCCTTCCGGACTGGGACCTCGAACAGCGCGGGCCCGACTGCCGGAGCTCGAGGCGCTTGCGGGACCGCTCCCGCCTAGCCTTCGACGTCAAGGCCCGGCAGTCGGGGCATGACTTGTAATCGTGGTCGGGCCATTTAGACACCAGCGATGGGGGTCGGTGTAGGAGGATGGATATCGGACTATGGTTACCCCAAATTTTTGCCTAGTGTTTAGCTGGTTTTCGACTTAGTTGGCCTGGGATCCTGCTCATCAGGGCCCCTCACTGTAAAATGGACTCCATGTACTTTAGGTACATCTCCAATTGGAGGTTGGGTCACCTTGTGAGCCCCTGTATAGTGTATCATAGGTACCCAGGGCATAGGTGCATCCAAGGCCTACCAGGGGCTGCAGCATCAATTATGCCACAACTGGCTGGCCATCCAAATTGACACAACTGGCTGGTAACTCAGCTGGGGCAAGGTCGAGTAATCACCCCTTGCTTAGGTATAGTATTCCTATACCTTCCATTATATATATAGACACATATATACCTATAAGTCACTCCTATGGCAGGCCTTAACAATCCTGGAGGCAGAGTGCTTGGTTTTATGTGAGATGGTGCTCTAGCATGAGCTGAGCCTGTCTGCAGCTTTCGGAACCATGTCCTTATAGGTGTTCTATGATATAGCCATACCATATACTCTTAAGTGCATTATAATCCTCGCGGTTATTGCTAACTTTTTTTGGCTTTATCAAAACATGTCGTGTAAGGTCACATACGCTTTGGAATACTACCCCCTCGCCAGTTCTGGCGACGGGGGTAGCATTCCACCCTTCTAGAGGGAGAAGACATGTTGTTCCTGTTAATCCCGGTTAAAGTTAACCAGAGCCTCAGCATCACAAAATGGATGCTGCTGCCACAGACACAAGTTTGACCTCCTGCTGCTGGGAGTCCTTCCAGCGAGGGAGGCTTGGACAATAGGTTTCCTGTCTTGGGAGGTGCTAGCACCACCCCAGACAGGCCATAGTGTATTGGGGCAGGGAGGGCTGAATGAAATGAGACACTGCCTGGGGCACACAAGGTGTCCCATGCATAGCCCGGTTCAAACCAGTTGCTGGGGCACTCCAGCCCCAGCTCTGGCGCAAAACTGGACAAAGGGAAAGGGGTGTAACCACCCCCTTCCCTGGTCCCACCCATAGGAGGGACCTAGCAGGTAATCCAGCCCCTCAGATTGGTATATAGGTAGGAGATGAGTCAAGAGACTTTAGATTAGATTAATCCTGAACTGAAACTTGAAATGAAACTCTGGACCTTCGACATTCTATTGCAACTAGAAGACTGAAGAACCTCCCTTGTGGTCAAGGAGTGACCAACCTGTGCAAACAGGCACCATCCAGTGATCTGCGGTTTACTTTGTCGACGCTCCCGCCAGAGCCCGAGCACAGAGTCTGACAAGAGCCAGACTTCCAGACTTCTTTGACTCGATCCACAGCCACAGCAAAGCTGAGACCCGTGGAGGCGACGAGAGACGTGGGACCGGCCATCTTGAATAACCTGCTCTTTGCTACTTGTGCAGCTTCTGAGGCACCCTCGAAGTGTTGCATTGGGGATTGAGAAGCCCCAGCCCCGAGCACCTTCTGCACCGACGCACAGCCCTCCACACTCCACACTCCACGAGCGCCTCGTGGGTTCTGCCAGTGTTTTTGTGCTCAACGTGTCTGTCCGGTTACTTGCCTGTTGACTAGTGGCCTCTGTGACGACGAACCTTTGAATCTGAACCGCCTGACTGGTTGCTCCAGGTGGGCCCCTGCTTCCCTGCAAAGGAGAAGCCCCCTAGACCTTGCTGGTCTAACTCGAAGCGAATATTCGATTCCTGCGTGGGTTGCAATTGCCAAGGCCGGTTGACTCGAATCCGGAAGCAGCCGCCGCCAACAGCGAGATCCTTCGTGGGACACGCCGTATCCAGCTCCTAGTCGTCGTCGACACCTCCTGGTCCACGTGGCTGCAGAGTCAAGCTACACGACATCACCTGATTGCTTCGCGACATCGCCTGGTTCCTTCCTGGTTCCTTGATGGTCACAGGCTAGTGACCCAAACTCTGTCCCCTCTGCTTTCAGGTAGTCTTCATCCTCGATCTGCCCTTGGATCCAACCGGACACTTCTCTCCTGCAGCATCTTTTCACAGGTCTCCATAGGATTCAGCGACGAAACCCGACACACTTTGACACCTATGCACCCGGCTCCTGTGGGTGAGGTAACGTGAGTACTCCTGTGCTCCTGTGGGTATTGACTATCCTAGTGTCCTAGTTTTCAGTAGCTTTCTCCTAGTCCATCCGAAAGTGTCCTAAAAGAACTAGTTTCCAATTCTTACGTTCCCATTGTTTCCCTATGGTAACTCGCGTGTGTGTATCGACACTGCACACGCATCCCGTGGGCCTCCTGCTTCCTAACTCTTGGTAGTACAGCGTAGCCCCAGCGATTCCCTAGGCCATAGGCCTACTCCCTGTTCGTGATGTGGTTCTTATACCACTATTTTAGTATATGGTTTTACGTGCCCCTAGGGCTCTACTGTATATTGTGCAACTTATTGTATGATAATTAAGTATCTTGTTATGTGCTTGTGCCTCTGACCTCAAAGAGTTCAGAGGCGTTGTGTTAGTAATAAATACATATATATTTTATATATAACCTGTGTGGTGTCCTTTCATTTGGTATTCAAGGGGTTACATATGGTAAAACAGCTTGCTTTACATGCTCTCTGAAGTTTTAGCCTAAGACTGCTTTGTCCATGCTACCACTAGGATAGCTTGTCTATAAGGTTGGCTTTACAACCATCACCATAAGGGTTGTTTGGACTGGTGCAAGGTGCTCACTAGAATAGTGAACATCATATACCAGGCCAACTTCTCATAGTCAGTAACCAACATCAATCGGTTGCAGTCGACGCAGGGTTTAAAGCCTGGCATCCCTACCGGCACCGTCGGAGTCGTTCAACTTCGAAAAATATGATCAAAAAGATCAAAAAGTTTAGTCAAAAAATGACTAAAGGGTACCACTGTTCCCGGATCGGCGCTTGCTGGCGCGGAAAAAATAGGAACTGACGTCAGCGGCGTCCAAGTACTCCGGTGACGTCATCCCGGTGCCAACGGACGCGGAGCCGCAGACGATGGATACCGACGCGCAAGGGTACGGCTACACAAAAGTTTCCGGATACAGCCTGACGCCTCGGGATATTCTAAGGTGAGGAATCTAATACTAACCTGTTTCTTTCAGATTTAACCAGTGTATAAGGTCAATAATCTAAAAAATGCGCTTCTTCAATTAGTTTAGTTAATTTACTGCATTTTACATGACACCAACAAGCCACATTTTAACCACTACGTAGCACCTCACACCCATGGAGGGCGGGAAATTTTGAGGGCTAGAGTAAATTCACATCACTAGTGGGTCTCATAAAAACTTACGGTTTGTCAGGAGACATCATACAAAGGACCTGCTTGTTACTGTCTTCGGATCGAGGTACCACTGAAAAGAGTAAAACACATGATTTAGAGGCTTACCAACTTACAGGCTCCAAATACCCAATTTTTTGTACAGCAGCTTTACCTTTGTTAGAACCTGGCGTATGAGATGACCCAATGTAACTGACACCAGCTCCAAAAGTCACATTATTTATTGTTTCTGATGAGAACAAAAAGCAATAGTTTAGGGTCAGACAATCTATCACAAATTCTAGTTTACCATATGACAAATATTAATTACCACCCCTACCCCCTCACCCCCACATTCCAGATGAAAATCTGTTTCAAAGACATTTGGTTTTATTTTTTCTCATTCACAATACAAATTAAATTATTATATATTACACCACAAAGGTCCCTGCTATGAAAATAGTCCTGTGACAACAGAGAAATAAGGACTTTAGAGGTCATTTAAAGAGACGGGCAATTTAGAGATTACATGCAAACGGAGGGCCCCACATTTAGTGCAGAAATCAGAGGGAAAGAGAGACATGACCAACTCACTTCAACAGTGCAGTGCCCATACAAGCATATCAGTAATTCATAGAGTACTCACGGTCAGGGGTACTTATTGCTCTTAAAGCAACATTGAGATCAGATCCACCAGAATGCTGTTCCAAACTACAAAAAGAAACTGTACAAAGGGAAATAAATTAATCAGGAGGCGACCCCAATATTCTGCCTCAGCTTCCCATGCCACAAAAGAAGTATACCAACAGCACTGAGAGGATCAATGGTAGAAATAAACCAGATAACAAACACGGTTATATTATTTAAGTTTTCACATGATTTCAGCCACTCATGTCTTTAAATCAACAACATATGATGTGTCTCAAGTGAAAATAAATAATAAACAACGTAAAAAGATTACTCCCCTGAATGCAGTTTTCCTTCTCCCAAATCAGAGATAGTGGTTGGACAGTGAATTTTAGTTGTGGGTTTGAGGTTAACTAATCTGGTGTTACGGATGACATGGAAGGCACATGTTAAAGTTGAATGATGATACCTTGCTTGCTGCTAGGTGCGCGAGAGCCAGGAATGGCACCAATGCTTTTGCTGCGTTGTTTCATGCTAGATTCCACTGCTTTCTTAGCAGAGTTTAGGATTGCAGCAGTGCTGAGGGACATCTGCCTGGTGAAGCAAAACACAATTTGCAATCATATAACGGCCAAACAATAGTAGAATGGTAGAAATCTCACAGAAAATTACCATACAATAGATGTGCAGTCTTTAACGCCTTGCTTAAACACAAAGAATGATATCCCAATACACTGTACTTCAGTTGTCTTTGGACTGAATAAGGTATCCCCTCTTTTTCAGCTATTAATAACTTAAAAAAGAAGAAAATAAGTTACTTAGCTGTAACTGTAGTTTTCTACCATTGGAATCTTCCATAGATTTACATGCTTCAATCATTCCCTGTCGTTGAGCTGGGAGACCCCAGTACCTTAAAAAAGCAATTTAATATAGACATGGACCATAGAGGCCTTAGGCCTTTCGGTTTACTAACATATCCTAGTCATTATTTAAAAAAGGACTAAACTTAAGTCTCAGCCAATCAGGTTGCCCCACCATGTAGAATTCTCCTAGTGAGAAGCTCCAGTCCCTCAGATTTTTTGAGCGTGAGTGAGAATACATGTAATTGTACTGAGAAATAGAAGGTGAACTTCCCAGGTGAAGAGGGTGGGCCGAATGTGAATCTATTGAAGATTCTAATACTAGAGAACTATAGGAGCTTATTTTCTTACTCCAGTATTGAAACTTTCCTAGATTCACATGCTTGAATCAGACTAAAGAGCAGCGAAAAAGTACATTTTACTTTAAATTTAACACATCCTCTAGAGGAATACAAACTATACAAATACATATAAACCGAAAGTAAAATGCACGTAACTAGTAAGAGGATTGTTGGAATAAAGGGATGGCTCACCTTGACTGGAAAGCAAGTCTTAATACCGCTCGTCCTACTGACGCATCAACGAGAACTGCAAAGTCCAAGCAGTATTGTTTGCGTAAAAAATGGTGTGCATACTTTTCTAGGTTGCTGTTCTGCAGATATCTGGCGGTGATACACCAGCCACCAATGCCATGGAAGTAGACCTACTTCTTGTGGAGTGAGTGTGAGAGGTTGGCCTGATATATGATGTTCAGTAGTTCTAGTGACCACCTTGTATCAGTCCAAGCAACCCTTATGGTGATTGGTTGTAAGTCAACCCTCTAGACCAGATATCCTAATGGTAGCGTGGACAAAGCAGTCTTAGGCTAAACTCTTTTGGCATGTGAAGCCGGCTGCATTACCATATGTAACCCCTTGAACACCAAGTGAAAGGACACCACACAATATATATATTCAAAATATATATGTATTTATTACTACAAATAGTCCCCTGAACTCTTTATGAGCACAAGAGCAAACATGTTAAAACAATTCAATTAATAAGTATACAAAAGTTGCCCAATTATGGATAGGCCCTGGTGGCCCCTAAAACCATATACTAAAGAAGTGGTATAAGTACCACGAGTCGAAAGGAAGTAATGCCTAGGGCCTGGGGAATCGCTGGGGCTGTGCTGTACTAATGCCAGTTAGGAACTAGGAGGCCCACGGGATCTGGTTTGCAGTGCGCAAAGTTAGAAGCAATTTACATTGAAGTCAATGGATGCGCAAAAGTTAAAAGTCTTCCGGTCAGTCTAGTACTTAACCCTTTGGAATCTGGACACTAGGAGTGTTAAACTACTCAGGGGCACCGGAGTGCCAGCGTTACCTCACCCACAGGAAGCGGGTGCAGTGGTGCCAAAGTAGGTCGGGATTCTGCAGGAGTTCAGATGGAGCCTTGGAGTGTTGAGGCTGCAGGCGACCTGATGTGAAGAGTTCCGGTGGATCTGAAGTGATGAAGACCTGAAAGCAGAGGGGACAATGTTCAAAGTCACTAGCCAGTGACCGGCGTGGCACCAGGAAGGAACCAGGTGTTGTCCGGTGCCAACAGGTGAAGTCGTAAAGCTTGTCTCTTCAGCAGCGTGGACTAGGCGACGAGGACGACGACCAGGAGTCACTCACGAGTTGTCCCACGTAGGTTCTAGTTGATGGCGGAGTCGGCTTCTTGATCGGAGCAAACAGGCCTTGGCTAAAGCAAGCCACACAGGAAACAAAGGCTTCTCACTCTAACCAGCAAGGTCAGAGGGGTTACTGCTTCTGGGAGCAGTAAGGACCAGTCTGGAGCAACCAGACCAGCGGTGTAAAGATGTCGTTTGGTCGCCAAGATGGCCACTAGCCAACGGACTACTAACCGGTTAGGCGCGTCGAGTGGAACAAAGCAAAAGGGCCCCACGCAGGTCTCGTGAGAGCTGGAGGGCTGGACCTTGGTGCAAATGTAGCTCGGTGGTGGGGCTTCTCAATACCCCAAGCACAGCGGTGAGGGTGCTGCGCAGTCAGCTTCTCGTGGACTTTTCAAGATGTCCGGTCCCACGTCTCAGTTTGCCTCCACTCGTCTCAGCTTTGCAGGGACTGTGGATCGGGCTGTTAGATGTCTGGGAGTCTGGTTCTTGTCAGGCTCTGGGCTCGGGCTCCGGCGGCGGCAAAGCAAGTCGTTGATCGCTGGATGGTACCTGTGTTCACAGGGTGGCCACTCGTTTGGCCACAAGGGAGATTCTTCAGTCTTCTGAGCAGCAGAACGTCGAAGGTCCAGAGTTTCTTCTTATGTAGTCGAATTTCAGGGTAATCTGCAGTCTTGGGACTCCGCTCCTACTTTTAAACCAATTCTAGGGGCTGGACTACCTCCTAGGTCCCTCCTATGGGTGGGACCAGGAAGGGGGGTGGTTACACCCCCTTTCCTTTGTCCAGTTTCGTGCCAGAGTTGGGGCTGGAGCCCCAGCACCGGTTTGAACTGGCCTATGCACGGGGACACCCTGTGTGCCCCTGGCATGTCTGATTCTATTCAGCCCTACCTAACCAGATACACAAAATCCTGTCTGGGGTGGTGCTAGCACCTCCCAAGGCAGGAAACCCTTTGTCCAAGCCTCCCTCGCTGGAAGGACTCCCAGCAGCAGGAGGTCAGACTTGTGTCTGTGGTGGCAGCATCCATTTTGTGATGCTGAGGCTCCGTTTAACTTTAACCGGGGTTCAGGTTCTGTACATGTCGTGTCCCTCTAGAAGGGTGGAATGCTACCCCCGTCGCCAGAATTCATATGACACCTTACTCGACATGTTTTGATAATGTCAAACCAGAGTTAGCATTTAACCGCGAGGTTTATAATGCACTTAAGAGTATATGGTATGACGCTATCAGGAAACAGCTAAAGGACATGGTTCCGAAAGCTGCAGACAGGCTCAGCTCGTGCTAGAGCACCATCTCACACATAACCAAGCACTCTGCCTCCAGGATCGATAAGGCCTGCCATAGAAGTGACTTATAGGTTACTGTGTGTCCTTATATGTGTTAGATATAGAACTAGCCTATACCTAAAGCAAGGGGTGTTTACACCACCTTGCCCCAGCTGAGGGATCAGCCAGTTGTGTCAAATAGTAAGGCCAGGCCAGGGGTGGCACAATACGTGCTGCAGCCCCGGGTAGGCCTTGGATGCACCTATGCCCTGGGTACCTAGGGTACATTGTACAGGGGCTCACAAGGTGATCCATGTTCCAATTGGTAAGGCACCTAAAGTGCCTTGGCATACATTTAGAGAGAGAACAGCAGGCTGTGGGTCTGATTAGCAGGCCCACAGCCACATTAAGTCGTAAACCAGTGAAGCAAAAAGCAAACATTTGGGGTGACCATAGGATAGCAGACACTACTCTCCTACAGTGAGCACACACTTTTGTGCTTTAAGGTCTGCCAATCATCTATTGACAGTAAGAATGGTGCTAGATATCCATTTAGAGATGCTTTGTTTTGATAGAGGAAACCTTTTCTTGGAGCGCTGTCGGCTACAAAGAGTTGGTTGGATCTACAAAAAGTCCTAGTTCTATCCAAATAGAACTTTAAGAACCTTGTGATATCCAAAGAGTGTAATGCTCGTTCAGTTGACATGTGAGGGTTCACAAAAAAAACAGGTTAATTGAGATGAAAGTCTGATGGGACTCTAGGAATGAATATAGAGTTTGTACGTAGAATAATCCTATCGTCTCCGAACTGGAGGAAAGGTGCCTGAATGGTGAAAGCCTGAATTTCACAGACTATTCTCACGGATGTTTAAGCTAGGAGGAGCTACCTTTCAAGAGGGAAATCTGATACATGCTTTATGGATAGGCTTGAACGGATCTCTCATTAACTATGAAAGTAGTGTTGAGCTGCACAGCGGAGAAGGAGGACTCAATGGTGGGAATGTTCTAAATAAACCT
Organism: Lissotriton helveticus; assembly: GCF_964261635.1. NCBI lineage: Eukaryota > Metazoa > Chordata > Amphibia > Caudata > Salamandridae > Lissotriton > Lissotriton helveticus. The sequence goes on from NC_136061.1 coordinate 1,173,127,557, forward strand.
TTGGGGAATTGCTTAATGAGTCTAGTAGACCATAGTGACAGTGTTTTGGATGATCTCCTAAAGTAAGAAATGGCTACCAGGTTGACTTTAATAAAGCTGTGAGACAGACCCGATTGAGCAAGGTGTAGAAGATAAGGTAGACTCTTTGGGTGAAGAGGAGATAGGATGAACATTAGCTCCTTGGCACCATATTCAAAATCTTTTCCACTTTTATTAGTACTGTGTGCCCGGGTTGTAGCTAGTCTGTCCCTGCAGTCCAATGAAATGTTCAGATCCCAAATTCGTTGAACTCAGGAGCCAGGCTGATAATCGAAATGACTTGGTATGTGAATGCAGAACTTGTCCCTGGCCCATCGTCAGCGGAGTTGTGATCAGTTTCAGCCGAATGTGATGCTCTTCTGAGAGGATGAGGAGTTCCGTGAACCAATGCTGAAACTGTCACGTGGGGGCTAAGAGAATTACCTTGAAGGGTTCGGTCTTTATTTTCCTGAGGAATTTGGGAGGAGAGAAATCAGAGGAATTGCGTAGGCAAAGATTCAGGACCATGCAATCGAAAATGCATTCCCCGTTGAGGATGTTAGCTTGCGAAGATTTCTATTCTGGGGAGTCATGAAGAGGTCTAGCTTTGCCTTGCCCTCCTGGAGGAAAATCTGATCCGTAATTTATTGATCTACTTCCCACTCATGGCAAGATGTTTTCAGTCTGCTCAGGGTGTCTGCTATAGCGTTTTGGTTCCCAGGTACACTGCACTTAGAAGCACTTTTGTGATGGATGGACGATTCCCAGAACTGTTGAGCTTCCTGAAATAGTAGGGGAGATCTTGTGCCACCTTGCTTGTTGATGTAGTGAATTGTGGTTGCATTGTCTGTCTGAATGAGTATTGTTGAATTTTGTATTCTGGGAAGGAAAGCTTGTAAAGCTAAATGTACTGCCTTAAGTTCGAGTAGAAGGATGTGGAAGCAGCAATGAGAAAGTGGCCATTTGCCGTTGACCTAAAGATCCGGGAGGTATGCTCCTACTCTTCCAGGGAAGCATCAGTGATAATGATCAAAGACGAAGCCTGAGTTAAAAAGGGCAGATCGACTGATAGATGTGCCGGTTGTTAACCCGGTGATGGCTTTGACCATTACCGGGGGACCTGGATGAGGCATAGGTACCTGTAGCTTGTACCCACTGAATGCCTAATTCCTTTTGGAGCCAATGCTTTCGTAGACAGTATGGAACTTGATGGATGCAGGATGAAAACATACCCAGATTTGCGAAGGTGAACGGAAAGTTACTTTTTTCTTTGTATTAGTTTAATTAAAGTCATAAGGTTTTGTTGTCTCTCTGTTGTGGCGTACAATTTGTTGAGCGCTGGCTGTGTCTAGCATGGCTCCTAAGAATACTATCCATGACGGTTGAAGGAAGGACTTGCCTGGATTCAGAGTGAGGCCCAGCTCGAGGAACAGGTGTATGCAGTTCATTGTGGATGTTCCAGCAGCCTGACCGCTGACCAACCATTTGTCGAGCTAGGGGAACACTTGATGTTTTTGTTGCCTGAGGAAGGCTGCTACAGGCATTAAGCACTTTGTAAAACAGCGAGAGGCAGATTTGAGACCGAAGGGGAGCATCCTAAACTGATAATGGCTGCTGGCTACTGCGAACCTTGGAACTTTCCTGTGTTTTAGATTTATAGGGATATGGCAATATGCGTCCTGAAGATCGAAGGATGACATGTAATCTCCTTGATTCAGGAGCTGCAACATATCTTGTAATGTAACCATGCGGAACAACAGTTTCTTGAGATTTTTTTTTAGGTTTCTTTAATCCATTAGTCGGACTCTATGGCTTTGACTACCTGCAAATTAAAAAGAAATGGGAATAGAAACCTTTTCCTCTCTGGGACTTAGGAACTCTCACCATAGCACCTTTTTGAGCATTGCTTTGACCTCCAAATTGAGAAGGTCCAGATGTTTTTGGATTGAGGTTTGAGTTTCATTTTGAGGTGGGGTTGAGGGTGGTGTCTGGATGAATTCCAATGTGTGGCTGAAATGAACCAGGTCTAAGAGCCATTGGTCAATTGTTATTTGTTTCCAGCGTTGCAAATGATTAGTTATTCTCCGTGCTTCACTGGGTGAAAAAAAAAAAAAAGAGGGGAGTAGCCTGTGCCTGCAGAAATTCATTGACGGTGGCCGGTATCTTTGTCATGGCGTCCCGATTTTCCCCTTGGAATGGGTCTATTATAGGCCACTGATGGCGGCTGCCTTAGATGGTATTGGGGTCAAAATTGTTAACTAGTCAATGAATATGTGGGATAATGGTACTGTTGGTTTTCCCCATCTATAAGCTGGTTATCCTCTCCCTCGAGTGCCCGACAAGGCAGCTTTTTATATTGTAAGGTCCCCAGTAACTTAGAAGGGACCACATACGTTTTTATGGCTGAATGAGCATCATCAATGTATTTTTTTAACAGGGCTTTCCCATCATAAGGCAGATCTAATATTTTGGTCTGGACCTTTGGCATGAAGGAGGTAGCTTTGAGTCATTCCTGGCGTCTTAACACTGGTTCACCAGCTAGCTGTCTCAATCCAGTGGTGGCAATGTCCATGGCACAAACAATTTCTGATATGCGTTCAACCTCTTGTAAAACGTTTTTAGCTGCCTACTTTGTCTTCTGGAAGCCTGTCCAAGTACAGGGCAAATCCGCCCACATTTGCCAATCTTATCGCACAAGTTACTACTTGTGTAACGATATATCTGTAAGAGACATTAGTTAGTGATAGATTCCTTATCTTAGAATATCCCCAGGCGTCAGACTGGATCCGGAAAATTTTGCCTAGCAATACCCCTGCGCGCCGGCAGGCGTCGTCCGCGGCTCCGCGTCCGTCGTCGCCGTCGTTAGCGCCGGAATGATGTTGTCGGAGTACTTAGAGGCCGCCCATGCGCGCTGACGCCAGTTCTGATACACAGCTTTTCCGCGCCAGATACGCAGAGCCATGATAGAACCAACACTGGTGCCATGAAACTAGGGCCCTGAAAGGGGGTGACCTTAACCCTAGATATCAGTTCGCAGAACGGGGAGGATGGGTGGGTCGGTAAGGAATCTATCACTAACTAATGTCTCTTACAGATACATCGTTACACAAGTAGTAACTTGTGCATCTGAAAGAGACACGTTAGTGATAGATTCCTTACCTTAGAATAGATACCCCAGCAATACCAACCCCGGTGGTGGGTCTGCGAACCAATAATCATACCAGAAAGTCCTGGAGGACGGAACGGCCAAAGAAGCCATCCCTCCGGACTTGACTGTCCAGACAGTAGTGTCTTGCAAACATGTGCAGCGAGGCCCACGTAGCTGCTTGGCAAATGTCCTGCAAAGGCACACCCGGCCCAAGGCAGTTGTAGTAGCCGTGGCCCGTGTGGAATGAGCCCGCAATCCAACAGGGGGCTCCTTTTTAGCCAAGGAGTAACATGCCTGGATACACAAGATGATCCACAGCGAGATGGTCCACTTGTGTACCGCTTTCCCCTTCTAAGAGCCCACGTAACCAACAAAGAGTTGGTCATCCACCCGGAACTGGCGTGTGCGATCCAAGTAGAATGAGAGCGCACGTTTTGGGTCCAGACGGTGGAGCCGCTCTTCCTCTTTAGAGGGGTGCGGTGGCGGAAAGAAGGTTGGCAAAGTGATGGACTGCCCTATGTGGAAGGCTGTGACAACCTTGGGCAGGAAAGATGGCTTAGTACGCAACACAACCTTGTCCGGATGGACAAAGGAAAGGAGGGGTACAAGAAAGAGCCTGGAGCTCACTCACTCTCCTGGCAGAGGTGATGCCAACCAGGAATAAAGTCTTCAAGGTTAGAAGACGAAGAGGACAATTGTGAAGTGGCTCAAAGGGAGCGCACATCAGAAACGTAAGGACAAGGTTCAAGTCTCACTGAGGAATCACAAACGGAACAGGAGGGAATGTGTGTGTGATGCCCTTCAGAAATCGATTTACAATAGGGGACTTGAACAAAGAAGGCTAATCAGGCAGCCTTAGAAAGGCTGAAAGGGCGGAAAGGTAGCCCTTGATAGTGCCCAGAGCAGAGCCCTGCTGGGCAAGAGAAAGAAGGAAGAGAAGAACCTCAGAAAGAGGGGCAGCAAGAGGATCCACAGCCTTTGCTGTGCACCATGCCACCAATCTGTTCCACCTGCAGGCGTATACCGACTTAGTGGAGGGACGCCTGGCTGCCAGAATGACATTACAGACTTCAGAAGGCAAGTCAAATGGCCTCAACTGTCGCCGCTCAATCTCCAAGCATGGAGGTGGAGACTGGACAGGTTCGGGTGGAGGACCGTCCCCTGCTGCTGCGACAGAAGGTCCTCCTGAAGAGGCAGACGAACCGGGGGATCGACTGACATAGTGAGTAGCTCTGGATACCAGTACCTTCGTGCCCAGTCCGGAGCCACAAGGATGACTTGGGCCCGGTCGCGCTTGATCTTCTTCAGCACTCTGGGCAGAAGTGGTATAGGCGGAAAGGCGTATAACAGACCGCAACTCCACACGCGACGAAAAGCGTCGCCGAGCTAGTGCCGCCTTGGAAATTCCAACGCGCAGAACTGATGACATTGTGCGTTCTCTTCGGTGGCGAATAGATCTAACCAAGGCTCTCCCCACTGCTGAAACAGGCCTTGCGCCACGCCAGAGTTCAGATGCCATTCGTGATCCATCATGCACCGACGGCTGAGTTCGTCCGCCCTGGCGTTCGGAGAACCTGCCAGGTGTTGAACCACCAGGGTCACGCCCTGCTGTTCCAGCCACTGCCAGAGGCGCAGAGCCTCCTGGCAAAGGGTCCACGACCCCACCCCGCCCTGTTTATTGCAGTACCACATGGCGGTGGTGTTGTCCGTGAACACCTGCACTACACTCCCCCGGACAGAGGGGAGGAATGCCTTCAGTGCTAGACGAAGCGCCCGCAGCTCCAAAAGGTTGATATGGAGCTGGGGGAGACCAGAGGCCTCTGATCTCCGCCTCTCCCATATGGCCTCTCCAGCCCTGGAGAGACGCGTCCGTCACAACTACGCGCTCCGGCTGGGGAAGGGAGAGGGATCTGCCACTGACCCAATCGCGGTCCGCGAGCCACCACTGCAGCTGTCTCGCAGTGCCCTCCGAGATCAGGACATGGTCGGAAAGGTAGCCCTGATGCTGGGCCCACTGAAACTTCAGGTCCCACTGCAGAGCCCGCATCCACCACCGAGCGTGATGCACCAGAAGGATGCAGGAGGCCATCGCCCCAGAAGCCGCAGCGTCAACCTGACCGATACCCGGGATAAAGGCTGAAAGAGTGGAATCATAGCCTGAATATCCCGGACCCGCTGTTCGGGAGGATAAACCCGAAACTGCGCCGAGTCGAGAACCGCTCCGATGAAGAGGAGCTTCTGAGAGGGGCACAGGTGTGACTTTGGCACATTGATGGAGAACCCCAGCCGATGCAGAAGGTCTGCCGTCGTCTGGAGGTGGCTGACGACTGTTTGGGGCGAGCCCGCCTTCAACAACCAGTCGTCGAGGTAGGGGAAGACTGAAACCCCTAACCTGCGCAGATGAGCTGCGACCACCGCCATCACCTTTGTGAACACCCGTGGGGCGCTGGTAAGGCCGAAGGGGAGCACGGTAAATTTAAAGTGCTCGTGGCCAACCGTGAACCGCAGGTAGCGCCGGCAGGACGGGGATGTGGAAATAAGCGTCCTGCAAGTCCAACGCTACCATCCAGTCTCCTGGGTCCAGGGCAGCTAGGACCTGAGCTAGTGTCAGCATTTTGAACTTCTCCTTCCGGAGGAAGCCGTTGACGTTCCTTAGGTCCAAGATAGGGCGAAGGCCCCCTTTGCCCTTCTTGGGTACCAGAAAGTAGTGGGAGTAGCAACCACACCCTACTTCTGGCCCAGGAACACGCTCGATGGCCCCCTTGGCCAAGAGGGCCGTAACTTCCTCCTGCAGAAGTTGCAAATGATCCCCCAATACTTGGTGGCACTGCGGTGGCATGGCTGGAGGGGTTGCCTCGAAGAGGAGGGTGTAGCTCCTTCGGACAATTTGCAGCACCCACCCGTCCGACGTGACATTGCGCCAGTGGAAGAGGTGATGGCGAACCCTGCCACCCACTGGCGTCACATGGGCCTGAAAACACGGACTAGGAAGGTTTTGCGGCAGGTGCTGCGGAGGGAGGTGTGGACTGGCCTCGCCACTGTCCCCGACCGCCGCCACCACCGCGCTGCTGAACATTCTGCGGTGCTTGGCTGGCAGCTCGTGTGGGGACGCCCCTTCCGTGGCCACCAAAGGAGCGAAAGGCACCCGATTGCTGGCGTGGGGCCGAGAGGCCCAAGGACTTGGCCGTAGCCCTGGAGTCCTTGAAACGCTCAAGCGCATGGTCTGCCTTGTCGCCAAAGAGGCGACGGCCATCGAACGGCATGTCCAGAAGAGTGGACTGGACATCCGCCTAAAATTGGCGGTCCCCAACCAGACGTGGCGTCTAACCGCCACCGTCGTTGCCATCGCCCTGCCCAGTGAGTCCGTGGTATCCAGCCCACACCGGATGGAATATCGCGCTGCATCTCGACCCTCCGCAAGGGCTTGGGCGAGTTTAGCCCGGACCTCCTCCGGGCATTGTGGCAGCACGTCCGCGACCGTATCCCACAGGGTGTGGGTGTAGCGGCCCAAGAGGCATGCGGTATTGACAGACCGCAGTCCCAAACTCAGGGACGAGAACACCTTCTTCCCGAACTGTTCATACCTCTTGGATTCCCGATCGGGCGGGCCCGTCGGGAATGCGGTCTGGGAAGTAGAGGCCTGAATGACCAGGCTCTCGGGGTGGGATGGGTGGACAAAAAGCATGGGTCGCCCAGAGCCGGGCGGTAGCGTCTGGCCACGTTCCTATCCACAGGCAGACCTGAGGCGGGCTTGGACCAAGTGCCCACAAGAACGTCACACAAGGCCTCATTAAACAGCAGCAGTGGCTCACTGGAGCTCGCCTGCGGTTTAAGGAGCTCAGTGAGGAGGTTAGTCCTCACGGCCGCGACGGGGAGCTCAAGGTTTAAGGCCTTGGCCGCCCTCGTCAACACTACACTGTAAGCAGCCCACTCCTCCGTAGCCACGGTGGGAGGGGAGACAAATCCAGTGTCTGGCGAAGTGTCAATACCACTGGCCTCCCCAAGCTCATATGTCCAGTCCTCTTGAGACTGGCATTCCTCTGCCAGAGGGTCAGCAGACCCCTCGCAATCTCCCTCGTCACCCATCTCCTGTAGAACAGGTTCAACAGACGGGGCCTCCTCATGGAAATAAAAATCTCTAAACGCCAGATTCGGACCGAAGGGAACATTGGGGACGGCGTCCACAAGGGGGACCGAGGGGGACACCCGTGGGGCCGGCGCCGGCGAGGTCGTGAGGTCGACCGGCGACGACCCGGATCCGGAAGCGGATCTGGTGAGGTCCTGCAGCGCCGGGACCGAAGTCGCCGGCGGCGCCGGGGCCGAAGCACCCGATGGCGTCGAGGCCGAAGCACTCGACCCGCTAGGGCCTCCAGCCGGGGCCGCTGGGCCCGCAGGCGCCACGGAACCCGGCTGAGGAGGGAGGGACCTCATGGCCATGAGGTACCGCTCGATCTCCTCCAGCGTCGCGCCATGCCCAGGGACCCGAAGGTATGGGGCAGGTGGCGACGCCTGCGACTCAAGCGGAGCCGCGTGGGTGGTGTCACCCCCGGCCGCATCGCTCGAGCGTCGGGGTGGGTCGGAGGAACGATGACGCCTCTCCGACCTCTCATGCCTCTTACCTGAGGACTTGGATCCCGATAACCGATGCCCACTCCCGGAGCTGCGAGGACTCCGACCTCGCGACCGGTCCCTCGACCTCCCGTGGGACCGGGACCTGGAGCGGCGCGGGGCCGACTGCCGTAGCTCGAGCCGCTTGCGGGACCGCTCCCGCCTAGTTTTCGACGTCAGGGCCCGGCAGTCGGAGCAGGCACGGTCGTCGTGGTTGGGGCCTAAACACTTCAGGCACCGGCGATGGGGGTCGGTAACCAACATCAGTCGGTCGCACTTGGAACAGGGTTTGAACCCGGGCATCCCTACCAGCACCGTCGGAGTCGAAGACTCGTACTAGAAAAGCGATCAAAAAGATCGAAATGTTTAGTCAAAAAAGACTAAAGGGTAGAGCTTCTCCGGATCTGCGCTAGCTGGCGCGGAAAAAAGAAGAACTGACGCCAGCGCGCATGGGCGGTGTCTAAGTACTCCGACGACGTCATTCTGGCACTAACGATGCCGACGACGGATGCGGAGCCGCGGACGACGCCTCCCGGCGCGCAGGGGTATTGCTACGCAAAATTTTCCGGATCCAGTCTGACGCCTGGGGATATTCTAAGGTAAGGAATCTATCACTAACGTGTCTCTTTCAGATGAGAGAAGTAAAAGAAGAACCTCAGAAAGAGGAGCAGAAAGGGGATCCACAGTCTTCGCTGTCACCATGCCACAAATCTGTTCCACCTGCAGGCATATACCGTCTTAGTGGAGGGACGCCTGGCTGCTAGAATGACATCACAGACTTCGGGAGGAAGATCGAAAGGTGTCAACTGCCGGCGCTCAATCTCCACGCATGGAGCTTGAGGCTGGACAGGTGTGGGTGGAGGACCGTCCCCTGCTTCTGCGACAGAAGATCCTCCCGAAGAGGCAGACGGATCAGGGGATTGATGCTCATACGGAGTAGCTCGGGATACCAGACTCTTCGAGCCCAGTCCGGAGCCACAAGAATGACTTGGGCCCGGTCGCGCCTGATCTTCAGCACTCTGGGCAGAAGTGGTATAGGCAGAAAGGCGTACAACAGACCGCAACTCCACTCGTGACGCAAAGCGTCTCCCAGCAAGTGCCGCCTTGGAAATTCCAACCCCCAGAACTGATGACACTGCGCGTTCTCTTCGGTGGCGAATAGATCTAAGCAAGGCTCTCCTCACTGCTGAAAGAGACCTTGCGCCACGTCAGTTCGGACGCCATTCGTGATCCATCATGCACCGGCAGCTGAGTTCGTCCGCCCTGGCGATTAGAGAACGTGACCGGTGTTGAACCACCAAGGTAATTCTGTGATGTTCCAGCCATGTACAGAGGCGCAGAGCCTCCTGACATAGGGTCCAGGACCCCACCCACCCTGTTTGTTGCAATAGCACTTGGCGGTGATGGTGTCAGTGAACACCTGCACTGCACTTCCCTAGACAGAGTGAAGGAATGCCTTCAGTGCAAGCCGGATCGCCCGCAGCTCGCAGCTCCAGAAGGTTGATACGGAGCCAGGACTCCGCCGGAGACCAGAGGCCTCTAATCACCGCCTCTCCCATGTGGCCTCCCCACCCCAGGAGGGACGCATCCGTCACCACTGTGTGCTCCGGATGGGGAAGGGATAGGGACCTGCCACTGACCCAATAGCGGTTCATGTGCCACCACTGCAACTGTTGTGCAGCGCCCTCCGAGATCTGGATGTGATCGGACAGGTTGCCCAGATGCTGTGCCCACTGGAACTTCAGGTCCCACTGCAGAGCCGGCATATGCCATTTGGCATGTGTCACCAGCAGGATGCAGGAGGCCATCATGCCCAGAAGCCGGAGGGTCATCCTGACTGAAACCCAGGATAGAGGCTGAAGGAGCAGAATCATAGCCTGAATATCCCGGACTCGCTGCTCGAGAGGATAAACCCGAAACAGCGTTGAGTCCAGAACCGCTCTGATGAAGGGGAGCTTCTTAGAGGGAATCAGGTGCGACTTCGGCACATTGATGGAGAACCCCAGCAAATACAGGAGGTCGGCCGTAGTCTGGAGGTGGGAGACATCTGCCTCACGCCTCTTCGATGACTTATGTCCTCGCTTACCGGAATCTGAGCGACGACTCCGGTCCCGCGAACGGCCCCTAGACCTCCAGTAACTTCCGGCGCCGCTCTCGCAAGCCTTCGAGGCCATGGCAGGGCAGTCCTGAGAGTCATGGCCGGTCTCCGGGCAGTAGAGGCAGACATCATGAGGGTCCGCCACCGACATATTACGGCGGCACGACCCACAAGACTTAAAGCTGGGCATCCCTGCGTGCACCAGGAGAGAAGGAGACAAAAGTATCAAAAAAGTGGCCAAAAATTGACCGAGGTACGTGCTCAATCCGGACCTGCACTTTCGAAGCAGAAATAGAAAGAACTGACGTCAGCGCGCATGGGTGGCGCCCAAGTAGCCTCCGTGACGTCATCCCGGCACTTACGACGCCAGTGATGGACACGGAGACGCACAACGAAACCTACTGGCGCACAGGGGTACTGCTAAGCAGAAAACTTTCAGGATCCAGTCTGACTCCTGGGGGATATTCCAAGGTAAGGAATCTATCACTAACGTGTCTCTTCCAGATTGTGGAGAAGTGTGGCTCAATGGTTAGAGCGGCAGACCCTGATGCAGAGGTCTAGCCCGGTACCAGGGTTCAATTCCCCGCCTCGGCGGGTCTTGGGCTCAAAATTCCACGGACCTGATAATTCTTCACTCGGTGCCTATTCCAATCATGCAGTCCCACTCTGCAACTCTGGGCAATAGCTTGCTTAATCTCCACAACGGCCCCCACAACGCTAAGGATGCCTGGCCTCCACCTTGGGGGTGCCCAGGAGTGGACACCTCACAGGGAAAGCCAGGATGGGTTCCACAGCGGTATTCGTACAAGCGCCTTGAGACCCTTGCGGGTGAGTAGTGCTCTATACAAGTATCAATTTACATTTACAGATGAAGTTCTCAGTACGGATGAGGTGTTGTGGTTGTCTGTGTTGTCCAGGTGGTAATTGAGGTCGCTGAGGAGGTTGTAGTCCATTGAGGTGAGAGTGTGGTGAGCGATGAAGTCTGCTATGGTTACGCTGAAAGGGGGGAGAGGGCGGAGGACCTGGACGGGTCAGGGCAAACAGCTACCAAGCAGAGCTGTGCGGCGAGGGAAGCAATTTACTGGCACGGTTACAATCGTAATCTAGCACAGTGAGCTACGATGAACTGCCAACAAAGAGCTACATGCAAAATGCATGGTAAAAGTTACTAAGTTATGTTTTTTCCTCAGTGTTTCACTATCTTGATATTGCTAAAAAGGTTCCCCAAAGCCCCTCTTTGCATATTTTTTCAATATAAAATAATAAAACCTTTAGTTATCGGAATATTTGTTTGGTGTGTACTTGTTTGCGTATTTTTTTGTGAATTACTGTTTTAATGGTTGAAATTTTAATTGGACCAATTGCTTGGTATTCCGCAGAGTTCAAAAGGTTTGGAACCACTGACAGTCTATTCCCTTTATGTACCAATTGCATGTTCTATGGAGGGTAGAAGGTCAGAATATTATTCTGAATTTATATAGCAATGTTGGCATAAAACAAAGTACATTTGTCATTGGTGTTTAAAGTAATTTACAACGTTTTAACATTGCTGCCACATATAAAGCACCCACATACACCTATTTCAGAGCTATAGTTCCGACTCACCTCCCCGTTTTTCATCTTCCAGTCTAGTTACACAGGACATAGATTCCAGCTGTTTACCTCTCAGTAGCTTTTAGACACTAAACAGTCCAAGGAACCAATCCTCTTCTTCATGAGCCTGCATCTTTTCACTTAAGGCGCCATTTCCAAGTGCACATTCAGTGGAATGCAAAGCATCCATAGACTAACAGGGCAACTATAATAACATTCTATTTTTTTCAGACAAGTCTTAAAGAATCTAAGCAAGGATTCTGCCAGAATTGGAGGGCATTCTAGCACTTTCAAATGCATTACAATCAACTCAGACCAGAAATAAGGTATTTTGAGGTACAGTAATAAAGTATAAAAGTAATCTTGTAAATGCCTAATATGTTTACATACCACAACAGATGGTACAAAAAGAATTTCATATGTTTGGAGGATTTAGCTATTCTGTTAAGTATTTTCAGTGCAAGGACTAGTTACTTTATTATGTGAAATTATCAATCCAGAGTGTGTGGGATTGTCTGGGGGGTGCTGGCCAATGCAGAACTTGTTTGTTTGGATGGGTTCACGATTCCCCCCGCTTCAGACATGTTAAGGATATGATGAACCATTTCTCCTAAATGGAGCAGGAATTTCGTACGCACTGGAGCTTGTATCTCAGATGAAGACCTTGTAACCTGGATATTAAAAGTCTCTCGGTCTGAGGTTAAGGCCACATCTTTTTGAAAAAGCATGGCTTTCAGTCTTCTCAGATAATCATACCGTATCAAGGAAACATTCAAAGAAGGCCATAGCATTGCCTCCCTACCTGTGTGTGCGCTGGTGGAAACAATACTTTCATTCTACAAGCCACCCCCTCAGACACCGGTTGTTTCCCCAACTGACGTAGACCCCGGCCTCCTCTCGATGTGGACCCGTAGCCGGACCAACGCCAGGACCGGTGCAGACCGGTACCTTTGTGCTCCTGTTCTCCCCTGGTGTTCCCTATCGCACTGAGTGGCTACCAGAGGGTGAGGGGTCTGTGGACCCTCTGGCAGACGACTTGGAAGAACCGGACTGGAGAGAGGAGTTGGGCGAGTCCAGTGGTCTGGACATTCCTCCAGACCTTGGCATGTAATCTCCCCCTACCGTGGCTACGGAGGAGGGTGCATCATACGCAGTGGTGTTGCGTAGGGCGGCTGAGGCCTTAAACCTTGAGCTTCCTACGGTGGCGGTTAGGACTAACCTCCAGACCAAGGTGGTTCAACCGGCAGCAGCCTTTTTGGAGCCCCTGCTGCCGTACAATGAGGCCCTCACAGACATCCTTTTGGTAACTTGGTCAATGCCCAACACAGGGACTCAGGTGGATAGGATGATTGCCCGATGCCACCGCCCGGCCGACCCCTTTTTCCTCTTTCAACACCCCACTTGCGTGGAGCTTGAGCCGTGACAGTGGAAAGCTTTTGACCGTCCTCCCAAAGTCTGTAAGGTTATCTTGGCAGCCAGGCGTCCCTCACCAAATCGGAATATGCCTGTAGATCAAACAAGTTTGTGGCATGGTGCACAGCGAAGGCTGTGGATCTCCTTTCTGCCCCTCTTTCAAAGGTTTCACTGCTTCCTTCTTTTTTTAGGCCCAGCAGGGTTCTGCTCTGGGCACTCTAAAAGGTTATCTTTCGGCCATTTCGGTCTTTCTTCTGTATCATCTCTGAACGCTGCGGCCAGACTGGTTTCAGGTACCAAACGAAATGTGCACATATTCCCAGTCCTAAAATCTCTTAAATGGTACCCTACGAAGCTCAAATCCAGTTAAAGATTGCCGTTCTGGCGCACAAAGCCCTCCACTTGAAAACGCCCTGGTACCTAGCTCAAAAACTTGAATTATCCTGCAGGGATATGGAACTCTCTACCACCGGAAAAATGCAGAATCTCCTCAACGATTGCTTTCAAACTGGAAGTCAAACGATTCTTAATGAACAAATTCCTACCTTAATTGGACTAGGCTCACCTGCTCAAGGTCATTGACCCTACAACCACTGGACCATCATTGGATGCTGTTGTTCTTTATCTCAGTGTGCCCCCGTTTAGTCCACTATGTATGTACCTGCTTATTGTATTACTCTCCTTTGACCCATGCATCTTGTAATTATGTGATTATTGTTGCTTTCATTCCTACTTAATGTCGATATTGTATGTATTACCCTCCTTCCATCCTTTTTGTAAAGCGCTCTGATATCCTTCGGGATCTTGTTCGTGCTATATAAAACTTTATAAATCATTAAATCAAAAAAAATCTTTTATATAGGGTTGTACACAGTATGTAGCACGAACATAATATCGCATTCTTGCTTTTTAAAATATATACATAATTCATTCAAAAGCAGCTACAATTCATAAAGTGAATTACTAGGCTTGTGGCTCACAGTAAGATGGTTTTAGTCAGTATGCATAGTCTTTAACAATGTTAATTATCCTAAGTTATAACCACTTTAGGGTCCTAGTTCTGCATGACTAGCCTATTACCCAGTGCAGTTTAACTGCATTTGTGTTGTACCTCAATAATGGTAAAGGCTGAATTGCCTCAGGTGGCCTTCAAATGAATATAGCAACAGTATGCAGACAGATAAATAAATGACTACTACACAATCTAAAGTGTGGTAAAGAGTGCGGTATTGCTGTTAGATATAATTAACTCATCTCCAGCCTGGTCTTTTTATTTCCAGGTGGTGGTGCAGTCATTCATTAAGCCTCTGGGATCTGCACACCTGGTATCACAGCAGCCCCTTCAGCTAACACTTTGTCTGTTCTCACTCACACCCCCACACATGCTCACCTTTAGCCTGTAGAGTACCCCCATACTTCAGCAAAGACTTGACAATGTCTCCTATTTAGGATTCTCCTCAAGCACCTCTGTGTTCCAGAGGAACTACAACCTCCCAGCCAACCCCAAATCCATAGATACACGCTTCACCTAGACTCCCCTGTCATGTCATAACTGCCACTCATTCCAAACGCAGTACTATGATCCATGCAGACCTGCCACAATCCCATACGCTTAATTTGGTAAGGCCACTGTACCAACCTATTTCTCACAGAGCGGGTCATAATGCAAAACACAAATTGTAAAAAAATATCCTTTAAAGAATTCACAATAAACAACCACCACCAAATGTTTCTTCCATATTTGATGGACCATTTCATGAGACACTTTTTGTGACACTAAAAGACTGCTTACAACACAGTGGTTATCCACATGTGTCTTTTAAATGTAAATGCAACAAACTAAAACCATGGATCTCTGGTAATAAAATAAAATTCAATCTTATGATGGCAGTACAAGAATCAATCCATAACGTTTACATTTATTTTCATCTTTACGAAAGCTACTAATGACAGTAATGTCAATTTGAAACTAACCTGTTACTGCATAACTGCTCTACACGAGTAAGCCATCTCATACTAAGTGCACAAGTTCACATCAATTAACAAATAGCTCTACATCTTTGGTGAAATCTGAGTAGGCAAAGACAGCATAAGCACTCCAGGTACTCACATGGTCATAAAAAAGCCCATAAGGGGCTCCCTCATTACTTTTCTCTAAACAACCTGTCCAATAAAATCAAAATATAAGCTACTATTTGTGACCATTTCAACACCCTCTCCCAGTATCAAATTATTCTTCTCCGATTACACCCCTGCTCCTTTCCAAAACACACAATCAAGCCTTCCTGCACAACAGGCAGACTGACCTCTTGTTTTAAGCGGATCCATCCATTGCCCAAATAATAATTACTGTATTCTTCCACCAGCACTAGATTTCAGTAAGCAAGCTTTTAAAACGTGTGCTTATCTTGTCACATTTTCTCTGCATTCAAAGACAGAGGTCAAATGTCAGACTCCGTCCTCCAGAGAGCTTGGTGTTTACTTTTCTGTCTCGAACTTCAAATTAAGAGGATTTATTTGACAATCATGCTAGCTACTGGGGGTGTGCGTGAGGAAAGCGGTACAATGTTATTTTTTTTTCTAGCACACAAAAATATGTACATGTCTGTAAATGAACTGTGCAGATATTTCCGAATAGATCAGATTTAGAAAGTCACAAATAAAGCACATTTTTTTGGGTAACTATGAAGTGCGCGTTGGAAACAAATACTTTAATACGATTAAAACAAATCAGTACACTAGGTGATGATATTTCCACACATTATCGTTTGTGTGCTGTATACTTTTATCAGTAAAACTATGTCTGTGCAACTGTATTGCTAATTTCATTTGAAGATGTGTTGTGTGCAATAACAGTACAGCACCACACCATACATACTTTACCATGCTCCACTCTAATCGGCACCACTCCTCTACTGTGCACCACTACATTCTACACCGCTCTACTCTGCACCACTCCAATCTACGCCAATGCAATCTAACCCACACTACTCTATGTGCCACCACACTTAGCCACCCCACTCTACGCCACTCCATGCAAGTGCACTCTAGGTCTATGCTAATCCATTCCATACCACTTTAAATTACTCTGCATTCTACACCACTGTACTCCACCGTGCACCATTCCACTCTAAAACATTCTACTCTACGCCGTTGTACTCTGCGCCAGAGCATGCCAATGCACTTTACATCACTTTACTCAAACCCAATGTACTCTATGCCCATCTACACTGCACTCTATACCAGTATACTCTACTCTGAAACACTTAACGCCACTGCCATATATGCCACTCTATTCTACTCTGCACCACCCTACTTTACGGAACTCTACGCCACTTCACTCTGCATCGCTCCACTCGACGCAACTGCACTCTAAACTACTCTGCATCACTGCACTCTTTGCCACTGCACTCTACTCAAACTACTCTACACCATTGCACTGTATTCTGCACCACTCTAGGCCAATGCACTCTACACCGCTTTACTCAAAACCAATGCACTCTACGTCAATCTACTCTGCACAATTGTACTTTACGCCACTTCACTCTAAGCCACTCTATGACACTCCACTCTACAACACTCTGCTCCACGATATGCTATTCCACTTTACTACACTACTCCACTCTATGTCACTCCACTACAATCTGCTCCGCTCTACACCAGTCTACAAAACACCCTCTTTACCACTCCACTCTTCTTTACGACACTGCACGACACTATGCCACTTCACTCTATTCTACGCCGTACCACACTCTACACCACTCTATAACACTATGCTGTACCTCACTTTATGACACTCCATGTCACTATCATTTTACCCAGTAACTTTTAGGCATGCTGAACAGCAACTGCACTGGTGTACAACATAGCTAAAGCATATCAGCAAAGGCAATAGCTCTTGCATAGGCAAGACCTATTGGCTTTACGAATGCTTGTTTGTTTAGAGTTTGTTATGGATTTACAAAAGGTGTGGTGGGTTCCCTGCTTTGCGGGGCGCTTTCACATGCAAGAATTGGCCTTTCTTTGGCAAAGTACAGGAAAGGCTGAGTGTTGGAGAGAGATGATGGGGTCAGGGCAGATAAAGAAACCAAGCTGCCTGGATTGAACAGAGAAGTGTTTTAAACCAGACAGCTTAAGTAGAACAATGCCCTAAGAGGGGTGGATCTGCTTTTCAGAGATGAATGAAATCAGCCTCGAGGCAGGTAAGCGCTCTGCTGAGAGTGACTAATTACTGATATAAGTAATTAATGTGGACAAGGAGTTAAAGCAAAGTGAGCAGGCTGTGGCTGGTTACTGTAGAGCAATTGTGTTTAAGAACATTTAAGTCAGGGCTTTCTGTATTTTTTGTGGGCTGATAGTACATAGGTTTGATTTTTTGTACCTTGTGGAGCATGGAAGCTTGGAGAAAGGAAAAGAGGAGGCATGCTTGGGCCTCTTTGGAGGATGAAGGAGAGTACTAAAGAGGTCCAAAAGGGGGCAAACTAGTTGTTCGTAACCTGGGAGTCCGGTTGTGTTTCCTGCCCTTCACGTCTAGGGGTTGGTGGATTCCGACATAGTGAATGCTCTGCAAAAGAGTGGCAAAAACCCAAAGAAAGAAAAGGTCTGACCGAGATCAGCCTTACTCTCTGGACTCCAACTCCGACACACCTGGTACTTCGAAATCCGGCAAATATGGGCAGAGAGAGGATGTTCTGCATCTTTTGGAACATAACCGGGACAATTTGGGGTTTGATCCTCTTAACACCGCAAGCAGGGCCGGAAGCGCTGTTCCCGCGATATGAAAAGCTGCTTCAAGTTGCCATGCATCTACATGACAAAGTGAAGGAGTTAGTTTGAAGGCATGGGAAGGAAACTGCGCAGTCAACAACTACGAAATTTCAACAAAACGCGTATGTCTTCGAGGAAACGGAGGAGGTAATTTCTCGCCGTGTCAAGGTTGGTTCCAGTTTGGCTTGATTAATTGGTAGGAATGCCATAAATAAAGAGGGCTGCTCTCCAACAGATGGGGGTGGACAAAAAAGAGTAATTAAGAAGTTGTATGTGGCAGATAATTTGATAATCAAGGCCGGATTTTAAGGAGCATATTCTGCACAGTCGTTGGTCAAAGTTCTGGAGGATTTAGCAACCAGCTTTCAGAACAAAACTGATTGTGCTGACCTTTTGATAATGATGGAGCAAGAGGCCTAGTATTTAGCGAATATTTCATCTGACAATCTGAGATCAGCTGCTCTGGCCTCGGGGTGGCGATCCTAGCATATAAGAGAGTAGAAAGCCGATTTTACAGAGAAATCTTCTATTCTAAAGATCTCTTTTGAAGGCCAAAAGATATTTGGTAACAAGTTGGACTCTTTAATCATGAAATCTTTTAAGGATTGCAATCATGCTTTTCCTTATAAATGATCCTACAGGTCTGGTGCAGAATTTTTTGCAGGCGCTACAGCGGTGGCTTACTCAAGAGGGTATTTTGGTGCAGACATTATAACCTGCCAGTCCAGAGATTATGAACATGGATGCCAGAACCTTGGGATGGGGGGTTGGATGGACTTTCCACAGTTGCAGGGCAGATGGTGTAGGAGAGTAGGGTCTGCTTCCTATGGTCACCCCCACGTTTTGCTTTGCTTTACTGGTTTTCGACTTAGATATGGCTGTGGGCCTGCTAATCAGCCCCACAGCACAGATGCACTCTCTCTAAATTTACACCATGTACTCTAGGTACATCCACAATTGGGAATTGGTTCACCTTGTCAGCCCCTGTAGAAGTGTACCCTAGGTACTCGGGGCATAGGTGTAACCAAGGCCTACCAGGGGCTGCAGCATGTATTATGCCACCCCTGGCTGGCCACTCAAATAGACACAACTGGCTGATCACTCAGCTGGGGCAAGGTCGTGTAATCACCCCTAGGTATAGTATTCCTATACCTACTTATATATAGACACATAGTAACCTGTGAGTCACTCCTATGGCAGGCCTTAACAATCCTGGAGGCAGAGTGCTTGGTTATATGTGAGATGGTGCTCTAGCATGAGTTGAGCCTGTCTGCAGCTTTCGGAACCATGTCCTTATAGCTGTTCTATGATATCGCCATACCATATACTCTTAAATGCATTATAATCCTCGCGGTTAAATGCTAACTTTGGTTTGGCTTTATCCAAACATGTTGTGTAAGGTGTCATATGCTTTGGAATACTACCCCCTCGCCAATTCTGGCGACGGGGGTAGCATTCCACCCTTCTAGAGGGAGAAGACATGTTGTTGCGGACTATGCCGGTTAAAGTTAACCAGAGCACCAGCGTCACAAAATGGACGCTGCTGCCACCCACACAAGTCTGAGCTCTTGCTGCTGGGAGTCCTTCCAGTCACGGAGGTTCGGACAATAGGTTTCCTGCCTGGGGAGGTGCGAGCACCACCCCAGACAGGAATTTGTGTATTGGGACAGGGAGGGCTGAATAGAATGAGACACTGCCTGGGGCACCCTAGGAGCTCCATGCATACCCCAGTTCAAACCGGTTGCTGGGGCACTCCAGCCCCAGCTCTGGCACGAAACTGGACAAAGGAAAGGGGGTGTAACCCCCCCCTTCTTGGTCCCACCCATAGGTGGGACCTAGAAAGTAATCCAGCCCCTTTTAGTTGTATAAAGGTAGGAGCTGAGTCCTGAGACTTTAGATTAATCCTGAATCGAAACTTGACACGAAACTCTGGACCTTCGATGTTCTACTGAAGCTGAAGACTGAAGAATCTCCCTTGTAGTCAAGGAGTGACCACCCTGGGCAACCAG
This sequence comes from Lissotriton helveticus, assembly GCF_964261635.1. Lineage (NCBI taxonomy): Eukaryota > Metazoa > Chordata > Amphibia > Caudata > Salamandridae > Lissotriton > Lissotriton helveticus. The sequence goes on from NC_136061.1 coordinate 1,173,147,211, forward strand.
GCACCATCCAGCAAATCAACGGCTTGCTTTGTCGACGTTCCCAGACTTCCAGACCTCTCTGACCCTCTCTTCACGACTGCAGCATAGCTGAGATCCGTGGAGGCGACGAGACACGTGGGACCGGACATCTTGAAAATCCTGTAACCTGCTACCTGTGCAGTTCCTGAGGCACCCTCGAAGCTGTGCAATGGGGATTGAGAAGCCCCGATCCAGAGCTCCATCTGCGACGAAGATCAGCCCCCCACACTACACGAGTTCTGCTTGGGGCCCTTCTGCTTTTGTTCTGCTCAACGCGTTGTTTGGTTGCTGGCCCGTTGGCTAGTAGCCTCTGTGACGACGATCCTTTTGAACCTCCTCGCTGTTCTGGTTGCTCCAGACTGGCCCTTGCTTCCCTGCAAAGGTGATGCACCACAGACCTTGCTGGTCTGCACCAGAAGCCTTTGTTGTATCCTGCTTGGGTTGCCTTTGCCAAGGCTTGTCGACTCCAATCCGGAAGTCGACCCCTCCATCTGAGAGATACTTCGTGGGACAGCCGGTCTCCAGCACCTGGTCGTCGTCGACGCCTCCTGATCCACGTGGCTGCCAAGACAAGCTTCAAGACAGCACCTGATTGCTCCTCGACGTCGTCTGGTTCCTTCGTGGTTCCACCCGGACTGGCTAGTGACTCAGACTATGTCCCCTCTGCTTTCAGGTCCTCTTCATCCTCGATCCACCCTTGGATCCACCCGGACACCTTCCTCCTGGTCGCCTGCAGCATCTTTCTCCAGGTCTCCATAGGATCCAACGACGAAACTCGACACATCTTCACACCTATGCACCCGCCGTCCGTGGGTGAGGTAACGCGAGTACTTCGGTGCTCCCAAGGGTATTGACTATCCAAGAGTCTAGGTTTGTAGTTGTTTCCTCCTAGCTACACCGGAAGTGTCCTAAATCCTTCTATCTCTAACTTCTAAGTTCCCATTGACTTTGCACTGAATCCCGCGTGTGCGTAAAGACACTGCACGCGCCGCCTGTGGGCCGCCTACAGGCGTAAACCGATTTTGTGGAGGGACGCCTGGCTGCCAGAATCACATTACAGACTTCAGGAGGCAAGTCAAATGGCCTCAACTGCCGCCGCTCAATCTCCACGCATGTAAGTGGAGACTGGACAGGGTCGGGTGGAGGACCGTCCCCTGCTGCTGCGACAGAAGGTCCTCCTGAAGAGGCAGACGAATCGGGGGATCGACTGATATGCCGAGTAGCTCGGGATACCAGTATGTTTGTGCCCAGTCCAGAGCCACAAGGATAACTTGGGCCCGGTCGCGCCTGATCTTCTTCAGCACTCTGGGCAGAAGTGGTATAGGTGGAAAGGCGTACAACAGACCGCAACTCCATTTGCGACGAAAAGCGTGTCCGAGCGAATGCCGCCTTGGAAATTCCAATGCGCACAACTGATGACATTGTGCGTTCTCTTCTGTGGCGAATAGATCTAACCAAGGCTCTCCCTACTGCTGAAAGAGGCCTTGCGCCACGTCCGAGTTCAGACGCCATTCGTGATCCATCATGCACCGACGGCTGAGTTCGTCCGCCCTGGCATTCAGGGAACCTGCCAGGTGTTGAACCACCAGGGTCACGCTCTGATGTTCCAGCCACTGCCAGAGGCGCAGAGCCTCCTGGCAAAGGGTCCACGACCCCACCCCGCCCTGTTTGTTGCAGTACCACATGGCGGTGGTGTTATCCGTGAACACCTGCACTACACTGCCCCGGACAGAAGGGAGGAATGCCTTCAGTGCAAGCCGGATCGCCCGCAGCTCCAGAAGGTTGATGTGGAGCCGGGACTCCGCCGGAGACCAGAGGCCTCTGATCTCCGCCTCTCCCATGTGGCCCTCCCAGCCCAGGTGGGACGCATCCGTCACAATTACGTGCTCCGGGTGGGGTAGGGAGAGGGATCTGCCGCTGACCCAATCGCGGTCCGTGAGCCACCACTGCAACTGTCTTGCAGTGCCCTCCGAGATCAAGACATGGTTGGACAAGTTGCCCTGATGCTGGGCCCACTGAAACTTCAGGTCCCCCGGCAGAGCCCGCATCCGCCACCTGGCGTGATGCACCAGAAGGATGGAGGAGGCCCTCAGCCCCAGAAGCCGCAGCGTAAACCTGACCGAGACTCGGGATAAAGGCTGAAAGATCGGAATCAAAGCCTGAATATCCTGAACCCGCTGTTCGGGAGGAGAAACCCGAAACTGCACAGAGTCTAGAACCGCTACGATGAAGTGGAGCTTCTGAGAGGGACTCATGTGTGACTTCGGCACATTGATGGAGAACCCCAGCAGGTGCAGGAGGTCGGCCGTAGTCTGGAGGTAGCTGACTACAGTCTGGGGCGAGCCCACCTTCAACAACCAGTCGTCGAGGTAGGGGAAGACTGAAAGCCCTAACCTGAGCAGATGAGCTGCGACCACCGCCATCACTTTAGTGAACACTGTAGGAGAGTAGGGTCTGCAATCCTATGGTCACCCCAGATTTTTGCTTTTTGCTTCACTGGTTTACGACTTTCCCTGGCTGTGGGCCGGCTAATCAGACCCACAGCCTAGCTGTTCTCTCTCTAAATTGACACACATGTACTTTAGGTGCATTTACCAATTGGTATTGAGACACCTTATCAGCCCCTGTACAATGTACCTTAGGTACCCAGGGCATAGGTGTACCCAAGGCCTACCAGGGGCTGCAGCATGTATTATCCCACCCCTGGCTGGCCATCTAAACAGACAACTGGCTGGCAAGACAGCTGGGGCAAGGTGGTGTTATCACCCTTTGCTGTAGATATAGTATACCTATATCTAACCCCAAAATGGACACATATACTCCTATCAGTCACTCCTATGGCAGGCCTTATCAATCCTGAAGGCAGAGTGCTATGAATTATGTGAGATGGTGCTCTAGCATGAGCTGAGCCTGTCTGCAGCTTGCGGAACCAAGTCCTTATAGCTGTTCCATGATAATGCTATACCATATACTCTTAAGTGCATTATAATCCTCGCGGTTATTGCTAACTTTGGTATAGCATTATCAAAACATGTCGAGTAAGGTGTCATACGAATTGGAATACTACCCCCTCGCCAGTTCTGGCGACGGGGGTAGCATTCCACCCTTTTAGAGGGACACGACATGTATGTAACTGTGAACCCCGGTTAAAGTTAAACAGAGCCTCAGCATCACAAAATGGATGCTGCCACCACAGACACAAGTCTGACCTCCTGCTGCTGGGAGTCCTTCCAGCGAGGGAGGCCTGGACAAAGGGTTTCTTGCCTTGGGAGGTGCTAGCACCACCCCAGACAGGATTGTCTCTCCTTAATTGTCTCTTCCCTAGCTCCTACCCTCTCTCCCCTAAATCTCTCCCCTTGTCTGCCCTGGGATCACAGCTTACTGGACTTTGGACGTTGCCTTGACTCGTCTACCGGTTTGTGTCCCCATCACCCTTCCCCTCCTCTTCCCATGCTGTGTCTCTCACCCTCCCCTCCCCTTTCCCGCCCTCATTATCGGTCTACTTCCCGTGCTCCAACCCCCCCTCCCCTGAATCTCTCACCTTGCCTGCTTTTCCCCTTTCGTATTTGTGCTTATTGTTTATCTTGACCTTACATGTAACTATGTTGCCATGCTCTAAGAACTGTGTAACCTTTGTAATGATATAACCTGTAACTATGATCTGATGCTCATGTAAAGCGCTCTGATACCTTCGGGTCTAGCCAGCGCTATATAAAACTTTAAAATAAATAAATAAATAAATAAATAAATAAATACATTTTGTGTATTGAGGTAGGGAGGGCTGAAAGGAATGAGACATGCCTGGGGCACACAAGGTGTCCCTGTGCACACCCCGGTTCAAACCAGTTGCTGGGGCACTCCAGCCCCAGCTCTGGCGCGAAACCGGACAAAGGATAGGGGGTGGAACCACCCCCCTTCCTGGTTCCACCCATGGGAGGGACCTAGTCACTAGCACAGCCCCCTTTAGCAGGATAACGGTAGGAGCTGGTCCCATTCCAGATTAGATTATCCTGAACAACTTTACAAGAAGAAACTCTGGACTTCGACGTTCTGCTCCACAGAAGACTGAAGGGATCTCCCTTGTGGGCAAGGATTGTCCACCCTGCAACTGCAGGCACCATCAAGCGTCCTAGCGGTTCACTTTGTCATCCTTCCTGCCGGAACCAGACCTCAGAGCCCGACAAGACCCGGATTCCCAGACCTCTCCGACCTCTACCCACATCTGCAGCACAGCTGAGACCCGTGGGTGCGACGAGACACGTGGGACCGGCCATTTTGGAGAAACTGCACTTCGCTTCCATCACGACTTCAGAGGCATCCTCGAGTAACTGCTTTGGGGATTGGGAAGCCCCAGCCCCGAGCAGCTCCTGCACAGAAGACCAGCCCTCCAGCATCCACGAGATCTGCGTGGGGCCCTTTTGCTTGATTGCTGCTCGACGCATTGTCTGGTCACTTGCCGGCTGGCTAGTGGCCTCCTAGACGACGATCCACGAAATACACACCGCTGGTCTGGTTGCTCCAGACTGGCCCTTGCTCCCTTCCAAAAGAGGAGCACCCCGGACCCTCCTGGTCCGCACCAGACGCCATTTCCACTCACCACGTGGGTTGCCTTGCCAAAGCCTGTTGACTCCAAATCCGGATCCGATACTGCCGACAGCGAGAGCCTGCGTGGGACAGCTCGTGCCTCCATCCTGGTCGTCGAAGACACCTCCTGGTCCACGTGGCTGCAGAGTCAAGCGTCCACTCTTCACCTCATCATGAGGTGCACCTCAGGATGCAGGAGGCCATCAGCCCCAGAAGCCGCAGCGTCAACCTGACCGAGATCCGGGATAAAGGCTGATAGATCGGAATCAGAGCCTGAATATCCCGAACCGGCTGTTCGGGAGGATAAACCCGAAACTGCGCCGAATCCAGAACCGCTCCGATGAAGAGGAGCTTCTGAGAGGGACACAGGAGTGACTTCGGCACATTGATGGAAAACCCCAGCAGGTGCAGGAGGTCGGTCGTAGTCTGAAGGTGGCTGACGACTGACTTGGGCGAGCCCACCTTCAACAACCAGTCGTCGAGGTAGGGGCCTGCGCAGATCAGCTGCGACCATCGCATCACTTTCATGAACACCCGTGGGGTGCTGGTAAGGCCAAAGGGGAGCATAGTGAACTGGAAGTGCTTGTGGCCTACCGTGAACCGCAGGTAACGCCGGCAGGACGGGGATGTGGAAATAAGCGTCCTGCAAGTCCAACGCTACCATCCAGTCTCCAGGGTCTAGGGCAGCTAAGACCTGAGTCAAAGTCAGCATCGTGAACGTCTCCTTCCGGAGGAAGCCGTTGACGTTCCGCAGGTCCAAGATAGGGCATAGGCCCCCTTTGCCCTTCTTGGGGATCATAAAGTAGTGGGAATAGCAACCACAACCTACTTCCGGCCCATGAACACGCTCGATGGCCCTCTTGGCCAAGAGGGCCGATACTTCCTCTTGCAGGAGTTGCAAGTGATTCCCCGACACGCGGTGGTACTGCGGCGGCATGGCTTGAGGGGTTGCCTCGAAGGGGAGGGAGTAGCCCCTTCGGACGATTTGCAGCACCCACCTGTCCGATGTGATGTTGTGCCAGTGGAGGAGGTGATGGCGGACCCCCCCCCCCCGTCGAATGGGCCTGAAAGCTCGGACTAGGAAGGCTTTGAGACAGATGCTGCGGGGGTGGATGTGGACTGGCCTCGCCGTTGTCCCCTGGCACCGCCACAGCAGTTACAATGCCCGCCGCCGCGTTGGATGTTAGACTGCGGCCCGTGGCTGGTAGGCCACGAAAGGAGCGGACGCTGGCCCGATAGGCCCAAGGACTTGGCCGTAGCCCTGGAGTCCTTTAAACGTTCAAGCGCATGATCTGCTTTGCCATCGAACTGGATGTCCATGAGTGTGTTCTGGACATCCGCCACGGTCGTTGACGTCGCCCTGCCCAGTGAGTCCCTGGTATGCAGACTTAGTTTGCCTGCGCACAACCAATTTTTAACCACAATTTTTAAGAGAGTATTGAGTATAGTTTCCAATAGCTTTTTATAGTTTCCAATACATTTTTATGTTGCTTAGGTTGCTCCCAGGGTGACGTTTCCGTCCTGTAAACGTCCAATAAACAAAATTGATGAGTGCTTCCAATCACTTGGTTGCAAATCCCTTTTGGGGCACTCCTTTTGTGATCAATAAAGTTTCAAAAGTTCACTTCAAGTGTTCACTTCAACATGAATTTTATTCATTCATCGTTACTTTCAATTGCATTATCTTTTGTGCTTTTCCAAGACTTCATATATTCCTCCAAATGCGTTTCCACATCACATCTTATTATTTTCCAATGCATTTCGAGCATAATATGCTCTTCATGAGGGAGTGTGATCTGAGAAAAGTGATATAACATATTGTAATGTTGAACTAGGAACAGCTAAATCATTTAAAAACATAGTTGCTTAGTGCATGCATCAGTGAATTATGGTGTGTTCTGTGACAGTTGTGACATCATACCTTATTTATGTGAACAGTGTAAGGTACTCACGTAATCATGTCGGAGTCCGACTATGTTAATCTGTGATCTATATGAAAAAACAAAGGCTCATGAATCCGTCGTATCTTTATCCGAAATACTACGGTCTTATAATGATATGCAATACCGATGCTTTAACTGTTTATAACGAAAGTTCCTTCTCAACCGATAGAACTTAGATAATCATCGCGCTCTAGACATTATCTGCGCTTCCTTTGACCTACTACGCTTAGCGTTTTGCCTTCTCTTACCGGAATTAATGAAATATCGTCGGGTGTGTTTAGAAGTGTTCCTCATCGCTCCCGGATAACTTCCGTGTTTGACTGCGGCGCGTACTGCGTCTAACGCATGAACATAGATGATGGACTGCCTCATGAGTGTAGCTGTTGCTGCCATATTAGAATGTGTGATGTAAAGAGTTAAATCACAAAGATTAAGGACATGTTATATGTATGTATTCTAAAACTAATAACTAAAGTGTAATTTACAGAGCTACAACTCAAAAATGTAATTCACGGTAAATATAAAGTTTACATCGCTTCAATTTACAACAATGCTTTTCGTATAGGCATCAATTACAGATTTATCAGAGCAAAAATTAAATCCCACCGTGGGTGTCAAAGGTAACAAGCAAACTCAATGCGTTCATTGAGGCCATGTGGCTTCATGGCTTGTAAATAGTATATCCGAAAGTTTTCTCTACGCAACAGATGTTTATTATTGTCCCTGCCCTCGATTTTATCAATGACTTCCAGGATTAAAAATCTCAATTGCGCAATATTGTGTTTAAATTCTTCAAAATGTGTCGCCACTGTGGACTTAGTGTTTTTGGTTCTTATATTGGATTTGTGTTCGTTCATACGTAGACGTATTTTTCGCTCGGTTTTGCCCACATATATTTTGCCACATGGGCATTTCAGTAAGTAAATAACATTTGAAGTTTCACAAGTTGCTGACACATGTAGTTTGATCTCATGTCCTCTCATGGGATGGTGAATAGTAGTTCCACGGATGATGTTGTGACAATTTTGGCAGTTTAAACATGGCGTTGTTCCTGTATGTCTTTGTTTGTATGATTCCTTCTTGTACAAGATTTCTCCTATATTCCTGTTCCTAGTATATGCAAACAGTGGGGGTTCCATGAACATATTCCTGAAGTCAGGTTCCATGGTTAACATTGATCAATGTTTATTTATTACCTTTTTGAAAATATACCTTGATGTTGTAAACTTGGTTACTATCACCATTCTGGTGTTTACTTTTTTAGTACTTGTAGCTAAAGTTGCTTGACGAGTAACATGTTGGCATCTGGCGGCTGCTTTCGAAATAACTTGTAGAGGGTACCCTCTTACTTTGAATCTTTCTGCCATCTCCTTTGTTCTCTGATCAATTTTTTGTTCATCTGAGACTATTCTTCTTATCCTCAACATTTGTGAGGTTGGCAAATGGGTTTTCAAAGATTGTTGGTGATGACTTGTGAAATGTAGAATGTTATTTCTGTCTGGTGATTTCCTAAAGATATCAGTTTCCAGACCTGTTTCAGTTTTCACTACCAGTACGTCTAAGAACGTAATTTGGGTGTCAGAAACTTCACTAGTGAATTGAAGATGTTGGTTAAATGAATTCCAAGTCTGAATGATTGACTCTGCGCTTTCTTTGTTTCCTTTCCATAAGAGGAAAATGTCATCTATGTACCGTTGGTACAATATTATGTGAGATCTCCACTCCTGGTTTGATAAAATGTGCTCCTCCTCAAATCTCTCCATCACAAGATTCGTATACGATGGAGCCATACAATTCCCCATAGATGTACCGCTTAATTGGAGGAACCATTCCTCCTTCCATTTAAAATAGCTGTGGTAGAGTGAAAAACGAACGAGTTCCAGAATGAAAATTTGCATGGTGTGTTCAATATCACTGTTTAGTATTGTGTGTTCAATTGCCTCCAATCCCATTTGGTGGGGAATTGATGTATACAGCGACTTCACGTCAGCTGTACACAATGTTATATCTTCACCTTCAGGCCATTCTATAGTCTGTAGTTTCAGAATGAAGTCAGTGGTGTCCTTTGTGTAAGATCTCATCCTCTTGACACTCGGCTGAAGATATTGGTCTATGAATTGACCGGTATGTTCATGAATGCTTCCACAAGTTGAGACTATGGGTCTGAACGGTGGGTCCTGAATGTTCTTATGTACTTTCGGTACCATGTAAAATGATGGGACTCCTGGGACTCGTTGTTAGTAAAAACAATCTTGTTTTATCACTGATAATTTTCATTTGAACTGCCTTGTCCACTATTTTTCTTAGTATTATAACAAATTCTCTAGTGGAGTTATTTTCCAATTTCATATATAAGTTGTGGTCCATAATGTGTTCCTTGACTTTATCTTCATAATGAGTTGTATTGAGTACAACCAGTGCTCCCCCTTTATCAGCTTTTTGAAATACTATTCGAGGGTTGTTCGCCAATTTTTTCAGTGTATCCCAATCTTTACGTGTGATGTTTTTCCTATTGGTTGTTCTGAACTTGATTGCATTCAACTCCTTCTTGACCAAATTTTCGAAAAGGTCCAAGGTTTTGTGACTTGTGGGAGCCATATAGGTACTGCGATTTCTTAAGCCCTGGAGTTCATCCTCTTCTTCTTCATTGCTTCTCTGCGGTTGTATCACATTCTCCCAAAAATTCCTTAACCGTAACTTCCGCATCAGTTTAAAAAGGTCAATGTCAAGTTCCAATAGGTTACTATCTGAAGTTGGTACGAACGATGTTCCTTTCTGTAAAATTGCTGACTCTCGAGGAGATAGGTCATAATCGGATATATTAATGACTAGGTTTCTTTGACTACTTTTTTCTTGTCTCGTTTCAGTGCATTTGTGCTCCTGGTATTTAGATGTTCCTTCTCCTTTTCCTTTTCTCTTGCCCCTCCTGGGTCTTCTATTCCGCCTTGGTATCCTGCCCACATCGAATGGAGTACCGCTTGGCGTCTCGTCCCTCCGCGAGGGCTTTAGCGAGCTTCTCCCGGGCCTCCTCCTGGCACTCCGGAAGCAGGGCCGCAACCGTATCGCACAGAGAGTGGGTATAACGGCCCAAAAGGCAAGCGGTGTTGATGGACCGCAACCCACAACTGAGGGAGAACAGTTTCTTGCCAAACTGTTCATACCTTTTGGATTCCCGATCTGGGGGTGCAGTCGGGAATGCGGATTGGGAAGTAGAGGCCTGGATAACCAGGCTCTCGGGGGTGGGGTGAGTGGACAGAAAGCTAGGGTCGCCCGGAGCTGGCGCCTGGCGACGTTCCTATCTACAGGGGGACCTGTAGCAGGCCTGGACTAGTGGTTAAATAAAAAGTGGTTCTGTTGGGTAAGGCAAATTACTTTGAAAAGCCACCAAATGCAACTCAAACAATTAGAAAGAACTTTTTTCTAAAAAAGGAATTATCTGAAACACACATGCGCTGAGGAAATAAATACTCAAGCAATCTAATCAAAAGACTTTAATTTCATGCGACGCGGAGCCGCAGACGACTCCTACCGACGCGCAGGGGTACTGCTACGCAAAACTTTCCGGATCCAGTCTGACGCCTGGGGATATTCTAAGGTAAGGAATCTAACACTAACCTGTTTCTTTCAGATCACCACTACATACCCTCTGCAGTCTCCTTGAAAACCTGGATGGCATTCAACAGGACCCATAGTGCTGGGTCAACTGAGACTTTAGAACCCCCTGCAAAACCTGCGTAAGCCACCTGAAGAAGTGGACAATCACACAAGCAGGATGCATGTGGCTAACAGGCCATGAATCTTCAAAGCTGCTCTCACCGAGACCCAGGACTGAGGCTGAAGCCTCGGGATCAAAGTCCAAATGTCCTGGACGCATTGCGATGGAGGAAGGGCCCTGAACTGCACCATGTCCAAGACAGTTCCTCTAAAAGGAAGCCTATGTGAAGGAGTTTGGTGCAACTTCTGCTCACACAATGTCAGGAGGTTCGCGATCATCTGGTGGTGGTCTACGACTGACTGAAGAGCCTGCCTTCAACAGCCAGTCAGAGGAAGGGGAAAGAAAAAGGTAATTACCTGTAACTGCAGTTCTCCAATATTGGTATCTTTCATAGATTCACATGCTGGAATCATCCCAGTAATCGAGTTGAGAGTCCTATGTTGCGCATAAAGAGCATTACAATATTAGGCATATGCAGAACACTTTGACACCTTCACAGAAGTAACCCAAGAGTTCGAATTACTTTCTTAAAAAGTAGTACATCTATTTACACTAACGTCCACAAGGACGATAGGAGTGAAAATTATGCATGCTACACTAATATGTTACAGGTCATACACGTTGGCACACTGATCCGGATAAGTAGCATCCCTCTTAAAGGAACAAGAAACCAAGCAGATAAAGGACAGGTGTTTTCAGCACCGTAGCTCTCTGCATGAGCTTCTCTTACCCAAAGCGGCACCTTATAGAAAGAATCTCTCAAGAGAATAACCATAAGGATGGATTTGTTGCACTAGCACCAAACTTTTCAAAGTAACAGTCAGAAAATTATGCAATGCTAACCTGCAGAAAAAGGTCTTACCTAGGTCTTGTCATTAGGTTCTTTAAGATACCAACTCTGGGTGTACAGTTTGGGGAAGATAAAGGTGTTCGCTGTTGAGCATTAGGTGGCGTTGCAGCTGCTAATGACCGCGATGATACAGGAGTCATAACTTGTCCATTCTGGTTTACAGGCGGGGTGCCATTTTGAAGGCGCTGAGGTGAAACCTTAAGAGGGGACATAAGTAAAGCACACTTTTTAAACTTTATTTAACAGTATGTTGAGCCAGACAAGTACAACAGTTAGTAAATGAAAAGATAGTTTAATCTTTTACTGCTGCCCGAACTTCAATTCCTAAAAAGTCCCCTGCCTACTTCCACTTGCTGCCTATAGTTAGGCCTCGTGGAAAGCGTTTATCAGTTCAGCCTAACAGATTAAGTGTTCAGTTTGCACTGTTGGCAGTACTCCAATTGCAAAAGCCATAAAACAATAAATGTTCAAGTTATTCACCCAAAACACTACTACCCTAGAATTATTAACAAGAGATACAGATGTCTTCTGAATAGATCCAGTACTTTCATGAAACTAGTTAGTTAAAATAGAGTCCACATCATTGGAGTCAAACAAATGCATTCCTGGGATGCTCATCTGTGGCAGCGAGGGTTGCATATTTATTTAGAGAGGGTATCAACACTGGAGAACCATTTCAAATCATATCTTTAAAGAGGATAAACTAGCATTTAAAAATGTAATTGTTCCCAAGATCTCTGCAACATTTTTAAGTAATATTTTAACATTGGAAGGTGATTTTTTTTTTTAGAAAATCTAAAATTAGGCTCGTAAATGAACGAAAAACAGACTGCCATTAGAAGCTCCCAGCTCTCTTAGAATCCATTATCACAAAGTATCATTCTTCTAAAGCAGTGGTCTTCAAACCTTTTAACGCTGCGCCCCCCCAGCCTAAAAAATCCAAGCATTGGCAATGCCAACCGGTCTCGCCTTTGGGACCTTATAAGTGCTTAGCCATGCAACAGTTATGTTGTTGCACCAAGGATATTGTGCTGCATAACTAAACAGTTATAAGGTCCCGAAGGCGAGACCTCTTGGCTATGCCAATAGGTCTCGCCTTCTACACTTCTACAGCAAACTAGTTTGCTGTAGAAGTGGGTCCTGCAATGCAAGATAGCTGTATCGTCAGTTGTGGATCCAGTCATATCCATTTATTTTATTGTAGTATTTATATAGCGCAATCTGGTCCTCAATGGTGTGTGGAGGTCTTTATATTGTAAACGTATTTAACTTTTGAGAGAAGGGCAAAAGAGGGGAAGACTTTTGGTCTGGCGTGACAGTTGAAACTGAATGCCATCATCTTGTAATAAAAATTGATACATAAGTAACACTTCTAAGCTCCCCATAGGCATTGCTTTGATTAATTGCCAATTACACTTTGGATCAGCCCACAGCACAATATACATTGAATTGGGGCAATTGGTCATCCCCGTTGCATAAGTTGTTACACGCCATGAAGCACCTAAATGCCTCGTCAGATGTAGAAAGCTCTATGTGAATGGAATTACAATTCAAATAACGTACTTGCTTTTAACTCAACGGATTCACATTTGTCCTCTGCCCACAAAACAACTGTTTGGTGTATTTTTGTTATAATTGTGAATGACGACATTTTGCCTACTTCACTGTCAGCTTTCACATAATCATTCCATGTTGTCGCGGCAGGTGAAGGGGATGAATGATGTCCTTGCAAGATTAGAGCATCTCCAGCTGCAGATGCACCTAGGTGCTGGATGCTGCATTCTCGCATGTTTATGGGGAACATGTCACAGAATGAGGACGACTCACACTGTATTTCATCTGCTGTGGCTGCCATAAGTTGCTGCAGAGTGGTCCTTGACAATAGATGAGCCATAGCTGAACTTACTGTGCACCCATCTTCGATATCCCCCACTCGCTCATCCATGGCTGTCCATAACTGAGGAGTTTTTCTACATTTTATGTGAACATTAACATTTCACTTCTGAGCATGGCTTTGTAACCTCAGCATGAAGGACCACTGCAAGCATAGATTTTGAACAAGTATTTTTGACTTAAATGTATTGTTGGCATGTGATAAAACATGCTCCCTGTTAAATTTGATGACATTTTTATTATTGGTACGATTGATTTGGTGCTAAAGATTGGCACTCCAGCAAGCAGTACTTGGAGCAGATGTGCGAGGACATGTGCACCTAAACTACAGCCCCCTTTGAATGCCCACTGTCATTGAGGCCTTTTGTTTACATTGCTCGCGCTTGTAAGTGTGCGCATGTGCAGTAAGTATCTCTTGCCAGCCATGGATGATTATTTATGTATGTTCAAGTCAAAGAGTGTGTCAGTCACTTGGCGCTGTCACCTAGCAGTATAGATTGGCATACCTTCTTCAAGAGAAAAACAAGCACCATCGAGGGTGCTGTAAATAACACCACGTCAGTGTCGAAATAAAACAAGCATTGGCAAAGCCAGCAGGTCACATCTAAGACCCACTGGCAAAGCCAATAGCACTGTTGCGCTTTAAAAAATAAAATGCATGAAAACATGAGCAGATTGTATTTCGGGAGTTGCGAGGAGAGGTGTGGGATGACAGAAGAAATGGAGATCTGGAAGGCAGCAGGGGAAGATCAAGAAAGGGAGAGCAGGCAGGGAAAACATGGAGGGGGTCTTAGCAGATGCACAGTTGGCAAACAAAAAAAAAAAAGAAAAGTGTGTGCGTAAAGCATTGGCTGCGCGGGAGCCAAAAGTGAAAGTGATCGCGATGCACGTAATTACCGTGACAGAGAAAAGACAGCTGGCGGCTGCGCACGCAAGTTTAGCACTTTGAAAACCCCCCTTACTAAAAGTCGAGCAAGCAGCACATTCGCTGCTCTAGGCTCGACCTAAAAGTCCTTGGGACTTCCCCGGGATTTTTCACAATTATTCTATTACATTTTCAATGTTTAAATATGTCTAGACTAATTTAAACATTACAGGTAAATAAACCTTTTAAAAATGAAATCAAATACATGATTGCCAAACATTCTGATGATGATTAGCTAGGCCTTACTAACATGTAAAAGTATCCACAATGTGATTATTCGAAATGGGAGCGGGGAGGTTTGAAGAATATTTGTAGACAATTCCCTATAGGCACATACTCCCCAGCCAGATATCAATGACAAAAGAGGTTAGTAATTGTGAGAAGTTGGCCTGATATATGATGCTCACTAGTTCTAGTGATCACCTTGTATCAGTCCAAACAACACTTACGGTGATTGGTTGTAAGTCAACCGTATAGACCAGCTATCCTAATGGTAGCATGGACAAAGCAGTCTTAGGCTAAACTCTTTTGGCATGTGAAGCCAGCTGTTTTACCACGAATAACCCCTTGAATACCAGATGAAAGGACACCAAGCAGGTTGTTATGAAAATAAACAGTATATTTATTAATAACAAACACCTCTGAACTCTTTATGAGGTCAGAGGGCTAAGCACATGACAATCTCTTAGGAAAAATACGATAAGTTGCACAATATTACAATGGTGCCCTAGGGGCACGACAAACCATATACTAAGTAAATGGTATAAGGAAATCGATAGAAGGAATGGAGCTGTCCAGAGGCTGTAGGATCGCTGGGACTACACTATCCTAATCTTAGGTAAGTAACAGGAGGCCCACGGGACGCGTGTGCAGAGTGTGAACTCACACGCAAGATGCGGAACAAAGTCAATGGACAGTACAGTTTAGGAAAAAGGCGAGTACGGACAGTCTTTACTATATAGGACTAAAACGACTGGAAATCTGGACACTAGGAGAGTTAATCTCCCCTTGAGCATCGAAATGCTCTTGTTACCTCACCCACGGGCTGCGGGTGAATAGGTGTCAAAGTGTGTCGGGTTTCCGTGTCGAAGTCTATGGAGCCTTGAAGAAAGATGCTGCAGGCGACCAGGTGGAAGATGTCCGGTGCGATCCAAGGGTGGATCGAGGAAGAAGAGGACCTGAAAGCAGAGGGGACAGTGTTCAAAGTCACTAGCCAGTGACCGGTGTGGAACCAGGAAGGAACCCGGTGCTGTCGTCGCGATCAGGTGAAGAGTGGACGCTTGTCTCTGCAGCCACGTGGACCAGGAGGTGTCTCCAACGACCAGGATGGAGGCACGAGCTGTCCCACGCAGGCTCTCGCTGTCGGCGGTGTCGGATCCGGATTTGGAGTCAACGGGACTTGGCAAAGGCAACCCACGCGGTGAGTGGAAACGGCGTCTGGTGCGGACCAGGAGGGTCTGGGGTGCTCCTCTTTTGGAAGGGAGCAAGGGCCAGTCTGGAGCAACCAGCTGTGTAGATTTCAGGGATCGTCGTCTAGGAGGCCACTAGCCGGCCGGCAAGTGACCAGACAACGCGTCGAGCAGCAATCAAGGAAAAGGGCCCCACGCAGATCTCGTGGATGCTGGAGGGCTGGTCTTCGGTGCAGGAGCTGCACGGGGCTGGGGCTTCTCAATCCCCAAAGCACTTTCTCGAGGATGCCTCTGAAGTCGTGCTGGAAGCGAAGTGCAGTTTCTTCAAGATGGCCGGTCCCACGTGTCTCATCGCACCCACGGGTCTCAGCTGTGCTGCAGATGCGAGTAGAGGTCGGAGAGGTCTGGGAATCCGGGTCTCGTCGGGCTCTGAAGTCTGGGTCCGGCAGGAAGGACGACAAAGTGAACCGCTAGGACGCTTGATGGTGCCTGCAGTTGCAGGGTGGACACTCCTTGCCCACAAGGGAGATTCTTCAGTCTTCTGTGGAGCAGAACGTCGAAGTCCAGAGTTTCTTCTTGCAGAGTTTCAATTCAGGATAATCTAATTTGGAATGGGACCAGCTCCTACCTTTATTCTCCTAAAGGGGGCTGTACTGTGACTAGGTCCCTCCTATGGGTGGGACCAGGAAGGGTGGTTACACCCCCTATCGTTTGTCCGGTTTCGCGCCAGAGCTGGGGCTGGAGTGCCCCAGCAACTGGTTTGAACCGGTGTATGCACAGGGCACCTTGTGTGCCCCAGGCATGTCTCATTCCTTTCAGGCCTGTCCTACCTAATACACAAAATCCTGTCTGGGGTGGTGCTTGCACCTCCCAAGGCAGGAAACCCTTTGTCCAAGCCTCCCTCGCTGGAAGGACTCCCAGCAGCAGGAGGTCAGACTTGTGTCTGTGGTGGCAGCATCCATTTTGTGATGCTGAGGCTCGAGTTAACTTTAAGCGGGGTTCACAGTTACCTACATGTCGTGTCCCTCTAGAAGGGTGGAATACTACCCCGGTCGCCAGAACTGGCGAGGGGGTAGTATTCCAATTCGTATGACACCTTACTCGACATGTTTTGATAATGTTATACCAAAGTTAGCATTCAACCGCGAGGATTATAATGCACTTAAGAGTATATGGTATAGCGTTATCATGGAACAGCTATAGGGACTTGGTTCCGCAAGCTGCATACAGGCTCGGCTCATGCTAGAGCACCATCTCACATAATTCCAAGCACTCTGCCTTCAGGATTGATAAGGCCTGCCATAGGAGTGACTGATAGGAATATATGTGTCCATTTTAGGGTTAGATACAGGTAGACTATATCTATAGCAAAGGGTGTTTACACCACCTTGCCCCAGCTGTCTTAGCAGCCAGTTGTGTCAGTTTTGGATGACCAGCCAGGGGTGGCATAATACATGCTGCAGCCCCTGGTAGGCCCTGGGTACACCTATGCCCTGGGTACCTAAGGTACACTGTACAGGGGCTGATAAGGTGACCCAGCATCGAATTAGGTATGTACCTAAGGTACATGGAGTCCATTTTACAGAGAGAGCAATTAGTCTGGGGTCCTGAATAGCAGGGCCCCAGGCCAACTAGGTCGAAACCCAGCTAAACACTAGGCAAAAAGTTGGGGGTAACCATAGTCAGATATCCACCTTCCTACAGTAATGGCCTATTACAGAGTGGCTTACTGCTCATCATTTGTTTTCAGCTTAAAACAAAGCACTGCTATCACCATGATGCTTCCTTTAACCAGAGCCTGGGGCCCCTCTTGGGGTTAGTTAGGGCCCTTCTAGGGGGGCCCGCCCCTAGTTTGAAGACCCCTGCTCTAAAACATTATCAGTTCATTTTGTTAAGAAGCTGAGGAGAACCCACCCCAAATTTCACCATAAGGGAGGGCAGATGGTGAAGAAAACAGATGGTGATAACAAAACTAATTCATACTTATATGTAATTCTTCTTTTCCTACAAGGGAATCTAACTAGTCATAGCACTCAGTTGTGCCACCAATAAGTAGTTTCCCAGAACACATATATTCATATGTTAACATATAGAGAGAATATTTTTTTTGATAAATGGATGACCTTAAGTTTCTCTGCTTGTCCTTCTTGGATGTTTCTAGCTCAAATGTGTGAAACTACTGAAATCTGCCAGTTAAGGTTACTGTTATGTTCCCCATTGTATGCCTAAACAGCTATTATGACCTTTTACCTACACTTGCCCTACCTTGCTCTGCATAACGGTTCCAGCAATGACTTTTTACACCAGTTATGTGCTGAATAAATGTCGATCGCTTTCTTTGAAACTATCTTCATTTATTATGCATGAGGATTCTTAGAAAAGTCCCTGCACGTGACGTACATAACAGCATGAACATACTCTGTATAAAAGTCATGGTTATCTTCATCCTAGGGCAAAATAACTACTTTGCATAATTGTAGGTATTGATTTAGGCTCATTTACATAATCCTACTCATAACATATCGATTGTGT
Organism: Lissotriton helveticus; assembly: GCF_964261635.1. Taxonomy (NCBI): domain Eukaryota; kingdom Metazoa; phylum Chordata; class Amphibia; order Caudata; family Salamandridae; genus Lissotriton; species Lissotriton helveticus. The sequence continues at coordinate 1,173,165,080 of NC_136061.1, forward strand.
TAGGAACCCTCGAGGCTAGCTTTTTGGTTTAAAAGAACATTACCTACATTAGATAGAGAAGACGCTTCCACGCTGACACAAGACGCTGATGTCCCTGCACATAGAAGCTCCAGCACGCAGTGGTCTGACATCCCTTGTGGTGTGGCCAACTCCAGACCAAGACAGGATCCTGTCCTTCGTTCTCTCCCATCAGGTAATGGGGTTTGCTCTTTCCTAGGGGATTCTAGGATTTACAGCCATATACATGCTAGATACATTTAGTACACTTGCGCTTGATTACGGTCATGTATATATACCTGCATATATTCACTGTTTTAGCACAATGGTAGAATTCTACCTTTTATTTACTCTGTTGATGCTTGTTATCTTATACACCTTTTTCTGTCTAATGATTGGCGCAGCAAACATGTTTTATACTAGAATGACGCTGGATAGATTAATGTCTATTGACAACATCCCCATCGTTTATTCTGTGCATCTCTCTGAGACCAAGTGAGCACGAGGGCCTGAGCAAAAGTACTGTATCCACGATCCCTGAAGTATCAAGGGTTTTCATGTTCGATAGTCGCCATAAACTATTCGCCCCTTGGTAAGGTTAGGGGGCTTATGGTGGCACTGTGAGCTAGCTGGTCTAAAGGCTGACATATCCTTTGGGGGTGTCTGGAATCAGTCTGGACACCAATCCCTTAGTTTATGTTGTCTAAACGTGCACATCCTATGTATTTTAGGACCTACAGGACATTACCAATCCACACAACAACTGTATCCACGGTAGGAGGAGACAGCATGCCAAGTGAGGAGAGGTATCAAGACCACTGGCATCCCCCAACTCCTCTTCCCAGTCTGGGTCAAACTCACAGTTTGCTGTGAGAGGGTCCTCAGACCCCTCCCAGTTCTCCCTTTCCTCCGAAGGCTGATAAACAGGCTGTGTGGTGCCGTATTCACATCGGGGCTGAAACCGGGGGCAACGTCGTCCGTTGGGCCAGGCGACAATGGAGGTGGTGCCGGTGGGATCGACGTTGGTGGAGGTGTCACAAGGTCAACCAGGCTTGGATCCATGGGGGTCCTGCAGCGCCGGAGCAGACAGTGATGCCGGAGCCGCCAACAGTAAAGGGCTAGAACCCCCAGTCGGGCCAGCGGGGCGAGAAAGCCAAAAGAGGAGAGCAATGGCTGACAGAAATTCCTGCAGCTGGGCCGGATTCGCCGATGGACCCGGGAAGGGCGGGTAGGCAGGCGGAGGCTGAGCAGGCTCCACCGGAGCCATGGGGGAGGCACCACCCGCACCCTCCGCCTCGATGGAAAGTCGGAGAGAGATGGATCTTCTTTGACTTCTTGGAACGCTTCGTCTTACCTGACACAGAGTGCGAAGACTTCGATCCCGATGAACAGCGACCGGTCCCTAGGCCTCCCAAGGGACCGGAACCTTGAGCGGCGCGGTGCAGACTGTCGAACTTCAAGCAACTTTCAGGACCGCTCCCGCAAAGTCTTCGGCGCTGTGGCCCGGCAATCGGAACACGACTTGGGGTTGTGGTCGCGCTCCAGGCAGTAAAGACCCACGCTGTGCGGATCAGTCACAGACATCATGCGATGACAGTCCCCGCAGGTCTTGAAGGGGGGCATCCCTACTGCACCAGGAGCCGATCGACTTGGAAAAATAGAGACAAAAGGCCTCAGAAAAAAATCTGTCAAAAAGTGACGGGGTACCACTCTCCAGATCTACGCATGCTGGCGCGAAACAAGAAAGAACTAACGTCAGCGCTCGAGGGTGGCATCTAATAGCTGCCGCAACGTCATCTCGGCGACCACGACGCTAACGACAGATAGGAAGCCGCACAACACCACCTTCCAACGCGCAGTGGTACTACTGACGAAAACTTTCCAGATCTAGTCTGACGCCTGGGGGTAATTCTAAGGTATGGAACTATCACTAATGTGTTTCTTTCAGATTCTCACTGACGTCACCTGAGGAGGAGGAGGCATATAAGATGGATCAAAAGGTGGGAAGCGCTGTCTGTAGTCCTGAAGCATAAACTGCAAACCAGACAGTGATGCAGATGGCATTGTGACCATTGCCTCATGGTGCTGATGATGTTGTTAAGGTCGGGTAAAATAGGCTTGACCACAGTATTGCTGGTCATCATTATCCTCATCATCTGGTTTGCACTTGACGTGCAATTCTGAAGGGCTATATGCAACCCCAAAGGGACCTTCATTTTCAACCCCTTCTTCAGAATCTCTCTCCTCTAAAAGGTGAGTGGGTAAAAGAGGAGTTAATTTACTGGGTGAGGTGTGTTCAGGCGTGATTTCCCATGCCACAATCTTCTTAGGCGTAGTCAGTTTCATAGATATAACCTTCATCGACGGATGCGTTGACTATGGCGTCTTCACTTCCACAGCCTTAACTGTGCTTGCCATAGGTGATGTCGTCGAGGATGATTTCGTTGATGGAGGGGACTTTGTCGACACCTGTGGAGTCGTCGACGGTAGAGACTTCGTCAACGCCGGTGACTTTTTTATTTTTATTTTCAAAAAACCTTTATTCGGGTATCTTCAACACACACAGCTATCCGCCTACAACCCAGAGGGCCGGCAGCAGACATGAGCAGTAAGGTCACACTTTGTGTCAAACAACCACAGCCAATAAGCCAACAACCCGGAGGTCCGGTGGCGTGAACCAAGGACATACATTCGACTCCAGCTATCCTGTGGTGCCTACGACCCCCGCCCAATCCTGATTCCCAGAAAAAAGGAAAGCCTGTGGAACGTAGTAGCGTTGTGACCGCTACGCCCTGATGTAAGCAAGTATTGATCCTACCCACTAAACAATACATGAACTGCCCCCGAATAACCCCCCCACCCCACCCTAACTGTCCGCTCGCTTGTTGTACATCTCCAAAAATCAGACCGTTACTTGGTCCCACTACAATCTGTAATATTGCCGTCCACTCAGCGGTCCGCCCCCCCCCCCCCCCCCCCGGTAAAGGAGCAAGATTGTGAACTACTGTACTCCCTACTTGCACCGATAGAGTGGACGGTTTGGCTGGCGCCGCTGCGTGAGAGGGGGGGTCACGAGCGCACTAAATCAATCAGTTAGGTATCTTCACATTGGGTGACCTGTTCAGGGACGGAGTTGTGAAATCCTGGGACCAGGTCGCACCTCCCGGCGTAGCGGTTACCCTATTACAACGCTTTCACTTTCACAGAATGCGAGCTGCATTCGTGGAACTTTTGGGTCCAGACATGGCTGAGCCCCCAGAAATCCCTGAGCTTACGTATGTGATTAAAACACCTTTGTCGCGCAAACTGGTCACTCATTTATTTAAACTAGGGTCCCGGCACAGGGAACAGCAACTCTCGAAGGCCCGGCTGGAGTGGCAACGCGATCTGCAAGTACAGATTGACGATGTCTTCTGGAAATATTGTTGTCAAAACACCAGGAAACTGTCACTTAATGCTAGACACAGATTAATCCATTTTAAAAACGCATGTATTACACGCCAGAACGTCAACGCCGGTGACTTTTATCTTTGTCGACGGCAATGGGTCTGTTGACGGTGGTGCACTAGTCGACGGTGATGACCTCGCCGACCTTTGCTGCGTCGCCAACCTTTTTTCCGTCGGCGGTGGCAATTTCGAGGAGGACCTCATCAACGGTATTTTTGGCGAAAATGTAGTCAGCTTCAGCGTTGATGACGAGCGATTCGTCGACAATGTGTTAATCTCTTTATGAGATATTATGGAGATGGTCGATGAAACTGGATCTCGCGTGGACTATGTCAGGGTCGTCGATGACAAAGAGCTAGCCATAGAACATGTCGTTGACATGCCAGAAATGCACCCTCTTGTCGACAGAGCTGAAGTACTTTTCTTCACTGACTGAGAACTTTGTGACAATGTCAGAAGTAGGTTTTTTGAAAGTCAGATTAAGTTCCGCAAAAGGTGTTTTTGGTTCAGCAACAGTCTTTGATGGTTATTCTTTTTTTATGAGAACCTTTGCACTCAGAGGAAGTCTCAAGATAGGACTTCTTGGTGCACTTTTTTAGCAGGCTCTCTATCAGAGTGTGATGACTCTCTTGCCCTTTTTGAAGAGGCTTTTGTAGATGTAGACTGGTCAGTCTTGGAGTCTGACACAGGGTCTGATCTAGTTTTCAATTTATGAAGCCAGATGAGAAGACGTCCTTCTGTATCTATAAGGGTCTTATTAGAAAAAGTATGACAAATCATGCACGCCTTATGAGATGGATTTAGGAAGTAAATGCAATTTTTGTGGGGATCATCCACATAAAGTCTTTTCTTCAGGCAAGTGGCACATTCTCTTAAGAGAACCTTCTTAGCCTTGTCAGACATAGTCCAGATATAATAAAGACCCACAAAAGTACGAAGATGATGTTAAGAAAATATAATAAAATTTTACTTTCCTGTAGAAAAAGTCCAAAATTCTTTATCCTTGATGAGAAAGTTGAGCAGATCTCAGAGGAGACTCCCTGGCACAACGTGTAGTAGAAAATCTGAGGTTCTGAGGTTCCTTCAGGAGCGTTCTAGAGGGTGATTGATGCTGATTGGTTGAGGCAAAAATGTGGTCCTTTTCTTTATAGGGACTAGGATAGGTTATTAAACTTAGAGGCCTACGCCTTCTGTAGTCTATACCTATTAGTGTATTATGACTATTTAATTCTTCTACTACCACTACTACTAATAGTATTTAAAGTACCGGGGACTCCCAAGTTTACGAAGGGGAATGATTCAAGCATGTGAATCTCTGAAAGTTCCAATACTGGAGTAAATAGCCCCCTTCTTTGATTATCATACCATGGCGGATATAGCCTCTTCTTAACACTCAAATATGGCCAACGCTCTAGGCCTGACTTAGCTCAATTTGGAAACTCCTCTGATGGGTTATCCAATAGAGAAGTACTTCCAGGTTATCACATTATTATTCACACATTGTGCATCAGGTACTTATCAGTAATATTCAACTATCTTTTAATAGGACATTTTCTGATTCAATTAAATGTTATAATTTTTGGCTTTTTTTTATCCCAAGAGTCCTGGAGATGCTTAATGCTTCGCATACTGGCGGGCTCGTTTCTGGGTACCTCCAATATGGCAGCTGGTTTACACTCAGCGTGCTTTCCAACATACCCTCTAACCCAGGTGTTCCGTGTTCCCCACCAAGGCGAGGTCTTTAAAATCGAACCGGTCTGACCTACCCGGTTCAACCTCATTAGTTTCGTGTGAGGGTACCAGAGAAGGACTGTCATTACACTGGTGCTTATCATGGTGAGTTTTTTGGGTCCTTTGCTAGCACTATATCTCAGAGCGTTTGTGGATTCTTCCCATTAGTTTGTTGTTTCTCCAATGAGTCTTTCACCCATCATTTTCCTAATAGTCCAACTGGAACAATGTTGGCACATCAGTAATATCCAATGCAATGCCGGTAAACACGGCATTGTGTATATTTTTCATTGTTGGCACTGTTAGTGAAAATGTTGAATATATTTCTCATGGTGACACGGACATGAATCGATCTTTCTCGTATTACTACGCATTCTTTATAAATACTGTTTTTTTGTTATCCCATTCCAGGCATGGTTTGGGGACTTTATTTTTGTGGATGCCCATATTTTGGATATATTTATAAGATGATTACCTATGTTCTCTGCCTAGGTGCCGCTTTGAGGGGTGATTTGCCCTTGACCTCCTTATGTGGGACTTACCTTTATAGTTGACTCTAACGGATGGAACTTATCATAATTATACCACTATTTGGATTATATTCTCTTAATGTTTTGTATTATCAGCCCCTTTCCCCCTTTTTTAAACACACCATTTGGGTTATGACAGAGCTAACAGGATGTCTCTCATATTCATTTTCTATCAGGACTTGGAATTTACCTACGGGGAACAACATGATTTTGCTTACAGATTTTTGATGGAAATATGGGTAGCTTTGTTACCACATGAGTGAAAGCTTTGCGCATGTTTGGTACAATCAAACCATACTTTTGATTTACCCCATCTTCCCTGATGGAGATACAGTGTCTATCGCACCAGGGCATTCTAAGTCAGATTTCAGGGGGGCGTGGTCAAGATGGCGATGGAGTAGGACGTGCATTTCAGTCCCTCCGGCGCCATCCCATTTTTCGCTTTGAATATCACCCCTGAAAGTGCCCATCTACGCCAGTGAAGGCAAGCGGTGGTGCTCCCCGGATGCCCTGATGTAACTGGGGCGGCTATTTGGCCAGAAAAGCGGCTGGCGGGCAGCGCGGACCTGAGCGGCCCTGACCGGTGCAGAGCTGGACGACCCACGAGGCGGGCGAGAGAGCGGCAGGTCCTCCCCTGGCAGTTTGGAGCGGCAGCGGACTGAGGCACGGAGTACGGCCTGCGGCTGTGCACTTGGCAGGCGTCCGCAACGTGCGTGGGGCCATAGCCGGCTAGGCTGACTTGGACCGGGAGCAGAGAGAGCGGGCAGCCTAGCAGTCCGAAGCGGCCGCGGCGGTTGAGGCCCCCGCAGGGCGGGCGGTAGGTCGGCCCCGCAGGGCGGGCGGTAGGTCGGCCCCGCGCGGCGCCGCGACTCGGACGAGGCCAGCAGCAGCGGGTGCCCTTGATGGCGGCTCCGAGGTGAGGAGTGCGGGGGCGGCCCCGGGGGGAACCAACGGTTCGGTCCGCATGACGGCGGACCGTGAGGCCTGCAGGGAGAGAGAGGAATACCGAGGCCTGGGTATCGGGCCTAGAGGGGCTACGGGACTCTGTCTCGGAGCCTAGGGGATGGCGGAGCCCAAATAGCGAGTCCCTGTCCCCCCCCACCTCTGGGCTGGTACCGTTTGGCCTGCACATGGGCGGGGAGGCCTAGCAGTGGTGTGGCCACCTTGCGGAGCGGCCTAGAGTGACGTGGAGGGGCCCCGTAGGCGGCAGCGATCCTGTGAGCTTGCGGCGTAGTAGCTCTTGCCTGCTTGACTTTAGCCAAATTGGCTCCTGCTGCGCAGCCTGCCTCTGCGCCCCACCACTGCAAGCTGCCTCAACGTTGAGGAGTGCGGGGGCGGCCCCCGGGGGGAACCGACGGTTCGGTCCGCATACCGGCAGACGGTGAGGTCCTGCAGTGAGAGAGAGGAATACCGAGGCCGGGGTGTCGGGCCTAGAGGGGCCACAGGACTCGGAGCCGAGTGGACGGCGGAGCCCAAATGGCGAGTCCTTGTGCCCCCCCCCCCCCCCGGGCCCTGGGCCAAGCGCAGCTGGTCTGGTACCGTTCGGCCCGCGCATCGGCGGGGAGGCCTGGCAGTGGGGTGGCTGCCTTGCGGAGCAGCCTGGTGTGACGCGGGGAGGCCCCGTCGGCGGCAGCGATCCTCTGAGCTTGCGGCAGAGGGGCTCTTGACCGCTAGACCACAGCTGAATTGAACCCTTCTGCATGGCCTGCCTCTGCGCCCCACCACAGCAAGTTGCCCCAATGTGGTCTGCCCCTCGACGTCACTACACTCAGCTTGGCCCGTCTGGCCTGTCTCTGGGGCAGTGGACCTCACCTTGCAGCCCATCTCTGCACCAGGGGGCAATAGGATTCCCACGCGCGGCCCGTCAACAGCGAAGTGAGGGCGCGGGCATTGAAGCCCGACCGGGGCCTGCCTCAGTGACAGCACTGCGAATTCAGGCCTACCTGTTTAGGCACAGATTCCGGCCAGGGTCATGATGGCGGCGGCCCGGAATAAGAAAGATAAGCTCCCGAAAGACATGCCTCCGAAACTAACAGGACAGTCAGCCCAGCAGACTACTGATAAGTCCCTGCGTCCCGATGACGACGCATCGGCCACCAAAGCCTTCATGAGGGAGTTGTTTTCAGCCATCAAAGACGATATCTCGGAGTTACGCTCTCAGTTGGCATCTGACCTACGGGAGGTGTGGCGCGATGTAGACGCGGTGGGTGAGCGGGTGGCGATACTGGAGGAGCATGATTTGGGGACGGCACAAGATGTACATCAACTACAGCAGGATGTGATTTACCTGACAGAGCAAAATTTGGACCTTCAGGCGCATGCTGAGGACTTGGAGAACAGATCTCGCCGAAATAATATCCAGATTCGAGCTGTTCCTTGGAAGGGCGAGGGGACGGATCTACGAGAGTACGTGGGAGCCCTTTTTCGTCAGATCCTGAATGAGGAGGACCTGCAGGATATTCAACTGGACCGGGTGCACCGGGTGGGTCTGTCAAGGGGACCCAAGGCCCCCCCCTCCTGACATCTTGGTGTGTGTGCATGATTTACAGATCAAGGAGCGGACTCTGCAGAAAGCACGTGATCTCAACCCCCTCCAATTCCGAGAGCACCACCCTGCACTTTGTTATAGATCTAGCGGCCTCCACGCTTCTCAAACGAAGGGCGTTCAATCCCGTCACTAGCTACCTGAGAGAGCAAGGTATCCCCTACTCATGGGGGCATCCATTCAGGCTTATCTTTAAATTTAATGGAAAGCTGATTCAGGTCCGCTCCCTGGAGTCGGCCTTCGACCTCTTGGGCTTGGAACGGACTGTCCCCTCGTCAGGAGAAACCAAGTCTCCCAGCAGGCAGCGCCGGCGTTCGACAGAGTGGCAACGGGTCGGCAGGCCTGTACCTGCCACAAAGCCTGACCTATCAACAAGCCAGCTCGAGAAAGGGTCAGCGGTCGCTTCAGTGGCCCTGGTGACGGAGGCGGCTGGGGGCACCTAAAGAGAGGGACCGGAGTTCGGCACTATCTGGGCCAGTAGCCGGGGGAGACTGTCTACTTGGTACACACTGTTGACACTTTTATGTCCTTGGTGGGAGATGGACCCCGCATCATGAATCGGTTAATTGGACAGTTGGCGCCATGTTCCCCCAGCTCTTGGGGCCTGTCTAACAGACTGTCATTTGCTTCTTTCTTCTATAATTGTTGAATCTTGTTTTGCGGGGGTTTGCTCTTTGAGGGGGGGGGGGGTTGGGGGAGGGGAGTTGGGGGGTATGGGGGTGCGACTGGGGATGGGGGAGGGGTTGTTTTTGGGGGCTTCGCATCAGCTGGGAGGGGCATGGGGAAGGATCCAGAGGGAAATGGGTGCGATTTGGGACCATGTGTGCTCCAGGGTTGCAATCTGTGCTGAAGTTCTGCCCCATCTGTTGCCATGCTGAGTAGGGAGTGTCAGAGGCCTTAATAGCCCGGTGAAATGTGCTGCAGTCCTATCCCTACTGGAAGGCGCGGAGGGGGACGTCTGCCTGCTGCAAGAGACTCATCTCCTTTCTAAAGATACCCGACGCCTGGCGGACAGGCGTTTCCCTTTGCAGCTGTGGTCTTCAGGGCCTAATAAGAAAAATGGGGTGGCCATTCTTTTCAGCGCGCGAGCACGCTGTAAAGTTGTCTCACAGGTAGTGGGCATCAAAGGAAGGTTCTTAGCTGTGCGTGTATAGTGGAGGGAGACAATGCTCACGGTTGGGTACATTTACGCTCCAAACACGAATCAGGAGCCCTTCTTACAGACGGCGCTTTCACAGGTCCTGGCATCCCCGGATGCCCTAGTTCTGGTGGGTGGGGATTTAAACATTGTTATGGAGGCTGACGCTGATAGATCAGGACAGCGGTCCAACCAGGCTGGGGCGCTGTCCCCGGGGGGAAAGCAGTGGCTGTTGGATGGGGGGTTGCATGATGTATGGCGCTCTCCGCATCCCCAGGAACGCGACTACACCTACTACTCAGCGACTCATAAGACCTATGCGCACTTAGATCATTTTTTAGCTATGTCCTCCCTTATGCCCCACTTATCTGCAGCAGACATTACACCGCGTTCCTTGTCGGACCATGCGCTTATTTCTGTAGTCCTTACCTCTAGTGGGATTAGACCCTCGGCAGCAGGTTGCGCCTTCGAGATTCCTTACTTCAGTCCGAATCGGTGGTGGCGAAGATGCGGGAGGTCATCGTATATTACATCGCTGAAAATGAGGTGGGAGATACGCCCCTCACATTGGTTTGGGAGGCCCTGAGACTAGTGGCGAGGGGAGAATTTATTGCGCTGGCAGCGACTTACTCCCGTTTGCGCAAGGAAAAAAGAGCGGAATTAGAGAGGTCGGTAAAGGCCCTGGAGGTGATCCATAACAGAACTGGGGCAACAAGGGTTTGGAGAGAAATGGAGACGAAGAGGCGCATGCTGAAGCATCTCGACTTGGATAGAGCCATGCATGCCCTATTGCGTCTGCGCCACAAGTTTTACCTTTGTGGCGATAAGGTGGGGCGGATGCTTGCACATAGGCTCCGGGCGAGCACTCAGCTGAACGCGGTACGCGCTGCTCGGGACTCGCAGAGGGGGGAGCATACCACGGACTCTGCAATCGTAGAGACCTTTCGCCGCTTTTACCGGACCCTGTATCAGGCGGAGGGAGTGCCTGCTAAGGGAATCGCGGACTACCTCGCCACCTCTGGCATTACCCCATTACATAGGAACTCGGTGATACGCATTGAAAGTGACATCTGCGAAGTCACCGGAGCCCAAAGGCTTCTCTGCTCTTTTTTACAAAACCTTCTGTAGGGAGCTGGCTCCTCTCCTGACCCGTCTTTTTAATTATTTTCTGGACACGGGGGCGGTGACTCCGTCCATGTCGGAGACGGCCATCACTGTCATTCTCAAACCGGGGAAGGACCCTAAAGAGTGCGGATCGTACCGGCCGATCTCGTTACTCAACATCGACGCCAAGCTCTTTGTGGTCATGCTGGCGGCAAGGCTCAGCCCCTTGACTGATAGGATTATTGAACCTGACCAGGCAGGATTTGTTCCTACAAGGCAAGGGGGGGGACGGACAACACGAAAAGGCTGCTCCACCTCATGGATGTGGTGCACCGCTCGCAGACACAGGCCTTCCTGCTATCCATAGATGCAGAGAAGGCCTTCGATCGTGTAGATTGGGAATAACCGTTTGCGGTGCTGAAGACCTTCGGAGTGGGGGACGACTTTCTGAGATGGATTCAGTGTATCTATGCGGCCCCCCAGGCGGTGGTTCGGGTGTATGGCTGTCGGTCAGCTCTGTTTCCTATCAAGAGGGGGACTTGGAAGGGTTGCCCCCTCTCCCCGTTGCTTTTTGCGCTCTATATGGAGCCGTTTGCTCAGCGAGTTCGGTCGAATGTGGGCATTGCAGGGATCAAATTTGGGGCTGACCTGCATAAGATCAGCCTCTACGCGGACGATGTCATCTTAGCTCTCACCAATTCCCACTCTTCTCTGCGCAGCCTATCGAAGGAACTGTCCGAGTTTCAGACAGTGGCCGGCTTCAAGGTTAATTACTCCAAGTCCCAAATCCTTAACCTGTCCATTCCAGAGACGGATGTCCGGGATTTGAAGCAGGACTTCGAGTTCCAGTGGGCTCCATCTGACATCCCGTACCTGGGTATCTGCTTGGCCCTTTCTATTGCCAAAACGCTATCCCTGAACTATGCGCTGCTGGTTGATCAGGTTACTAAAGCTCTTGCGGACTGGTCCCGTCTTAATCTGGCCTGGTATGGAAGGCTGGCGGCTCTAAAAATGACTGTACTCCCCCGAATACTGTACCTCTTTCAAATGTTACCCGTAAGTCCCCCGCAAGGCCTCCTTCGGAAGCTGCAGGGGCTTTTTAATAGGTTCTTATGGAACAATAAACGTCCGCGGCAGGCCCTGTCCGTGGCAGTCACCCCGAGGGCGGCCGGAGGGCTGGGCTTTCCTCTGCTGACTGCCTACTTTCAGGCGACCATTCTTCGATATATAGTCGAATGGAACAGGCCAATGTCCAGCAAGCATTGGAACTTCATGGATCAGACTGTGGCAGGTTGCAATATCTGGAGAGAGCTTTGGCTACCGCGCAAACATAGAGCCTGGGGCCTTCACTCCTCCCGGTGACGTCTCCGACCATTAAAGCATGGGATCAATTGGCTAAACGCAAAGGTTGGACTTCGTTCCCCTCCCCGACGACCCCCATCGTGGACAACCCGGACTTTCCACCGGGCCGCGCGTCCGTGGTCTTCCATCGCTGGCGGGAGGAAGGCTGCAAGAGGGTTGGTTCCCTTTTTGACTTAGATGGCTTGATCCCGTTCGCCCGGTTGCGTACAGAGTTCTTTCAGTTGCCGGTCACAGATGCTTTCCACTACTCGCAAGTGGCGCACTGGGTCACCCAGCCAGCTACTGTTGCTTCCATGTCCCGACCTTTGACAGCGCTCGAAAAGTGGGTGGTTTGCAAGAAAGATGATCGGAAACTTATCTCGGAGTTATACGCGATAATATTGCATCAGCCCAGGAGGCAGCGTACAGCGGCGCAAGTTAGATGGAAAGCTGAACTGGGTCGCCCGCAGACGAAAAAGGAGTGGGAGTGCGTCTTCTACCGTGCACAGCACACGGCCTCTAGCATCGCGGGTACTGAGTCAGCCTACAAAGTAGCGACGTATTGGTATTATACCCCAGCGCGCATTAGGGTTTGGGATCCTTCCAAGTCGGGCCTCAGCTGGCGGGAGTGCGGCCTCACAGGGACATTGGCGCATTTGTTGTGGCACTGCCCGAAATTGGAGAGGTATTGGGCCACGATCTTAGATGAGCTAGACGCTGCGTTTCAGATTACATTTCCCCGATCTCCCGAGTACACTCTCCTAGGGCTACCCTACCCTAAAGTCTTTCCCATGCGCTCACTGAAGGGTAGACAGATTGCGCTGGCGGCTGCGAGGCAGGTGCTCCTGGCGCACTGGAACTCTCCGGCTGTGCCCGATCCTAGGGATTGGTTCCAAAGGCTTTGGCACATTTTAGCGATGGAGAGACTCTCGATGGGAATGCATGGCAAAGGGTCGGAATATGCTCAATTATGGGGTCCATTCTTGCAGCTCTTATCAAAGGACCTCAGAGAAGTAACCTGCCCGAAATACTAGCAGATTCTGCAACTCATTCCCCTGGAGCCAACAGTGACCAAGTCGGGGGGCTGACTGTTCTTTGACTAATCTAGTGGATCATAGAAGTGCACTGAGACGAAGGAAGCTGATGCGGAGCGGTGAGGGAGTGGGGTCGTTTTACGGAGGGGGGGTGCTTCTAGCTCGTTTTGTTTTTTCCTTTTTTATGTTTGTTCTTTGACAAAAGGCGGACACTGCAGCACAGGTGGGGCAGCTTCCCAGTTACAAAAACGCGGGGTGGCCCTCCGGGATGTAGACCCAAACGGTGTGTCATTGCACTGAGGTTTCGCCCTGCCGGCAAGTTGATGTAGGCAGCTGGGCTCTGTACTGTGCCATATTCCCGCTTAATAAAAATGATTGACTAACTCAGATTTCAAGTTTTATCACCGCTCTTCCTTCTTATCCGCTTTTGTCTGGTCTTATTTCCTAGGGTCTCTACTGTCCGCAGTTTGTTAACACGGTCATTTCTGTGCTTGAATTGCAAATTCTTTTTGGGACTACACTGGATGCATACATTGCAATTTGGTGACTGTGCCTCAATGTTTATGACGTTTTTTATAATCATGCTTTTTTACATGCGTAGCAATGTATGTGGATGAACAAAATGTGTTTGTATTTCTTGTATATTGTCATGGTGGATTTATGTGTGTACTTTTTGTATCTTGTTTTGGTGGGTTGCTCACATTTAAAGTTGAACGGACTTTCTACTACACTTAATAATGGTCTTAATCTAAATTATGAATATATTTGTGACATGATGATACATGACGATGTGTTTTTGTTATGTTGTCAGTTATGTTGTTTTTATGTATTTATGTATGTGTATATATATATATGTCACCTTACAGCCCTGAAGAAGTCCAATGTACTGGACGAAACACGTTGGCTGTTCACTACACATGCATGTCACGTCTGAATCATTTGTGAATAAAGAAGATTTGGAAAACACATCTCTGAAATTGAATTTGATTCCTTTTGACTACGGTTTAATATTTAAGCATTTATTGCTGCACCAGTTGATTTTTGTTTTAAAATTACATAGTCTGGTTAGGACTGCACCTTGACAGTGGGTGCTTGAACTGTATACACATAGTGGGATATTTCCTTCATTATAAGAACCTTGGAGCTAGCAGGATAGGTGCAAGTCTCGGTAGAGGTTTCCCTGTCATGCTTTGTCCTTACTTTAAGGAAAGAGTAGGGACAATAAATGGTTCCCTCCCAGGAAAGGGGCCGGTCAGTGGGGAGGACACTCCCATGTCCTTTGTCCAGTTACACGCCAGAGCAGGAGCCAACGGCTCCCTCAGCTGGTTTGAATTTGACTATGCAAGGAGAGCACCAATTGTGCCCTTCAAGCAGACTTAGTGGCGCTGGCACCTGCCCCAATACACTAAAACCAGTCTGTGAGGTGGTCACACATTTTTGTGACAGGATACCTATTGTTCTGCCTTCGACTGCTTGAGCTTGGTTCAGCAGCAGGAAGGCAGAATTGTGTCTCAGGTCGGCAACAACTATGTTGTGCTGACTGGGTCTGGAAAACTAGTCTCGGAGCACTGAGGACCTCCCAGAGGAGCTTTACAGTGCATGGAATCATACCTCCGACACCGTTTACGGTGTAGAGGTATGATTGCAACATGTTTGATACCAAACATGACAGTTTATTACAGCCAGTTTAGAGATGGTGATCGCATAACGACGCATGGTCACTCTGTGTATCGTAATGGCTGATGCACTTACAACCCGGGAGAATGGACTCCGAAGGTTGTAGAGGTGTCCTGCTCACGCAGGGGCACCCTCCCACTTAGAACTGAGCACCCTGCCTTCAGGATTGAAAGGCCTGCTTTAGGGGTGACATAGGTTTTACAGGCAGTGACCTTAGATATAGGGAAACCTATAGCTGTTGTAAGTGGTGCTAGTACCGGCTTACACCGGCTGCAATGGCAGGCCTGTAGTTGCAGTTTGAGTGGTCCCCCATGGATGGCATAGTAAATGCTTCAGCCCCAGGGGGACCCCTGGTGTACCTATGCCCTGGGTACCTCTGTACTAGGTACATATAAGGGTACACTAGTCTCCAATCTGGGATCTACTGAAGTACAAACCATAACCAATTTAGGGGAGAAAGCACAGAGACTGGGGTCCTCATTAGCAATATCCAAGTCAGACTAGTCAGAAACAGCAGTGCACCAATCAACAAGTGGGGGTAACTATAAAAGCAGATCCTACTTTCCAACATACAAGTAATAATTTCTTGCAAATGTACCAGTTATACTGGGTTCTTCAGTAAAATTAAGACACCTAATGCAAAGCAGTCTGGCCATAACAACAACTTACTTGTGGTGTGCCCGGAACTGGGGGAGGAACTAGGTTGATGATTAAGCTGTCTTCCGCCTGCTCCATGAACAACTGTTCTTCATACTTCTTCATGTCATACTCGAGCTCAGCTGCCAATTGTTTATCAACAGCAAAGAAATCCTGAATTTCATTCCTGTAATCCTGCATCATTTCCTGTACAGATAGGAAATTACAATAGGATGAGAAGCTACACATTTTCACAGCACATCAACAGGGTGGGGTATAATCTTAAGATAGTAGTAAAGCTTAAACACCAGAGTTGGGCCATGAGATGGAAGTGTTAGTTGGAATGGTTATTAAAGTACAGCTAGACAACAGAACTCAATGTGGAAAGATTTAATATTCTCAATAGATCTGAACTTTTAATATAGCATACAGCTGAACAAGTCTCTTTTTATATTCCGCAATTTATGTTGTAATGAAAGCTCTGCAACAGCTCTGACATTTTATACAAAGATAGATTCCTTCATGAAGAAAAGTTCAAAATCTATTGTGATTGTATAGCTCACTCCTGTTCTTAATCAAAATAGGTTTAGCAGATCTTTTATTTCTAGCAACTCTTACCCAGACATCCAAACATGAATGTCCTAACTGTTTTCCCACTTAGCCACAGATGTGCTCTTGGGATGCCTTAGCATTTCAATAACTTTTGCAACCACAAAACCCAGACAATTAACAGAAACAGTGCTATGGCACATCTCACTACCTCACAGAAAGGGCCTACAAGTCTTAGTGTTACACGTACAAGGTTTTCTATTTCAATGCACATTACAGTACAGATATTTCCATAGGCCATTAAAATGCTACGCTACTTAAACAACTCCCTGTATCATGAGTGTACTAAAACGTCTTAACTAAAACACATCAGTCTCCCTCCCATTTCAATTTAGAAGGCTTCTGTGAGGAAGGGTTTTGGCTGTTCAACTTCCTCCACAATACAAATACATACCCGTAGGTAATTCATGAGCTCTCGCAGAGCTGGAATCCGTTTCTGCTCCAGAAACCCTTTCAGCGAAGTGATGATGGGGATGATGTTTTCAATAAAAATTTTCTTTTGAACCTACATTTAAAAGCAAAACAAAAAGAGGCTGAATAGAAGATACAAAAATTTCTCTGGCTCATATGCACAGCATAATAATGGTGAACACACAGTGCACTGCATAGGGTAGAAAAGTACAAATGTATACACCACAGGGGGCACAATTGAACAGGAGGCCTCCTCTGCACAAGGCCAACCTTGGAATATTATGTTACATGAAGGATTAAGCTTTGCTTTTCAACCTGCAAAACTGTCACATCAAATTCATTTTGAAAAATTACATCTTTGAATTAGGATCAGGTATGGCACAGATCTCTTCCTGCAAAAAAAGTCGACCTAAGTGCAATTACACCCTTAAGCATACTGTGTCTAAGGAAGATTTGAGATGTTCAAAACACATTATGGGGCATGAATCCCTCTTAACAAGTGGTAAAACAAAGGAAACGTTGTCTGTAATGGCAGGTTTTTTTAATCCCAAATTACTTTCATTAAGTTTATACATATTAGAATATCTCAGACTATGAGTGGAATTACAGAACATTCCACTAGATAAAATTTGAGAAAATGGAAATTCATGGACCATTGCGTCATACACTTGGATTGTGGCATACGGCCCAGGCAAAATTAGGGCGGCGGGTAATAACCCAGCTCACTCCACTGTGGGACACGAAACGGCTAGGAAAACTCAGACATAGTAAAGAATGTGACCATTGGGATGATATTGGGATATCAACTGTCGGAGATATGTAGCAGAATGGGGAAGTGGTTTCCTTTGAGAGTTTACAGCAGCAATACGAATTGGCCCCTTAAGAACTGTTCAGGGACACGCAGATACGACATGCCCTGATGACAGCACTGCAGCCTGGTTTAGAAGTCCGAGAGGCATCCCCTATGAAGGATAGATTGTTAACTGATTACATGCCAAAGAGAGCAACCTCCCTAACCTACCATAAACTTGTGAATAACCTGCCTGACCAGACGGGACCCCTGAGGGATAAATGGTCCGACGATATCGGTGAGATTGATGATTCAGAGTGGCAGGAAGCATTAGCATCCCCAAGGGAGGTGGGCATACCCTCGCGCTCAGGCTGATGCAGTTACGCATCCTACACCGCTCATATTACACTAGACACCCCTTGCACAAGATAGGAAGGATGGAACATCCCTTCTGCCTGCGAGGCTGCGGAGAAGAACGGACCTTTTATCATACCATATGGGATTGTCCCAGAATAGCGGAATATTGGACACAAGTGTTGAGAACTATATCGCAATCGGAGGGGGTCTCGCTGCTACCTGAGCCCAGGCGTTGCTTGTTAAACATATGGGAGCCAAACAACCTCACACGTTCTGGGCAAAGTTGGGTTACACTGGGCATGATGGTTGCCAAGAGGAATATAGCACAAAAATGGGGAGGAGTGGAGGTGCCTATTCTAGCAGCATGGGGTAAAGATATGGATGCAGCCATGATGGCTGAAAGGGCAGTATTCAGTAACAGGGGATGCCCTAAAAAGTGGAGTAAAATCTGGGGGGCGTGGAATACATACAGAGGTGATATTTGTGATCCGCCAACAGACCGAGATGAAAGTGATTCAGATTCAGAGGAGGTCTGATGACCCAGGAATAAGGAAAGGAAGTTGGGTCCCAGGTGTCATAAAAATGCATACTTGTGACTTTGTAATAATTGAAGATGTTTATGATGATGATGTGCTGTGCTGCATATTTCTGCTCAAGATTGTTTTATTGTGTTAACAGAATGAAAAGGAATAAAAAGTAAAAAAACAACTAATTGAAATTCATATAAAAACATGCCAGTAGGAGGCATACTTTTCCTTTAGTTTAATTATTAAAACCAATTAAAAACTTTTGAAAGGCATCTTTAATGGTCTTCAGAAGCAAAAAAGCAATAAATGGTACACACAGTTTACATAAAAGAAAGCAGACACTGAAAACGTAAAGCACTTGGATTCCTTAAAAGAAGAAAGAAGCAGAACGCACAGGAACTTGAGTTAAACAGTCCACTTTGATGAATAGGACAGATTAAGGAACAAGTCGAAAATGTTACTTACCTGCGTTAACAATCTTTCTAGTGGCTACTCAATCTACCTGCAGATTCCTCACCTGTAGAATATGCCCAGGGGGTCAGGCAGGATTTCTCTATAACATTTTCTATGTCCCTATCAATCAACAAGGAAGCGGCCGTGTCGGTGATAAATCTGCAAATAGAGTATCCATCAGAAAGATTGTGACTGCAGGTAATTTGTTTTTCTTCTGATGGATACTTCTACCTGCAGATTTCTGACCAGCAGAATACATTCCATACCCATACTCACCTAGAAAGAGGGATGATGGATGGTTATACCAGGCAATCCTTCAAGATGGATCAGGCCAAATGCATTTGGCCTTGTAGAATGGACCATGAATCCTTATGGAGTTTCCTTCTTTGCTAGTGCATAGCGAGTCTTGAGGTCAACCACCTACTGTGGAAGCTAAAAGGAACTCTCATGTTCCTGCTCAATCTGAAGGCATGCAGGTGGAGTCCTCCAAGATTGGGATGCAGAAGCACTGCATCCCAACTGGAAGAGGTCTGGTCTGGTCTGAATGGCAGCTTGAGCAGAGGGCAGATGGAGAAGCACAGAAGGACTGCATAAGCACACCCTTCTTGGCCAAACCAGGGCAATAAGAATGAGTTGGGCCCAGTCTTGTTGTATCCTCCTCAGAACCCAATGAATAAAGTATATTGAGAGGCAGGTGGGAGTCACCTGAGAAGCACCCCACTGGGTGAAGATATTCTGGAGAAGATACCGCCAGCTCAGGCTGTTGACTCGGAAATTCATAGACCCTGCTAGGTGATTGGCAGTTAACCAGATACCTGGGGGAGTGTCCAAGCCCACAGCCTCAATACCTCCAGACAAAGGAGGTGAGACCCTACTATCTCTTGCTTGCTGATGTGCTCCATCGCTGTTGTGTTGTCCAGCAAGATCTTGACGGACTGACCTTGGATGGAGGAGAGGAAGGCCTTGCGTGCCAGCCGAATCGCCGGCAGTTCTAGCAAGTTAACATGAACAACCTGTTCTACCAGAGACCAGGAACCAGTGATCTTCAGATCCTACGTGAGCACTCCACCATAAGGTAGAGGCATCTGTCACTACCGTAGTCTCGGCCAGAGAGGGGAAGTGAAGGCAGTTCCGTGACTGAGGTTCGCCTTGTTCCCCCACCAAGCCACTTGTGCCGCAGCGCTGGGGGGAGATCACAATGGAGTTTGATACATCTCCCCAATAGAGTAGCCACTGCCTGTGAAGGCACCACTGCAGGGCCCTCATGTGCCAACTTACCAGCATGACTAGGAGAATTCAGGAAGCCAGCGGACCTAGGAATCTCAGGATCATCAGAACTGAAATTCACACCTTGTTCAAACAATTGAACCATTTTCTGAATGTTGGCAATCCTCTGATGTGAAGAAAAGGCACAGAAAAAGGTGGTGTCCAGTACTGAAACTATGAACTGGAGTCATTTGGGAAAGCCTCAGGTGAAATTTGGCTTATTGATCAAAAAGCCCAGGTCAAATAGCCTGGATACTGTTGACTGCAAATCGCATGACACCACCCCCAGCAACCCGGTTTTGATCAACCAGTCGTACAGATGTGATGTAGGAAGGTAGGTTCCTTCTAGCGTGGTTACCCCCACTTTCGGGCTTGTGTCAGTGTGTTTTTGACTAGTCTGACTGGGAACCTGCTAATCAGGACCCCAGTCACTGTGCTTCCTCCCTCATTTGACTGTAGTACCTACTTTTGTAACGTCACAATTGGTTACGGGTGTACCCCTAAAAGTCCTTAGTATATGGTACTGAGGTACCCAGGGCATAGGTACACCAGCGGTCTCCCATGGTTTACAGCATGTATTGTGCCAGCCATGAGACCACTCAAACTGTGGCTACAGGCCTGCCATTGCAGCCTGTATAAGTTGGTGCTAGCACCACGTATGACAGTCCTTATATCGGAGGTCACTACACTTAATACCTCTAATCACCCCTAAGGCAGACTTTCAATCCTGAAGACAGGGTGCAGGGTTATAAGTGTGTGGGTGCCCCTGCATGAGCAGGACACCCCTACAAACCCCAGAGGCGAGTCTCCGGGCTTTGTAAGTGTGGTAGCCATTTTGATACATATAGTGGCCATCTGTCATTATGTGATGGCTAACTATATAGTGGCTGTGCTGAACCTGGGCATGTTTTGTATAAAAAAAATGTTGGAATCATACCCCAACACCATTACCGTTGTTAGAGGTATGATTCCATGCCCTGGGGGGCTCCTCTGGAAAGCCCCCAGTACTCCTGGTAACAGCCTTCCAGGGTCTGCCAGCAAGCTAGTTCTGCTGCTGCCGATCCCAGACATGATTCTGCCCTCCTGCTGCTGAGCGTGAGCAGAGATGGAAGGTAGAACAATAGGTTTCCTGTCACAGGTGTATTGGGCTGGGGTCAGTGCCACCAGACTGCTTTGAAGGGTGCATTTGGTGCATTCCGTGCATACTCCTGTTTGGGTCAGTCCAGGGAGCCCTTGGCTCCCGCTCTGGTGCGAAACTTGACAAAGGACATGGGAGTAGCCTTCCCTCTGTCCAGTCCCTCCTCTGTGAGGGAACTCGTTGCAACACTTTCCCTAGGGTACTTATGGGCTTACCTGTGCTGGCTCTTCAGTTTCGTTGTGGGACAAGACTCTTGACAGATCAACCGTGAATGGAGGAGAGGAAGCCTGCAGCGCTAGCAGAATTGCCTGCAGCGTTAGCAAGTAATATGAAACAACTGCTTCTCTGGGGACCAGAGGTCCCTAATCCCCAGGTCTGCCAGATGGGCTCCTCACTCTAGACCACGTCCGCTGCAGCATTCTGGAAGACCATAATAGCATCCAGCAGATCTCCCCATGTACGAACTATTGCCTGCAGAGGCATCACTGGAGATCTCTCATACCAAAGCACTGTATCACCAGGAGAACGAAGGAAGCCAGCACACCTTGCAAGTGCAGGACCATCAAGACTGGAGCAAGCAACTTCCCAAAAGAATTAGGCTATCACCAGGATGTCCCTGATCCTCAGAAGCGGAGGAAAAGCGCAGAGAAGTGTAGTGTCCACAACTGCCCTTTAAAAAGATGACTTTCTGAAAGCTCTGGGTGAGATTTGGGCTTGTGGATCAGAAAGCCCAGATGAAACAGCAGAGCGACTGTCAACTGCAGATGGCGTGTCACCATCTCTGGTAGCTCGGATTTGATCAGCTAGTCATTCAGGTATGGGAAAATTGGGCTCCTGGCCGTCTGGGATGTGCCGCACACAACACCATCAAACTTAGGGAAGACCCATAGTGTAGATGTCAAGTCTAACTAGAGTAACATTAATTGGTAATGCGTGGATCTAACCACAAAACTTCTGATGCAACTGCAAGAGTGGAAAATAAAAGCAAATTGAGTGACACCTACCAGTGTCCCATTTCCAACCCCAAGAAGAGCTGAACTAGGGTCAATATCCTGAGCTTCTCCTTCCCAAGGAAAAAGTTCAGGATACCGAGGTATAGGATTGGACACAGACCTCAATCCTTCTTGGGAACAAGGAAGCATTGAATGTCTATCAACCCTGCCTAATTTTCTGCTCTTGTATCGACTTTACTGCTTTTTTCATGAGCACCTCTGCCACCTCTTGCATTAGGATGGAGAGATTATCTATCGACAAGGAATAAGACTGGAGGAGAACAGGGGTGGAGCCTGAAGAAACTGTAGGGTATATATTCCTTTTCCATGATCTGAAGGATCCATTGGTTTGAAATAATGGCCTTCCAGGCCACAGAAAGGAGGACACCTGGCTGCCCACAGGTCACTGGTCCTCTGTTGAAAGCAAATTAGAGCTCCTTTTCTGGTTGCGTAGGGGTAGAGTAGGACGAGGAGATAGTCGAGGTCTGGGATCCTTGTCCTATAGGTTTACCTATGCGCCTATATTGACTGACGAGGAGATTCTGAGGCTGCTGTTGCTGGGATAAAGCAAACTAATATGGTTGAAAACTGAAGCCCCTATGATAACATCGAAAATGGTGAAAGTCCCTTTGGGGCTATTGTTGCAGGTCTAATGATCTAGCTTTCAGTCTGCTGGCCTTATACCTTTCTACAGCTGACTAAGCTTTATCGCCACGGGGAGGTCCATAAGGGTGCCTGCATTGTAAGAAAAGCCCAACATGTGAAGCCAAGAGTAATCGTGTATGGCAACTGAAGGCCTCGTGCTGTGAAATCCCAGCACTTCTCCATCAGTGCCGAATTCCGCTCGGGTTAGACTGATTTGACAGCTGGCTCCAGGCACAGTGTAGGGGAAGAATCCGCTTGTTGTGTAGACTCAGAAGACTCCAAATGCACCAACTGCGATGATGAAGATTGTTAGTTAGTCAGGGACGCTGAGGTGACTTACCTCTCAAGGAGTGTCTCGCATCCATGCTCGAGGAATGAGAAGTCAGCAGCCTCGAGCAGATTCACAATCGAAGACGGCCTGTTTTACGTCACAGGCTCATGCCATAAAAAGTTTGGCTTCCCTCTTTTTGATTGCCTTGAGGAGCAAACTAGTGCAGCATTCACATGACTTGGAGTGGTGATCTGGCTCCAGGCATCACAGGCAAATACAGTGACAAATTATTACGGACATGTGTTCCTTGTAGTCCCGACCAGTTTTAAACCCCGAATGCTTTCAGGGGAGACATCCCTAGCACTGCACAAAAGAACATTTCGGAAGCACTGAAGCGCAAAAAATTAAAGGAGAGCGAGCTTCGGATCTGTGTCAAAGGCATAGGAAAAAGGGAACTGATGTCAGTAAGTCCAGGTGAGCACTATATGCACTTAATGAAATCACCAGATTACACTTTTAGTGGCAAAGTGGGGCTAGTGCCACCTACCGACTTAGAGATCACAAGAGAGCATTGAAATTTTCAGATCAAATCTGATGCCCGGGATTATTCAACAGATGAGGCTCTGCAGGTAGACTTATCCATTAAAACAGTTGCTTTGCCTTATGGATAGATATTTGTACATCTGTGTACAATAATGATGCAAGAGCAATGCCTGTCATGTGGGGACGATGCAGTATCATTAATTCTATCAGGGCCCTCTCTACTAGGGGAGACCATGATTACTCAGGTCCTCACTCAAGGAGAGGGATGGGATGGGACACCCTTATGGAATTAAGAAAGACCCATGTGAAGACCATCTTACATGGAGCTATTGTCACAGAGCATCTAAGAGCAAATGCAGCTCCTAGGTGGCTGTTGGTTAACAATGAACCCTTGATCTTCCTGGAAGACATAGCATTTAGAAAAGATAGGTCACTGATCGCCTGGAAGTGTACTAGAGACTGGCTTATCTTAATGGCATATCTGGCTAAACGGATAGCAGACACTATTGATACAGATCCAGGTGAGTAAACAGGGTCTCAAAACGAGCGTACATCTAATAACCTAAAGAAACTCGAGGAAACCGACAGCGAGTTAGGAGAATACAAGGAGTACTTAATGCAGCCCAAAATTAAACTGCAGAAAAATCTAAAATGTTTCTCCAGAGAAAGAGTGTATCCACACACCACAGATGAGTATATTCAACAAAATAAACTCTTTAGAGGGGACAAAAGACAGGAACACCTCAAGCTCTGCCAGCGACAGCAATGATTATGAATTGAGACCAAGGAGGAGAGGCAGGGGAAGGGGTTTCTACCAGGGAGCCCGCCCTATGTTTAACCCTATGTTCCCAGGCTATTCGGGCCAAGGGCTTGTATTGCCCACTGTGTTCCCCCTGATGCAACAGCTACAGGGGATGCAAGCCCCCCAGTACCCACAGGTCCCGCCCATTTTTGTGGGCTGGAGCAGAGGAAGGGGCAAACAAAGAGGAGCACAAAGTTCAGTGGTAAGACCTGAATAAACGGGTGACCAGGAGTACGTCACTGGAGTTTGTCCCAGGAACGAGAAAGGATTAACCTTGGTTATGAACCCAACAGACCAAACTATCAGAGAACAACAAGAAAGGATTTTAAATAAGGGTCTAGGATTTCTCCCAATTAACCTGTTTAACAGCTTCCAGCTTAGACAAGAACTGGCAGAGTTTTTCAGAAGGATAAGATTGAAAATATTTTTTGAGGGTAAGGAAAAGGACAACACACGGAGAGGCGATACTACCTTTCCTCCCAAGTCCAACTTCACACCACAAATCACAGCACTATCTACAGAGGTGGCTGCATTAGAGCAGACAGTAATATTCGAAGTAGAGGAGACCAATAAGGATGAAACCAATCCGTTTAGAAACCTTTCCAGATTGGAGAAGAACTTAGACAGAACACCAATCTGATCATAAAAACCGGCAGACAACTGAGGTGCCAACGTCTTCCAGAAGGAAACAGCCTATGAGAGTGAATGCTTATGGATCTTATCAGAGTGCAGGAACAATAGTATCCTGACCCAAGAGATAAAACTAAGATAGCCTCCTTAGTGGATGAAGCAGTGAACAATGGGTGGATCTCCCAAAAGGAGGGTCTCTCCATGCACAGAAAGAAGACCGTTATCCCATATTTCTATACACTGCCAAAGGTACAAAATCCCATTAGACCCCCGCCAGGAAGACCAATATTATCAGGACACCTCTAGTACAAAAAAAAAACGAGGCTTACCTGAAGGACACCAGAGTTGTCCTCAAGCTTGTAAAAGACATGGAATTGGACCCAACCAGAGAATATCTGGTAGGGTTAGATATTGAATCCCTCTAAACCAATTTACTGCAGAGAGAAACTATGAGGATTGTAGAGGACATACTATATGAACAGGATTGGACATTTGATACTCCTAGGCCCTTCATATTTAACTTAGTAGAAATAGCATTAACTAAGAACTTTTTTGAATTCCAAGGGAACAATCTATCTTCAAACCCACGGTACTTCCATGGGAAGCGTTTCCGCTCTCTGCTCGGCAGGGCTATACGTGGCAGCCTTTGAGCAGGAACACATCTTTGCACAGGGAAGTGCATGTCATGGTCAGATAAAACTATGGCGCAGGTTCATAGATGTCCTTCTCATTTGGAGGGGAGATGAAACATCCATCCATGATTTCTTGGAATGGCTGAATAGTCCTAACCCCCTACTACACTTCACATCTACCATCACACATACCTCATTACCATTCTTAGAGCTGGGGATTGTAGCAAGAGAAGGAAAGTTAACAACACAGGTTCATCACAAACCTACTGACCGAAATGGGCTTCTGTCGTTCAAGAGTTTCCACCCCATATCCCTCAGGAAATATGTATATGTAGGACGATTCCTCAGTCCCAGAAGCCCCACAGAGACTGAAAGAATGGCAGGTGGCACAAAAAGCGATTTTCCAGGACCTGCACAGATCAGTAAAACATGTGCACACTGCATGACGACAGATTGCATATGGAAGGTGACAGAACTCGAAGCAATGAATGTCTGAGATGTAAAACACAAGAGACGGACTATGGTTTGGTCATGCTCGCTGCTACTCTCTTATGGGGACTCTATAAACGCACTCTTACAGAGGGCAATGGGTTGGACGATCGCCAAAACGATCCAACAGGTGCTGCTGGGTCTACTCCCCAACCCCAAAAACAAAAAACTGAACAGACGCTTCCTAACACAGGGCCTAGTAATGGTATGAAGGTGCATCACTATTACCTGGCCAGACGCCGGCCACCACAGGTGGGTGAATGGATGAGGGACATGGGCAAATGGGCGATTGCGGAAAGTGTGTGTATGAAACTAGTGTTCACGCATGAAAAATTAGAAGAGGACCGAGGAGCATGGTCTCAGATGCTGGCAGACCTCAAAGAGGAGCAAGACTCAGGAGTAGGGGAGTGAGATTGGGAGTCACCATGGCAAGGAGGGACCACAACAGGAAGATGACATGCGCTAATGCTTAGTGCTGGTGAATGATGTATAACGACCATACACACAGGACATTGTTATACTGGTTTCATGTTGGAGATGGGAATTGGGAGGGATGGGTGGGGGACTGAGGGGGAACTCGAAAGTTGGGTTTGGCATGATCATTATAAACATCACAAGATGTATGTTATGCACATGAGACATTACGGAACGGACCAGTAAGACGGCTTTTCCCATATTGGTTTTCCTTGAACTATAAGATGGGTTCTTCCATTGCAGAGTCGTGATATTCTATTGTACAGTGGTTGTAAATTGGGAGGACGGGAAAACTTTTTGACACAGGATATTTGCTCGTCTCTGATTGTCTTTGCCAATAAAGTTACCTGGGGGAAAAAAGTGTGGGTCACGTGATGAGTGTAATGTAACAAGGGATTCCAAATGTATTGATGTATGATTGAAGTACCCATGGATTCAGAAGAAACATCCAAACTGCAACACTGAGAACGGTATTTACCATATCAAATGCCCATGCGACCTACTATATATATATATATATATATATATATATATATATATATATATATATATATATATATATATATATATATATATATATTCTGCTTCACAATCCTCTTTTCTTGTCAAAAAAGGAAGACAGCACTCTCAGGATTTCTTTAAACAGCGGTGTTTATTTCTTAAACGGACAGACGCGTTTCGGAGAAACTCCTTCCTCGGTGTCAATACTTTGCGCGCTGCGCGGCGTCATTTACGCTGCATTTGCATTTTACCATGGACATCACAGAAGGACTGCATTCACATTACATTGGGCGCGCCATTTTGGGAGTATTATGTCCCGATCTTTTTTATGAAATAAGTTAAATTACACCAAACGAAAATGTCATCATAATTCGTTGCTGCACTTTCAACTTAATAGTTGTGAAATATTAGTATCTCGCCGTGGATCAGCACAAGCAATCTCTAATCAATGAGATTGTTCACTCCATGAGTCTTCAATATTCATGCTTAAACTGATTTTATTAGTTTAATTACATTTTAACTTAACACCCGTTACATTTTCAGGATTCATTTGTACGTTTTTAGGACTAAGCTAGAGGATCGTACATCCGCCATCTTTGGAAATATTTTGCATAGTCTGTAATTCTAGTTATTCCTAAAAGTCTGGTGCCGACTTTATGCAAATAATGCATAGTTTATATTACTCTATCCCATCTCAACTATATTCAGTTGAAAGTAAATATATTGCAGCGGATCGGCATTTGCAACCTCAGTACTGAGGTTGCATGTCCTCTCAATGCCCTATGCCTTACAGACATTCATTTCTAAGCATATCACTCAATACACTAATTGACACGGTCTATCGCCGTATAGTGACAGTTAACTTCCCAAATGGACCGCCATTTCCTCTCCACTATTCAGAACGTTGGGGGACTTTGTTTGCAGATCGACTATATACCGAGATTCCAACCTCCTTAGTTTTAGAACTCGATCGCCTCCCCTGATATTTGTCTGTACACAGTCTACATAGAAATACTGCAACAGATCTCTGTTGCTTTTGTGCCTAATTGAGAAATGTCATGCCACCGGATATGTAATATTTTTAACAATGGCCCGCATATGTTCCAATATTCTCAGTTTGACACAATTAATCGTACTTCCTATGTATCTTAGGCCGCATGGGCACTTCAGACAGTAAACAGCAGAGGTCGTTTGGCATGACATGAATTTATTAATCTTTTTTCCTTCTTTCACGCCATTGACTTCATAAGACAACACCCTCAGACTAAAGGCACAGGCTTTGCATCTTCCACAAGGGAAGAACCCTTTCATTTCTTGTAATGTTCCCTTTCTGGTGGTGATATTGTCTAAATGGCTGTGTACCAGACTATCTTTAAGAGACCGGGCCTTCCTAAAGGTGATTAAAGGAGCCACCGGAACGTCAGCACCAATAATGGTGTCCGTTTTTAAGATGTGCCAGTTTTTTCTCATGATCTGTCTTAGGCTGTCAGCATCTTGTGAGATCATGCGAAATTTACCCTTATTGTCATTCTCAGTCTTTTTCTTTAATACATCCTCTCTTGTCATTTTCTCTACTTTCTTAAAAGTTCTCTAAGAGGTCAGGATTATACACCCTTGCTGTAAATCTTCCTAAGCTGTCAAAGGCAGCTTTTTAACTAACAACACTAAAGCAACAGGGGTATAGAGCAAAAATTGACTGCACTTTATCCAACGTTTTATGGACTATTTATTTTCAAAGAATTCTGGGTGCCAAGAACCTGAAGTCACATACCCCTAGACTCCCAAGGGCAATGCCCAAAAAGCTTTGCAATGAAACACAATGGTTCAGCACTCCCCCGCAGTAAACAATAACAATGATAATCAAAATAATGATTTAGAGAATCAATTCAGTAGGACTTAAAGTTTTCTTTTTCTTTTATTCAAAATCTTCATACAAAGCGTAGCCAACGCCTTTCATCCAGAGGACGTCTTCAGGGAAAAAGATACGGAGATTATGTCAAGTGTGTTCCAGAAATATGTTGTTCCAAACTTCCAGTATGTGTGACAGTAATCGCCTTATTTTTAATAGAACAGGCCAATCCTTCAATTTAAATATTCATCTTTATTGGTAGTCAAGAAGGATAATTTTGAATGGTGCCAATATTCGCATCCAATCACTGTGGCATCTGTATTTGCTTGTATTTAAGCAGCGTGTCAGCTCAACCCCGATATCGGCTTCGAATTCGAAGATGAATATTTAAATTGAAGGAATGGCCTGTTCTATTAAAAATAAGGCGAGTACTGTCACACATACTGGAAGTTTGGAACAACATATTTCTGGAACACACTTGACAATCTCCGCATCTTTCGCCCTAAAGAAGTCCTCTGGACGAAATGCGTTGGCTACGCTTTGTATGAAGATTTTGAATAAAAGAAAAAGAAAACTTTAAGTCCTACTGAATTGATTCTTTAAATCATTATTTTGGTTATCATTGTTATTGTTTACTGCGGGGGAGTGCTGAACCATTGTGTTTCATTGCAAAGGCAGCTTTTTGAAAGTAGCATTCTTTGGAACAGTTGCGCTTCAACCTCAAAAGCTCTCCATAGGGAATGCTATTCTTTAAGTTTCGGGGGTGACTGCTTGTCGCATAAAGCGTGCTATTTCCCGCAGTCGGTTTTCTGTACAAGGCTGTCGTGATTTCCCCTTCCCGTATCTCTATTCTCAGGTCTAAGTAGTTTGCTGCCACCGAACTAATCTCGCCTGAGAATCGTAGATTAACGTCGTTGTTATTCAAAAGCCTTATATAATCCTCTGCTTTACTGGCTGAGCCATTCCAGACCAGAAACAGGTCGTCGATGTATCTGTACCACAACACTATGTTGTTGGACCAATCCTCATTATCTGGTCCCCAGGCCACCTGCTCCTCCCAACAGCCTACGAATAAATTTGCATAGCTGGGGACAAAGCAGGTGCCCATTGCCGTGCCAGAGACCTGTCTGTAAAGTGCTCCATGAAAGAGAAAGATGTTATTGTGAAGGCAATATTAAATTAGTTACAAAAGCATTTGATTTTGCATTGCAAACTTTAGTTCACGCTTTTTCAAAAAATATTCAATTGCTTTTAAGCCTTGTGTGTGATTGATAGAGGTGTAGAGGCTTGTAATGTCCAAGACTATTAGACAATATGTAGATTCCCACTTCAATTTCTCAATATGGCCCAAGAAGTCTGTAGTATCCTTGATATAAGACTTCAGACCTAAAACAGCCTCAAATAAAAAATGATCCAAGAATCTGGAAAGTTTTTCTGTGAGACTCCCAATTGAAGAAACTATGGGTCGTCCTGGGGGTCTCTCTTTATCCTTATGCACCTTCGGAAGGTGATAAAAGGTTGGCAAGATGGGATTATTTGTTCTGAGAAAAAGATATTCATCCAAGTCCAGCATTTGTTTATCATGCCATTTCTTTGACAATGTGTGGAGTTGCTCAATGCTGTCATTATATCTCTCCATAGATGTTACTTCATAGCAGCTAGAATCTCCCAATTGCCGCAAGGCTTCTCCTACATAGTATTCCCGAGATAAGATGACTATGTTCCCTTCCTTATCTGAGGGTTTACAGATGATGGATTTATCTTCTTGCAGATTTTTGATCGCCAGTCTCTGCGCCCTTGTTATATTGTTCCATTCTTTACAGGGCTTCTTGTTTTCTCTAAAAGCAATTAGGTCCTTGATGACCAGATCAGAGAAGATGTCTACTGCATCAGATGGCATCTGTGGCAGAAATTGGGAGGGTAATTTGAAGCCACTGTTCCAGAGTTTCTTAATCCACTTCCACCGCCTCATTCTATGCGTTAGCGTGGTTGTTGGTAAGGGATCCTCTATTGCATCCTCCTGGCGTAGATCTTACAATATCTCCAAAGCTGTTAGGTCATTGACGGTAAGTAAGTCTTACTACCTTTATCGTTGGTTTCGTTTTATAGAATATTTGTAGTTTCAATTTTCGAACAAATTTAAACAAATTGATTCTTGTTTGGGTGTATTCCATTCGATTCGATGGGCAGAATGTAAGTCCCAACTTTAGAACAGATTCCTTTGTGGTTGACAGTATTCTTGATGAGAGGTTAATTATGGTTAGGTGATCTTCTTCCCCTACCATTTTCCACCTCTTTTGCTCCTTGTTATTCTCGTTGTTAGATTTGGCTTTGCTCTTCCCCTTCCAGCCACCTCTTCTGGTTTGTCTCCTCCCTCTGGTGGCTGGCTCTTGCCTCCTCTTAACCAGGTTTGTCGGATGATATTGAACTCCTGTTGAAAAGGAGATTTTGGTGGTCTTATGGAGGGGCCCGCTGTTTCTTCTACTGATTGTTCGCCCTCTGTTACGTCAGATTCGGATGTTTCCACCCTAGGTGGTTGCTCGACAGTTTGCGATTTGCTTTTGTTCACAAGTTCCTTCCGTGATTGTTCGTAACATTTGGCGAAAGTTATAACTCTCCCTTGAGCATAATCTCTTTAGTCTGGGTCATATTTTTCTTGTTTCCTCTGTTTGATTTTCATCTCGTACTTGGTAAGTCGCTTTTTCATAGCCTCTCTCAAAAGTTCTTGGTGATCTTTATCGGTGTCTTTTTGCAACTCCTCCTCCAGAAGTTCAATTTCTTTCAGTGCCTTATCCCTATCGCTGAAGGCAAATTGTATCAGAATTTCCAACATTCCTGGAAATTCTGATACAATTTGCCTGGAGCGATAGGGATAAGGCACTGAAAGAAATGAAAATGAACCTCTGGAGGAGGAGTTACAAAAAGATACCGATAAAGATCAACAAGAACTTTTGAGAGAGGGTATGAAAAAGCGACTTACCAAGTACGAGATGAAAATCAAACAGAGGAAACAAGAAAAATATGACAGAGACGAAAGAGATTATGCTCAAGGGAGAGTTCTAACTTTCGCCAAAAGGTACGAACAATCACGGAAGGAACTTGTGAACAAAAGCAAATCGCAAACTGTCGAGCAACCACCTAGGGTGGAAACATCCGAATCTGACGTAACAGAGGGCGAACATTCAGGAGAAGAAACAGCGGGCCCCTCCATAAGACCACCAAAATCTCCTTTTCAACAGGAGTTCAATATCATCAGACAAACCTGGTTAAGAGGAGGCAAGAGCAAGCCACCAGAGGGAGGAGACAACCCAGAAGAGGTGGCTGGAATGGGAAAAGCAAAGCCAAATCTAACAACGAGAACAAGGAGCAAAAGAGGTGGTAGATGGTAGGGGAAGAAGATCACCTAACCATAATTAACCTCTCATCAAGAATACTGTCAACCACAGAGGAATCTGTTCATAAACCTAACTCAACTAGCACAGATGCTACAAGATAATCATATTCCCAACGAGTCTGACCCTAATAAAGCATCCTCCAACTACCTGACAAACCTAAACATGGCCTGTAATAAACTGGCACCGACTAAAACTTCCCACCGGAACAGGAAGATACCCTCAGCCCCTTGGTTCACAGAAGCCCTGCGCATGCAAAAACAATACTGCAGGAACCTTGAAAGACAGTGGCGGCGCAATTATAGCCCTGCAGACAAAATCAACTATAAAAATGCCCTTTCCATTTACAAAAGATTGATAATCACCGAGAAAAGCAAATACTTCACCACTCAAATCAATAATGCAAAGAACTCGACAGGAGAACTATTTCGGGTAGTCAATACTCTATCCGACCCCCCAACTCCACGCATAGAAGGCTCCCAGGCACTGGCAGACTCCTTGGCCAGTTTCTTCGAGGAAAAAGTCAGCTCTATTTTTCAAACCTTCTCTCACTCACCCCCCCTTCTCTCACCAGTGACACTCCCTACGGACACTCAGCCCACATTAACAACCTTTATCCCTGTTGATCAGGACCACATTCAACGCCTGATAACCAGCATTAAATCTGGATCCCCCCTCGACCCCTGCCCCCCTGCTATCCTGAACCGCATCCCTGAAGCACTCTCCCCAGCACTGTCTACTATCTGCAACGCCATGTTCTTAACAGGCATTTACCCCACAGTCTGGAAGGAGGCTATCATCAAGCCATTGCTGAAAAAACCTACTCTGGATCCTCTCATCCCAGCAAGCTATAGACCTATCGCTTGTCTCCCATTTCCAGCAAAGATCTTCGAAAAGTCCATGAACATCCAACTTTCGAAATTCATCAACGACAACAACTTGCTTGATGACACCCAGTTTGGTTTTAGACAGGGGCATGGGACGGAAACAGCACTCCTGAAAGCCGCAGACGAAATTAGAACAACCATGGATAAAGGCGGAGCGGCTGTCCTGATACTCCTAGATCTCTCCGCTGCATTTGACACGGTCGATCATGTCACTCTGATCGACCGTGTCTCAGCCTTGGGAATAGGAGGTACAGCTAAAGATCTGATTGCATCATTTCTCGCCAACCGCCCCCAGACTATCAAGATGGGTAATTTCACCTCCCAGACCTTTTCACTTCCCTGCGGCGTCCCTCAGGGCTCCTCGCTAAGTCCGACACTTTTTAATATCTATGTGTCGGACTTGGCGAGGGTGATAAAATCTTATGGAATTGCCCTTACCACATACGCCGATGATACACAACTAGTACTATCGGTGTACAACAACGGAGCCAGTGTTGCAGCCAACTTTCAGGAGGGAATGAGGGCGATAAGCTCCTGGATGTCATCAAATTGCCTCAAACTCAACTCCGACAAAACGGAGGTGATGACGTTCGGGAGCTTACAGCCATCATGGTCCCCGCAGTGGTGGCCAACTGAGTTGGGCTCTCCCCCCCAACCAGTGGTAAAGGTTCGCAATTTAGGAGTCACCTTTGACAATAAGCTGACCTTCCACCATCATGCCAATGCCGTCGTATCATCCGCTTTTTATACCCTCAAAAAAATCAAGAAACTTCTCCCCTACCTACCACAGTCAGCCGGCAAAACTCTTATTAGCACGTTAGTCTTTTCAAGAACCGACTACTGTAACTCACTTCTTTTGAATGCCCAGGAAGGAGTACTTAACAAACTACAGACCGTGCAAAACGCGGCGGCTAGAACCTTACTGTCCATTCCAAAATTCACATCCATCTCCCACCACATCAAAAAACTCCACTGGCTCCCAATCAGGAGTCGAATCAAATTTAAGGCTCTGTGTATAGCCTATAAGACCTTGAATAACCCTGGACCACGGTTCCTAAAAGAAGCCCTCCGCCCTGCGGAGCAACGCAGAACTTTACGATCCTCGGCAGCCTTCTTGCTGAACGTCCCTCGGACAAGAAAGGCCACCTGGGGAGACAGATGCTTCACGACAGCCACAGCTAAACTGTGGAATACCCTCCCACTCCATATCAAAACCGCACCCACGCTTCTTACATTTCGGAAAACCCTCAAAACATGGCTCTTCTCCTCCTCCTAACTCCCCCGTCACACTTTAGTGAGCTCTGAGATCACCAGCGCCGAGACACCCGTATGGGCATTTGCGCGCTTTAAAAATTGCAAAAATAAAATAAATAAAATAAATAAATAAAGTTGGGACTTACATTCTGCCCATCGAATCGAATAGAATACACCCAAACAATAATCGATTTGTATAAATTTGTTCGGAAATTGAAACTACACAAATTCTATAAAACGAAACCAACGATAAAGGAAGTAAGACTTTTGAAATCCAAGAACACAGACTTATTTACCGTGAATGGCCTAACAGCTTTGGAGATATTGGAAGATCTACGCCAGGAGGATGCAATAGAGGATCCCTTACCAACAACCACGCTAACGCAAAGAATGAGGCGGGTGAAAGTGGAGCAAGAAACTCTGAACAGTGGCTTAAGATTACCCTCCCAATTTCTGCCACAGATGCCATCTGATGCAATAGCCATCTTCTCTGATCTGGTCATCAAGCACCTAATTGCTTTTAGAGAAAACAAGAAGCCTTGTAAAGAACGGAATAATATAACAAGGGCGCAGAGATTGGCGATCAAAAATCTGCAATAACAAGGCTTAAAAGCAATTGAATATTTTTTGAAAAAACATGAACTAAAGTTTGCAATGCACAATCAAATGCTTTTGGAACTAATTGAATATTGCGATACAAAAGGGGATGATGGACGGAGCGTTTGAGCAAATCAAACACTCACCCCCAGTCAACTGATCTGGGTTTAATCCATCACCATTCTTTAGCCCACACAGCCACCCCATTTCCGACATGGCTATATGCAAATCAGTCTGACCCTGTGCCTCATGGGAACAGTCCAGCCCGAACTGCCAAGCCATGTCTTCCATGGACCGGAAACAAGCATCCTGGGACCGGTTTCGGATTCATAATCCTCATCAGCCAGGCTATCTTGAATCCAGTGGCCAAGTGAGCAAGGGACTCACGTCTGAGCATACCCTGCCACACTTAGGGCGAACAAAGCGATCCAAAAGGGGATGATGGGCGGCCGAAGTTAAAGTTAAACGGAGCCTCAGCATCACAAAATGGATGCTGCCACCACAGACACAAGTCTGACCTCCTGCTGCTGGGAGTCCTTCCAGCGCGGGAGGCCTGGACAAAGGGTTTCCTGCCTTGGGAGGTGCTAGCACCACCCCAGACAGGATTTTGTGTATTGAGGTAGGGAGGGCTGAAAGGAATGAGACATGCCTGGGGCACACAAGGTGTACCTGTGCATACCCCGGTTCAAACCAGTTGCTGGGGCACTCCAGCCCCAGCTCTGGCGCGAAACAGGACAAAGGATAGGGGGTGTAACCACCCCCCTTCCTGGTCCCACCCATGGGAGGGACCTAGTCACCAGTACAGCCCCCTTTAGCAGGATAAAGGTAGGAGCTGGTCCCATTCAAATTAGATTATCCTGAACAACTCTACAAAGAAGAAACTCTGGACTTCGACGTTCTACTCCACAGAAGACTGAAGAATCTCCCTTGTGGGCAAGGAGTGTCCACCCTGCAACTGCAGGCACCATCAAGCGTCCTAGCGGTTCACTTTGTCGTCCTTCCTGCCGGAACCAGACCTCAGAGCCCGACGAGACCCGGATTCCCAGACCTCGCCGACCTCTACCCACATCTGCAGCACA
This sequence comes from Lissotriton helveticus, assembly GCF_964261635.1. Taxonomy (NCBI): domain Eukaryota; kingdom Metazoa; phylum Chordata; class Amphibia; order Caudata; family Salamandridae; genus Lissotriton; species Lissotriton helveticus. The sequence goes on from NC_136061.1 coordinate 1,173,200,848, forward strand.
GCTGAGCCCCGTGGGTGCGACGAGACACGTGGGACCGGCCATCTTGAAGAAACTGCACTTCGCTTCCATCACGACTTCAGAGGAATCCTCGAGTAAGTGCTTTGGGGACTGAGAAGCCCCAGCCCCGAGCAGCTCCTGCACCGAAGACCAGCCCCCCAGCATCCACGAGATCTGCGTGGGGCCCTTTTGCTTGATTGCTGCTCGACGCGTTGTCTGGTCACTTGCCGGCTGGCTAGTGGCCTCCTAGACGACGATCCTTAAAATCTGCACCGCTGGTCTGGTTGCTCCAGACTGGCCCTTGGTCCCTTCCAAAAGAGGAGCACCCCGGACCCTCCTGGTCCGCACCAGACGCCGTTTCCACTCACCACGTGGGTTGCCTTTGCAAAGTCCTGTTGACTCCAAATCCGGATCCGACACCGCCGACAGCGAGAGCCTGCGTGGGACAGCTCATGCCTCCATCGTGGTCGTCGAAGACACCACCTGGTCCACGTGGCTACAGAGACAAGCGTCCACTCTTGACCTGATCGCGACGACAGCATCTGGTTCCTTCCTGGTTCCACACCGGTCACTGGCTAGTGACTTTGAACACAGTCCCCTCTGCTTTCAAGTCCTCTTCTTCCTCAATCAACCCGTGGATCGCACCGGACATCTTCCTCCTGGTCGCCTGCAGCATCTTTCTTCAAGGCTCCATAGACTTCGACGCGGAAACCAGACACACTTTGACACCTATGCAACCGCAACCCGTGGGTGAGGTAACAAGAGCATTTCGGTGCTCAAGGGTAGATTGACTCTCATTGTGTCCAGGTATCCTGTCGTTTTAGTCGTAACTAGTCGGAACTGTCTGTTACTTACCTTTTCGTAATTTGTTCTGCCCATTGACTTTGTTCCGCATCTCGCGTGTGAGTTCACACTCTGCACATGCGTCCCGTGGGCCTCCTGCTACTTACCCAAGGTTAGGGTAGTGTATTCCCAGCGATCCTACAGCCTCTGGGCATCTTCAATTTCTCTATCGATTTCCTTATACCATTTACTTAGTATATGGTTTGTCGTGCCCCTAGGGCACCATTGTAATTTGTGCGACTTACTGTATTTTTCTTAAGAGTATTGTTATGTGCTTAGCCCTCTGATCTCATAAAGAGTTCAGAGGTGTTTGTTAGTAATAAATATATTGTTTATTTTCATAACAACCTGTGTGGTGTCCTTTCATCTGGTATTCAAGGGGTTATATGTGGTAAAACAGCTGGCTTCACATGTCAAAAGAGTTTAGCCTAAGACTGCTTTGTCCATGCTACCATTAGGATAGCTGGTCTATAAGGTTGACTTACAACCAATCACCATAAGGGTTGTTTGGACTGATACAAGGTGATCAATAGAACTAGTGAGCATCATTTATCAGGCCAACTTCTCACAATGGCGAACATCTCGCTGCCTGTGGACGTGCCGTCGTCGAGAGGGTCGTCGAGGTCCCACCACTCGACGGCAAGAAGATCGATGTCGATACGACGGCATGGAGGATCGCCGTCGACACGTCGTCATGAAAGATCGCCGTTGACTCGACGCCATGACAGGTCAAAGTCTCCAAATCGACGCCGAAGGTAGATGTCGAGGTCTCCTCAGCGCCGTAGGTGATCGAGGTCAAGACCACCATTGAGACGTCATTCGACGCGGATGGTGACTCAGACCTCGTAGCAGTCGAAGCACTCTACGTTGAGAGAAAAGGTGATAGGAATTACGGAGTCCCCGCGGCACTCAGTTTCAGGGTCAAGATCGTCATCTGGAGACCGGTCATAGTCTCCAGGACTGCACATTGTGGAGATCTCACCAGAAGTATCTCCCAAACCTGCAGAGGGTAGGGCCCATGCTCTGTCGCCTCGCCGTCCGCAAGGTGCTGTGTCAGGTGGCCGCAGTGGTCCTGACTCTGATTACTCCTGTACGTATTCGCCATCCAGGACCACTTCTCGGAAAAGCACTTCGGCTGGACCCTTGAAGTCTCCCCCTAGGAGACCAAGATCACCTCAAGATCAAGATCACCCCCCAGACCAAGATCGCCACTCAGACCAAGATCCCCTTCTACACGTCGGTCTAGGTCCAGGGTGTGAGAAGTTGGTCTGGTATATGATGTTCACTATTCTAGTGATCACCTTGAGCCAGTCCAAACAACCCTTATGGTGACGGTTGTAAGTCAACCTTATAGACCAGCTTTCCTAGTGGTAGCGTGGACAGAACAGTCTTAGGCTAAAAGACTCTTGAGGGTGTGTAAAGCCAGATGTTTTACTATATGTAACCCCTTGAATATCAAATGAAAGGACACCACACGGGATATATATAAAATATATATGTATCTATTTACTAACACACTCCTCTGAAATCTTTATGAGATCAGAGGCCAAAGCACATCACAAGATACTTAGTCAGAATACGTTAAGTTGCACAATTTACAGTTAGGCCCTAGGGGCGAAGCAAACCATATATTAATAAAGTGGTACAAGTACCACGTCAAGAGAAAAGGAAAGGCCTAGAGAATCGCTGGGGCTACACTATCTGTAGTTTAGAAGTAGGAGAGAGTCAATGCAAAGTTAATGGGAACTTAGAAGTTAGAAAAAGAAGGATTTAGGACACTTCCAGTTTAGCTAGGAGGAAACAATTAAAAACCTAGACACTTGGATAGTCAATACCCTTGGGAGCACCGAAGTACTCGCGTTACCTCACCCACGGACGGCAGGTGCATAAGTGTGAAAATGTGTCGGGTTTCGTCGTTGGATCCTATGTAGACCTGGAAAAAGATGCTGCAGGCGACCAGGAGGAAGATGTCCGGGTGGATCCAAGGGTGGATCGAGGATGAAGAGGACCTGAAAGCAGAGGGGACAGAGTCTGGGTCACTAGCCAGTGACCGGGTGGAACCAGGAAGGAACCAGACGACGTCGAGTAGCAATCAGGTGCTGTCTTGAAGCTTGTCTCTTCAACCACACGGACCAGGAGGCGTCGAGGATGACCAGGTGCTGGAGGCGAGCTGTCCCACGAAGGTTCTCCCAGATGGAGGGGTCGACTGCTGGATTGGAGTCAACAAGCCTTGGCAAAGGCAACCCACGCAGGATTCAAAGAAGGCTTCTAGTGCAGACCAGCAAGGTCTGAGGTGCCTCACCTTTGCATGGAGGCAATGGCCAGTCTGGAGCAACGAGACAAGCGAGGTGGTTCAAAAGGATTGTCGTCACAGAGGCTACTAGCCAACGGGCCAGGCAACCGGACAACGCGTCGAGCAAAACACAAGCAGAAGGGCCCCACGCAGAATTCATGGAGTGTGGAGGGCTGATCTTCGGTGCGGGTGGAGCTAGGATTCGGGGCTACTCAATCCCCAGTGCACAGCTTCGAGGATACCTCAGGAGCTGCACAGTTAGCAAGTTGCAGGCTTTCCAAGATGTCCAGTCCCACGTGTCTCGTCGCCTCCACGGACCTCAGCTATATTGCAGTCGTGAAGAGAGGGTCAGAGAGGTCTGGAAGTCTGGGTCTTGTCAGGCTCTGTGCTCGGGTTCCGGCAGGAACGTCGACAAAGCAAGCTGTTGATTTGCTGGATGGTGCCTGGTTGCCCAGGGTGGTCACTCCTTGGCCACAAGGGAGATTCTTCAGTCTTCAGCTTCAGCTGAACGTCTAAGGTCCAGAGTTTCGTGTCAAGTTTCAATTCAGGATTAATCTAAAGTCTCAGGACTCAGCTCCTACCTTTATACAACTAAAAGGGGCTGGATTACTTTCTAGGTCCCTCCTATGGGTGGGACCAGGAAGGGGGGTGGTTACACCCCCTTTCCTTTGTCCAGTTTCGCGCCAGAGCTGGGGCTGGAGTGCCCCAGCAACCGGTTTGAACTGGGGTATGCAAGGAGCACCTAGTGTGCCCCAGGCAGTGTCTCAATCTATTCAGCCCTCCCTGTCCCAATACACAAAGTCCTGTCTGGGGTGGTGCTCGCACCTCCCCAGGCAGGAAACCTATAGTCCAAAACTCCGTGCCTGGAAGGACTCCCAGCAGCAGGAGGTCAGACTTGTGTCGGTGGCAGCAGCATTCATTTTGTGACGCTGGGGCTCTGGTTAACTTTAAACGGGATAGTCAGCAATAACATGTCTTCTCCCTCTAGAAGGGTGGAATGCTACCCCCGTCGCCAGAATTGGCGAGGGGGTAGTATTCCAAAGCGTATGACACCTTACACAACATGTTTGGATAAAGCCAAACCAAAGTTAGAGGATTATAATGCATTTAAGAGTATATGGTATGGCGATATCATTGAACAGCTATAAGGACATGGTTCCGAAAGCTGCAGACAGGCTCAGCTCATGCTAGAGCACCATCCCACACATAACCAAGCACTCTGCCTCCAGGATTGTTAAGGCCTGCCATAGGAGTGATTTACAGGTTACTATGTGTCTATATATAAGTAGGTATAGGGATATTATACCTAAGTAAGGGGTGTTTACACAACCTTGCCCCAGCTGAGTGATCAGCCAGTTGTGTCTATTTGAATGGCCAGCCAGGGGTGGCATAATACATGCTGCAGCCCCTGGTAAGCCTTGGTTACACCTATGCCCTGAGTACCTGGGGTACACTTCTACAGGGGCTGAAAAGGTGAACCAATTCCCAATTGTGGATGTACCTAGAGTACATTGTGTGAATTTAGAGAGAGTGCATCTGTGCTGTGGGTCTGATTAGCAGGCCCACAGCCATATCTAAGTCGAAAACCAGTAAAGCAAAGCAAAAAGTGGGGGTGACCATAGGAAGCAGACCCTACTCTCCTACACAGTGGTCGTCACAGCCATCTTCACGACAGACCCCATAAGAGGAGGCGCACAAGATCACCCACATGAACTTCCTCTACAAGATCTTCGGTCCGGGACTACTCCCCGACCTTCACAACACCTCCATCACGGGTGTCGCCCATAGATGGCATCTCGACCTTCACAGATGTTCTGGGTAGGGGTGCAAAGAAACTCAACATCACTTTGCATACCCCCGTGGTTCCCACGTCCGTCATCTTTGATACCTTGCATCACGGAACAGCTCCCAGACCGCTGCTACCACTGGTGCCAGGACTTTTGGAACCAGCTATGGCCACCTTCCTCACCCCTGCGACGGTGGGTTCCGTTCCATCCAGAATTGCCCAAAAATACAAGGCTCCAGCAGAGAACCCCTTGTTTCTGAGGGCGGACCCCCCAGCGGACTCGGTCATTGTGGCTGCAGCCATGAAGTCCCACTCCGCTACTTCGTCATCCTCTGTTCCTCCTGAGAAGGATAGTAAACAGATGGACTCATATGGGAGGAAGATGTGCAATACTTCAGCGTCATCAATGAAGGTTGTGAGTGCCTCTGCCCTTCTAGGGAGATACGACAGATCTCTTTGGGGCTCCCTGACGCGATTTACCATGAAGCTTCCCAAAGAAGACCGGCAGGATTTCACGGAAATTCTACAAGAAGGGGGCTAGTAGCCAATCAGGTGATAAGTGCTGCAGCGGATGCTTCAGATCTCGCCGCTCATGGCTACTCCCATGGAGTTTTTCTAATATGCAATGTTGGGGAGGGAGAGAAAGAGGATATCACTTTGTTTTTAGATAGTTGGAACCGGCATAATGCAATATGAGTAAGCAAGCTTATACTAATATCAATCTAGACTTCACATGTGTCTTGTTCTCTTTTATATATAGAGAATACGTACTCCGGTTTGGGGAGACCAGTATTGGTGGTACAGGGTTATATATGCCCTATCCCACGGCCAATTTATGTACAGGTAACATTGTTGTTTTCGTATTACGCACTTTTTAAACTGCGCTTGAGCAGATGGATATATTATGTTCTGCATTCATGAATTGGCTAATTATTATTTTTTATTTCTCTCTGCTAGTTTCTACCCCCATTCCTTATGTATACTTGACCTGCAGCACCCTATAGGCAGGATCTAATTTATTGGGAGGTGCTCATCGATTCTAACTAGGTGTGTTTATACCTCTCTTATCCCTGTCAAGATATATTATTATATCGTCAAATCGTTACACTGCAGGCATTGTGTTTATGGAACCCGTTTTGAATTTGTTTCTTTTTTGTAATGTTTTATTTTATGGCAGCTCTGAGATCAACTTATGGTTTCACAGCCTACATGCCGAGGAATTGTGGTTCAGTCTCTCACTGATACTGGTGAGCACGTTCTCGTAGTAATAATAATACTGATTGTATTATGCGTTAGGTTATATGGTTTGTTTAATATGTATAATGACTTTCTAGAGCAATTATGTGGAGGTCGTTATTTATTTGTGTATGTGCGTTGTTTGGTCTCAAGAATAATGTGTTCACTGTGCCTAATAGGCAATTTAAGTATGTGTTTGGTCTATGGATTGAAACAACTTTATGTGTATAATTTCTTTATATAGAAACCCAGTCACTGTGTAGTTTTCACTTCTGGATCGTGTAGACTTCTGTCCGATGACGCTCATTTGAGCTAATAACTCCCCCCTAAACACAGCGCGTCTATTTATTCTAAAGGTGAGACGCCCACGTTTTTGTGTCTAGTGCTTGAGGCCATGTGACCATGAACTTAATATTGCTCTTTGTCCACAGTAGAATGTGATTGGTGTCAGAGGACATCTTTCGGTCACAATGTGTTACGTGTACTTATTGAACAACTTGTAAATAGTCCTTGTGTATACTCTTTTATATAGATTCTGACCTATTGACGGGGTGGAAGTTTCAACTTACAAATTAAGCTTGGTTGTCTTACGTGTCACCAGGTTTTCTCTAGGTAAGTCTACAGTTTTGTCTTGTTTATCTTTATTTTCCTTTTCTCTTACCTTCATTTTAATATTTATTTCATTTTTATTTTTTCTCCTCTTGTTTTCTCTCCCCTTTCTTATTTCTTCTGTTTTCTTAAGATTGGGGGTGAAACTACTTAGTGAGATTTTGATTAATATGAGTGGATGGTTCGCCTAACCTTTCTCCCCAGATATAATTGTGTTTCCCACTTTTGTGAGGGGACTGGTGTAGTATACATGGTTTTTATGTTGTGGTTTTCTTGACGTTTTTAGCTGTACATATTGAGGAATATTAACAGAAGGTGGCAATTAAATAATACCACTTGAGATGTCCACCTATACATTGGATTATATATGTGTTTTCCATATAATAGGAAGCATCCAGATAGAGAAGACAACTGAGTTTTTCACCAACGTTTTCTCTTTCTCCATGCTTCCTTTCTGTTCTTTTTATTTATTTGCCTTATCTCTTGTTTTCTATTTACTCTTTCCGTTCGTCTTTTGAATTATCACAATGTGATTGAGCTTTTAGAACTGTGATTCTTTGTGTATTCTTATGGATTGTTAAGATGTGTAATGCTGCACGTTTCACCATATGGTTGTGCAGGCTTTTTGTACATTGAATATCATTTATATACCTTTGTATATATTATTGGGTCTTGTAACATGTTCTGTGTATATTTTTTTGTACTTAGTGCTCTTTGTTTGTGCTTTTTCAGCCCTGAAGAAGTTCATATGAGAACGAAACGCGTTGGCTGATGCCTTTTTAAAAAGATTGAAAATAATAAAGGACTCATCAAAAACACAGACTCATCAAAAACACGACAATTTATTTGGACTGCTAATTTTGGTGCACCATACTTTGTTTTATATAATTTGAACTCAAAGGAAATAAGAAAAAAACACACTGTTCTGCAGACAAAAATGTTGAAATAGGCCAAAAAAATGGCCAAGGAACCACTTTCCAGATCTGCATTCGAAGCGTGGACAAAAAGAAACTGACACCAGCGAGTCAGAGAGGGCTTATATGGACTCCGACGAAGTCACATCAGGTGGTTGCTATGAAGTCGCTAGACCCCCTCTACCGACGCGCTCGGAGGTACGGCTGTAAAGAAATTCCAGATCCAGGTTGGCACCTGGGGATAATTTAAAGGTAAGGAATCTGTGGCTAGATGTCTATTTTATAGTAAAATTACAGTCTCCCATAGCTATCTTTGATTTAAACTGTCATTTTCAAAAAAGGAAAATCTAATCCATATGAATCTATTACGTGACTTGCACAGAGTCAGAGAGACTAAAGTGTATATTAATATCGAAGAAGAAACAGTGATGGAAAATAAATAGAGGATTAATAGGAGGCTTTCATGATGGTTGGAGAAACATCACCTTACACTTACACAGAGCACAGTATGTGACAGCAGATTAACACCATCTACTTAAGGTGTTTAGCAACGAATGAAAAGTGAACAGAGCTGTCTTCAGTAAGTACGTAGCGCAATGCATCTTATGCAGAGACACAGGAATGTTCAAAGATAGTCCAGGATGACCAGATCCCTGCTAGAATTTCACAACAGCTACAGATCACAAAGAGTTCCACTTACATTAATGTATGTACCCTTATTTTATTGAACTCTATCAAAAATCTGAAAAGAAACTCTCCCTCCAGTACCCACAGTGGAAAACCCTCCAGTAAAACTTCAGGACCATGAATGCTCTCACCTGCGAGATCAATTTTTTCTGAGCAGCCTGCATGACTGCATTTGCCATTGCCATTTCATCATCTTCAGCTTGGATATCCTCGCCTGGCTTTGACCTCATTGCAGACAACTTAATCTCTTTGCAGCTCAGGACTTCAAATGTATCACAGAGCATCTCATTGGCCTCCATGTCCAAAGGAAGAACCCCATCAACAAAGCTGGCTGCAGTAAGATACATAACAAAAAATGAAAACAGTGTGTGTGAACGTTGATCTAATTTGGTTTACATCATCCCACTTCCCTAATAAGTCTCTCTCTAAATACCGAAGTTTAGTGTACATACCCAAGATATTCTGGCTGATCTTGTTGGTAAGGCTGAATCTTTGCTCATCTGTAAAGTGTTCCAGTAAGAACCTATAAATCTTCATGCGTTTTTCTTTGTTGTCCTTTCCCTTTAGAGAAAACAGGCACTTCTCCCTGACAAAGAAAGCACAATTAAAGTATCGCAAACTGCTAAATAAAAAAATAAAGCAAAAGAATGCTTGCAAACAGTTGGATGCAGACAGAACGAACATATCGAAGGTGTGAAGGACCAAGAAAAAATTACTTTTACTAACCTTTCAGACTGTGGGAATTTATTGTACTTTTCATGCTTTTCATAACAGTTGAAGTGGAAGATGCATTCTGTGAAATGCTGGGAGAACATCACAGGATTCCTTTTCAATAAAAGGTGAACCAGACAAAATTCTGCAAAGCTGCCAAGTAAATTAGAACGTCATTTAATACTAACGTGAACAGTGGTGGAGGATTTTATTTCTATACATTCTAGTTTAAGGAAAGCAAGCATACCTGGCAATATCAGGGTCTGGATCTACTAGAACACTGATGAACCGGAAAAACAAGGATCCCTTCCACTTCACAAATTCCTCCTACAACAATTAAAAGCAATAGATCAATATTTGTTAAACCTACTCTCGCAAATTCAAGCACAAATGGAGAGAACTACAAATCCAACATACCACCAGATTGATTTAAAATGCATAAGTAGCCAAACCTCCTACTTCAATAACATGCTCACCAAATGCCATCCAGATCAAACCAGCATGCTCAACCTCACTCTATGGTCAACGGACAGTTAAGCCAGCCACAACGTCCACAGTGAACTGTCACAAACATCTAAAGCAATAGTGAACATCAAACCAACACAGATTATCTATGCAAGTAAAACCCAACTTCTTCACAAACTCAATTGACTGACTTTGAGTGACATACACACAACATATTACAAAATTCTCAGGAATCAAACTGTTAGCCTACCACCAAATGTATACTTTTAAGACTACACACTAATTTTATTAACTGGAAAAGTAACAACTTTCTTTACATATGTTCTTTAGGGGCATTCTGGCAAAAAGGGCAGCTGCTGCAGACATGCCTCGGAAGAAAGCAGCCCTATTCTTGGAGAACCTGCACAGCTTAAGCATAGAAGTAAAAAATACATCTTTTGCTACACATGGCAATACCGTGCTTTGACAACATTTACCATATAAGGGGTGTATTAGCCTCTCTGTAGGAGCAGGTGGCTGAGTAAACAATGTGTGAAAAGTTTACTTTTTTTGTCAAGGTGGCATGACAATGGTAGCTTAGGCATGAATCGAGGATTAAGTCATTTCGGTTTTATCAATCTTAAAAATAACAAGAAAGGCCATTTAGCTTAAACACTTTGTAGTGCTGGATTTGGCAACAAGTGATTGTATACACTAAGCTATAAGCAAGAACATGGATTGACAACAAAGTGAATGTCCCTTCTCTCTAGCAGAGGTGGCTATCTGCACGCATACCCTCATGTGTGCTCTACAGGATTTGAGGCTGTTGTCAGCTGTTATACTCGGATTTGTATTGTTCGGCCCACCTGTCGGGCAGCTGGGAGGCATAACGGGCATGCAGCAGGGTAAGGTGCAGACCTCCACAATGAACTCCCGGGTGAGAAAGCGGCAGTTGCTTTTTTGTTCCTCAGTGCAGTGGACGAAATAGGGGCCCGACTGACTAAAGAAGAGTTTAGGTGAGGTGAGTAAGAAATACTAATCCACTAAATTATGAATTTGTGCTCAAACAAGGAATCAAGCAGATTGTGTGGAACATGAAAAGTTGCAGACTGTGTATCATTTGATACTATGAAACAAAGAAACTCTAGAAAGGGACTCAAGCCCAAGGAACCATTGCAGCTTCCAGGAGAGGCGAAGGAGGTGCGCTCTCCATTTGAGAGCCTCTTTAGCTTTCCCGCTGAATGCCACCCCCAGCCAAAGACAGGCGAAGGGCAAGCCCATCTTTGCCCATCATCGCTGGGAAGATTTCTTATTTTTAATTAAAAAAAATAAGTTTATTGGCTATCTGGTATGTTTTACATTTTTATTTTCTTGCATGCAGTAGTTTTGGGCTGTGATCCTAGTTAATTTTCGAGATCACATCTTGTATATACGTAATTGCCAAATTAAATATTGGTTGTAATGGGCAAGAGGAAGATAACAGACCCCTTACAACTGCCTCTATTTTACATGTCTTGCTAAAAAACGACCAGTAGAGGTCAGTAAAACACCAGAATCACTTTAGCGTTCTCTAGATTCCAGTCCCCTTACAAGGGGTATCTAAAAACCAGAAAGTGGTCAGACACGTGGCAAAAATTTGCACTGTTGATGATATTGATCGAAGTTGAGACCTTGCTTAAACATGGGCAGGTGGCAACTGGTCAGAAACAAATTAGAAAAGGTCCTGCACTCATACATAAAAAAACAAAGGTTCAAGGCTAGTCTGGAGCACAAGAAGGGAATATCTAACTCTGGATTTACATCAAATACTACCACTGAGTCAGGCCTCAACGATTGTCTCCCGATGACTGCTATGGTGGATCTCACAATCAGGTTTTCCCCATTAATTGATATGAAATAACCCCCATCGAGCAGAATGAGTGGGGAAAAATGGGAGGGTCATTATTCTGTTGCCTGTGTTCTCCTGTCGAAAAACAGAATATTTTAAATAATTTAGTGAAAGTGCTGAGATTTGAGACTGCTGAATTGAAAACTTCGGTCCAACAGCTGACTCAGTTACCTTAAGTCAATTGTACAGCACTGGTCCTCTTCCCTGTAGAGGCCCTACTTATCCACCGAATCACAAACTTCTATTAAGTGTTATTCAAAATGGCTCTAGTGAATCTGTTGATTAGAAACCCATAAAAAGGAGGTACCCTTCACTGACTGGTCGCTTGTATCCAGTGACTAGGCAGTATAATACGAGAGAAGTAATGATGTAACGACTCAGTGAATGGGTGAGCTCACCAGATTTTCATTAGGTCGAGCATTCGAGACCTCTTGTATATACTTTAGTATATACTTCTATGTGTATGTACTTTGTGGGCTCTGGAGATCAGCCCTAGGACTTGTCTGCCTCCGCTTAGGGACTTTTATATTCTGTTCAACTTCCTCTATTTAACTGTTTTGATAGAAAACGACCAGTAGAGGTCAGTAAAATACTAGAATTGCTTTCTGCTTGTTTAACTGCCTCTATTTAACTGTCTTGATCGAAAACGACCAGTAGGGGTCAGTAAAATACCAGAATCACTTTAGCGTTCTCTAGATTCCAGTCCATAGAATTTGTCTACCACAAGCACCCGTAGACAATAATATTTTTTTTAAATCTTGTATTTTTAGTGATATGACCACCGAAGGCCCTGATTTTATATTAAAAACAGAGCTTTCGACTATACCATTCCCCGCTGAAAGGCAATATTTCTCTCCATGTGTTACCATACCTGGAGTGTCATGCAATTTGATGCTTACTTTCACAGAATGTTAAAGAACAGTAGATGTTTCAGCACCCAGGCTAATGTGCTGCTTAGTTAAATACATACAAGGTCCCAAAGGCGAAGCCGGTTGCATTACAAATGCTTGTTATATAGGGGGACAAAGGCCATCCACAGTAAGCTCCACAGGTCAGGTGGGCAACAAAGCTGAGAGTTTTCCAAAAGCAGGAACAGTGTTTATGATAAAAATTCTGAGACTCTGGCCTGACGCTCAGGAGGACAACACGCCCTTTATTAATAAGGTAACTCATTGGATTCGGCATTCCCGCCATTGCTACTCCCTGGTCCGCTATGGTATTCTAGCCGTTAAGCATGTGTCGCTAACAGGAGCCGATAAGGATTATAAAAACCTCAGTCTTAAAAAGAAAGAGTAAACAGATGGACTATTTGGGTTGGTATTTCTTTCCAGTTCAAATATAATCCACTGTCTTCATTCAGTCAGTAAGGGGTGATGGAAGACTCTTTTACTTCTCAACACAGGCCTACGTACATTCTGAGTCAGTGTTTAAAGAACAAGGTACTTACCTTCGGTAACCATGTATCTGTAAGAGACATGTTAGTTATAGATTCCTTACCTTAGAATTACCCCCAGGCGTCAGGCTGCATCAGGAGAATTTTTTCTCGGCAGTACACCTGCATGCCAGTTGTTGGCGTCGGCTGACTCCGCGTGTGTCGTCTGCGTTGTGTTCGCCGGGATAACGTCGCAGTATCTATATAGATGCCGCCCCTGCGCGCTGACGTCAGTTCTGACACGACTTTCCACAGCAAAAGTACAGAGCCATGCAAGACATTGACCACTGGTGCGCTAAACTAGGGCCCTGCAAGTCCCTGTCCCTAGAAGTCAATTCGCACAACGGGGAGGATGGATGGGGCAGTAGGAAATCTATAACTAACATATGTCTCTTACAGATATATCGTTACCGAAGATAAGTAACTTGTTCATCTGAAAGAGACAGTTATAGATTCCTTACCTTAGAATAGATACCCCAGCAATACCAACCCCGGAGGAGGGTCTGCAAACTAAGTTCACACCAGAAAGTCCTTGAGGACAGAAATGGCAAAATAGCCGTCCCTCTGGACTTGGCTGTCCAGGCAGTAATGTCTAGTGAACGTGTGCAAGGATACCCCTATGGCTGCCTGACAGATGTCAAGGAGTGGAACTCCGCGAGCAAGAGCAGTGGTGACCGCCGTAGTTCTGGTAAAATGAGCACGGAGCCCCCACTGGAGTTTCCTTCTTCGCCAAAGTGTAGCAGATTTTTATACAAAGTCCAACCCATCTAGAGATGGTCCGCTTTCGAAAGGCCCGACCTTTCTTGTTCGTCACATAGCCAACGAAGAGTTGATCGTCCACCCGGAAATCTTTTGTGCGATCAAGGTAGAAAGATAGCGCACGCTTGGGGTCCAGGCGGTGGAGTCTCTCCTCCTCCTTGGAAGGAGGTGGGAAAAAGGTGGGCAAAGTAATGGTTTGTCCAATGTGAAAGGGTGTTACCACTTTGGGAAGGAAGAAAGAACTTGTCCCAAGCACAACTTTGTCCGGATGCACAGAGAAGAAAGGGGGCTTAGAAGAAAGAGCTTGGAGCTCACTCACCCCGCGTGCAGAGGTGATGGCAACAAGGAAAGCGGTCTTCAGAGAGAGGAGACAGAGAGGACAGTTGTGTAAAGGATCGAAGGGAGCGCACATAAGGTAGGTTAAGACCAGGTTCAAGCCCCACTGGGGCATTAAGAAAGCAAAAGGAGGAAAGATGAGTAATGCCCTTGAAGAATTTCTGTACAGTAGGGGACTTGAACAAAGATGGTTGATCTGGAAGATGAAGGAAAGCAGAGATGGCCGAAAGATGGCCCTTAAGAGTGCCAGGGCAGAGCCCTGCTGGGCCAAAGAAAGTACGTACAATAGGATCTCAGAAAGAGGGGCAGAAAGGGGATCAACAGCCTTTGCTGTGCACCATGCCACAAACTTATTCCATCGACAGGTATATACCATCTTAGTGGAGGTACGCCTGGCTGCCAATATAACGTTACAGACTTCTAGAGGAAGGTCAAAAGCTGTCAACTGTCATCGCTCAATCTCCACTCAAAGAGGTGGAGGCTGGACAGGTTTTGGTGAAGAACCCTCCCCTGCAGCTGCAACAGAAGATCCTCCCGAAGAGGCAGTCTGAGTGGAGGACAGATGGCTAAGCTCAGGAGCTCTGGGTACCAGACTCTTTGTGCCCAGTCCGGAGCCACAAGAATAATTTGGGCCCAGTCACGCTTGATCTTCAGCACTCTGGGCCGAAGAGGTACAGGCGGAAAGGTGTATAGGAGGCCGCAGTTCCACTTGCGTCATAAAGCGTCACCAAGTGAGTGCCGCCTTGGAAATTCCAATGCACAGAATTTCTGACACTGCGCGTTCTCTTCGGTGGCGAACAGATATAACCAAGACTCTCCCCACCACTGAAAGAGACCTTGCACCACCTTCGAGTGAAAATGCCATTTGTTATCCACCAGACACCGGCGGCTGAGTTCGTCCGCCCTGGTGTTCAGAGCACCTGCCAGGTATTGAACCACCACGGTCATGCCCTGATGTTCCAGCCATGTCCAGAGATGAAGAGCCTCTTGACATAGGGTCCACGACCCCACCCTGCCCGGTTTGTTGCAGTATCACATGGTGGTGGTGTTGTCTGTGAACACCTGCACTACTTTTCCTTTGCGAGATGGATGGAATGCATTCAGCGCCAGACGTATTGACCGGAGCTCCAGCAGGTTGATATGGAGCTCGGACTCCGCCGGAGACCAGATGCCGGTCTCCGCCTCTCCCAGATAGCCACCACATCCCAGGAGTGACGCATCTCTCACCACTGTGAGGTCTCGTTGGGGAAGGGAGAGGTATCTATCTGCCTCTGACCCAAGCGTGGTACGTTAGCCATCAATGCAGTTGTTGCACATTCCCCTCCGAGATCTGGACGTAGTCAGAAAGACTGCCCTGATGCTGCACCCACTTGAACTTCAGGTCCCACTGCAGAGCCCGCATATGCCATCTGGCATGATCCACCAGCAGGATGCAGGAGGCCATGAGGCCCAGCAGCCTCAGGGTCATTCTCACCGAAATCCGGAAAAGAGGCTGAAACATCAGTATCATAGCCTGAATAACCAAGACTCGCTGCTCGGGAGGATAGGCCCGAAACGGCACTGTGTCCAGAACCACCCGATGAAAAGGAGCATTGGAGAGAGAGTCAGGAGTGACTTCGGCATATTGATAGTGAACCCCAGTGAGTGCAGGAGGTCGGGCGTAATCTGGATGTCGGAAGACGACAGCCTGGGGCAAGCCCACCTTCAACAGCCAGTCATCAAGATAGGGGAAGACTGGAACCCCTAATCTGCGCAGATGAGCTGCGACCACTGCCATCACTTTTGTGAACACCCGAGGGGTGCTGGTAAGGCCAAAGGGGAGTATGGTGAATTGAAAATAAATGTTCATGGCCTACCGTGAACCTCAGGAAGCGCCTGTGGGCTGGCAGGACGGGGATGTAAAACTAGGCGTCCTGCAAGTCCAATACCACGATCCAGCCGTCAGGGTCAAGAGCAGACAGAACCTAAGCCAAGGGTTAGCATTTTGAACTTTTCTTTTCGGAGGAAGCGGTTGAGGGCCCAGAGATCTAGAATAGGACGCAGGCCTCTGTACATCTTGCGGTACAAAAGGGGGTGGTGATGGACGGAGCATCTGAATCAATCAAACACTCACACCCAGTCAAAAGATCTGGGTTTAATCCATCACCGTTCTTCAGCCCACTATGCCACCCCAGTTCAGACATGACTATATGCAAATCAGTCTGACCCTGTGCCTCATGGTAACAGTCAAGCCCGAACTGCCAAGCCATGTCTTCCCTGGACCGGAAACAAGCTTCCGAGGACCGGTTTCTGGCATTCCAGCCGTCTTCAGCCCGGCTTGCTTGAATCCAGTGGCAAAGTGAGCAAGGGACTCACGTCGGAGCATACCCTGCCACATTTATGGTGGCCAAAAGCGGTACAAAAGGGGGTGGTGATGGACGGAGCATCTGAATCAATCACTCACATCCAGTCAAAAGATCTGGGTTTAATCCATCACCGTTCTTTAGCCCACTCTGCCACCCCAGTTCAGACATGGCTATATGCAAATCAGTCTGACCCTGTGCCTCATGGGAACAGTCCAGCCCGAACTGCCAAGCCATGTCTTCCCTGGACCGGAAACAAGCTTCCGAGGATTTGCATATAGCCATGTCTGAACTGGGGTGGCTGGGTGAGCTAAAGAATGGTGATGGATTAAACCCAGATCATTTGACTGGGGGTGAGTGTTTGATTTGCTCAAGCGCTCCGTCCATCATCCCCTTTTGTATCGCTCTGTACTTCTTGGGCACCAGAAAGTAGCGGGAATAGCAACCACGACCTACTTCTGGCATAGGAACCCTCTCGATGTCTCCTTCGGCCAAGAGAGCTGAAACTTCCTGGAGTAGAAGTGCCAAATGATCCTCTGACATGCAATCGAAAGACGGTGGCATATAGGGAGGGGTAGTCTCGAAGGGGACTATCTGCCAAACCCACCTGTCCAATGTGATGGTTTGCTAGTGGGGGAGGTGATGGAGAATCCTGCCGTTCACTGGCTTCTGATAGCCCTGGAAGGTTGGACTAGGAAGGTTTGGAGGCTGCTGCAGGCTGTGGGAAAAGTTAACTGGCCTGCCCACTGGCCCCCAGAACCACGTCGCTGGGTTCCACAGCCACACTGACACTGGGTAGCTTGTGTGAACCGGTGGCTGGTCTGGGCTGGAAATGTTTGGGTACCCCTTCTGTAGCCACGAAAGGGGTGAAAAGCAGACTGAGTTGGATGGTTAGTTGCCGTGAGGCCCAGGGACCTGGTCGTAGCTCGAGAATCCTTAAAGCGCTCTAGTGCCGAGTCTGTCTTGTCACCAAAAAGGCTACGGCCATCAAAAGGCATGTCCTGTAGGGTTGCCTGGACATCCCCTGAAAAGCCAGACATCTTCAACCAGGCAGAGCACCGATGGGCTACCGATGTGGCAATCGTTCTGCCCAGTGAATCTTGAATTTAGCTCCGTCTCTCCCATCTACCACTGCTTGGGAGAGAACGGCCGGGGCCTCCTCCGTGGACTAAGTCAGCACCTGCGTAACCGTATCCCAGATGGTAAGGGCGTATCAGCCAAAGAGGCATGCGGTATTGGCTGATCGCAATGCCAAGCTAGAGGAAGAGAACATGTGCTTCCCAAAATAAACCAGCCTCTTTGATTCCCTATCTGGGAGAGCAGAAGGAAATGCGCACCTAGATGAAGAGGATTGGACCATCAAAATCCCTGGGGAAGGGTGTTGGGTGATGAAAACTGGGTCGCCTGGAGCCGGCAGGCGATCATTCATTCCACAGGAGCCCCTGAGCTAGGCTTGGACCAGGTGCCCAGAAGGACGTCAGTGAGGGCTTCATTGAATGGCAAAAGGGGCTAAGATGAGGTCGCCGCCGGTTGAAGCACCTTCATCAGGAGCTTAGTCGACTGGCACCGAAGGAAGCTGCAGGCCAAGGGCCTCAGCTGCACTCAACACCACCACAGCATAGCACGCTCCCTCCTCCGTAGCCACGGTAGGGGGAGAAAGCATGCCAAGGTCAGAAGTGTCCAGACCACTGGCGTCACCCAGGTCCTCTCTCCAAACCGGCTCTTCTAGCTTGTCTGCTAAAGGGTCAGAAGACCACTCCCAATTCTCATCACCACCTTATGGGCGATAGGGAACACAAGGGATGAACACGGGAACAAAAGTAACCTCCGGCATCGGATTAGATGTCGGCCGACGTCTATCCGGCTCTGGGTTCGTCTCGGGGATGACGATGAGGACGCCATCGGCCAGACGCACGGCTGGTGCCAGGGGCATCGTCGCCGGGATCTGCACCGGGGAAGGTCGAGTGAGGTCGACTGGTGTTGATCCGGATCCAGGCCTGGATCAACAGGGGGCCTCCGGCGCCAGAGCCACTGGCATCGAAAGCCCAGGACCCCCGTCGAGGTCTGCTGGACCCAAATGCGCACCGGCGGAGTTGGGATGCCCAAAATTGGACTGGAGGATTTAGTAAAATGCACAAAGCTGGGAAGGGGACACTCCGGCTCCCAAAAAGGGAGGGAGGCGTCCCAGAAGGGGGCACCGAAGATGGAGCCTTTGAGAGACAACGCTCCGGGTCGCGCGTTGGGTCAGCCGACCGACGGGGAGAAGGCGAAGAGCAACAGTGCTTCTAAGCCTGCTCCTTGTGCTTCGACTTACCCGACGACCTGGATGACTTGGAGTGCGACAAGGTGTGGGGGCTCCAAGACCGGTCTCGAAACCCTCCTCTCGAGCAGGACCGGTAATAACGTGGAGCCAACTGCCGGGCATCCAAGAGCTTTCGGGACCGCTCCCGCAAAGACTTGGGATACTTGGCCCGACAGTCGGAGTACGACTTTGGGTCGTGGTTGCGCTCCAGGCACCAGAAGTGTGGGTCCGTCACAGACATCAGTTTGTGACATGCAGTGCAAGGCTTGAAGACGGTTCGTCGATGGGACATCCCTCGCGCAAAAGGAGTCGAAGACTCAGAAAAAGTCGTCGACAAAAGCTTAGTCAAAAAGTGACTAAAGGAGTAGCTCTCTCCAGATCTGCGCTAGGCTGGTGCGGAAAAAGAAAGAACTGACGTCAGCGCCCAGGGGCTGCAACTGTATTGACATCCCAATGTCATTCCAGTGAACACAATGGATGTGGAGTCAACCAAAGCGACGTATCGACGCGCAGGGGTACTGCTGAGAAAAAATTCTCCGGATCCAGTCTGGCGCCTGGGGGTAATTCTAAGGTAAGGAATCAATAACTAACAGTCTCTTTCAGATATACAAGATTTACAGAGGGCAGATATAAAAATATGGGTGACTGAAATGGAGCCTTCCTGGGCTTAAATTCCATCTTATATTATATTTATGACCTATATGGGTTAAATAGTTAGCAACTTAAATTAACTTACAATGATGTTATGGTTCCCATAGTATAGAATGGAGGTAACCAATGGGGGTGCACACACGATATATAAAGACATTGATGTTGGTTAAATGAACAACACAGATTATGTTGAGCCTGCTTCTTACTCACAGAAAGGAGAAAAGTACAGGGGTACAATTAACATAAGCAAGGTAACTGAAGTCCACACTGATTTAAATATCGTTTCATGGACTATAGCAAGACTAAAAGAAAAATTAGCCGACCCGAGTTGGGCTATCTTTTTTTTATATATATTTTTATTGATTATAACACAAGAGTAAAAATATACATAACGGGTGTCATTTGGTGGGACATATTACAGCGGTGAGCGGGCGAAGGAATTGAGGAAATACATTACAATTATAGGCATCTGAAAAATATCAATAACAGCTTAGAGATGAGGCAAAACAATACGATACAGATAACCATAAGCAAACCTTATCAGAACCCGCCCACCAGGAATACAGGATACGCAGATTGGACACTCGACACCCGGACATGAGGGACAAAAAGATCAGGAGAATATGCCACATCTCTTGTGAAGAAGGGAAAAGGGAATAGAAAGGTCATAGAACAAAATAAAGGGAAAAAAAAAACCCTCCTCAACCCCCCACCCTGCACCCCTGCAGATGGCTACGACCTAACCCCACTAGCAGCGTGCCTATCGCCCCCTAAGCTACACCCCAAGGAAGGGAAAAGATGGAGGAGGAGATGTATGACAAGACGATACGGGCTCCCAGACTCCCCTCCCCCCCGCCAAAAGCAGACATCCCCTACCGTGGTATGAAGCAAGTTATAACAGACTAATAAGCAAACCAATAGGGGAGCCACCGACAGAGAAAAGACCGCCCCGCCCAGCCCCTGGTACCACAGAGGCAGCAAATCCCTTTGCGATCATAGCAGTCACACCAAACCCAGACAATAAGAATTCCATCTGGCCTGCACTCCCACAGATACAACCCAGCAGAGCCAAAAGAAAGTCACTGTATCGAATTCAAGTCAAATTCAGCCCTGGCCCTTACGATCCATTGCACAAACCCCATCCAGTAGAACCAGTACAGTAGCAAAAGAGTCAAAGCGTTGTTGAAAAAGGAAATCAATATAGCCTGAAAGAGTCAAAAAGGTTAAGTCTCGAAGTCTATCGGATACACGAAAGTCAATCCAAAAAATATTAGTGGAGATCTCCAGAAGAGAAGGAAGAAGTGAATCCTGTGCGGGCGATGACTTCGCCGATCTTGCTAGGTGTTCAGGGGCTCCAGTAACGTACCGCTGTAATCGTGCGGGTACAATTGGCACCAGTTTCAGAACATAGTCGGGGTGCTCCTCTCGAGGTAGATCAAGCTTCGCGGGGGTAACCGTATGTTGCAGGTCTGACACAAGGCTGGAGTCCGGTCTCAAACAAACAGTCTCGAGGCGCGCAGTCAAGTTGTGGAGAGCAGCCTCCATTTGCAGGCGAAGAGCCCCGATGGCGGCCATTACGGTCCCCAGGGTCGGTCCACACACCGTCCGATCCATCTCCGCGGGAACGATAACAAAGCAGATCCTCAACCCCGGAGGCCGGCTACTCCGGGGAAACCAACAGGCGCGGAGTGGACGGAGGCGACTGGCGACTCACAGGCTTGGCAACCTTCACACCACTGCCGAGAGCGGGGGCCCCACCCGCGGACCCCGAGGGCTGCAGCAGGGTCCCGGGACCTGGCCCCCCACCCACCGCAGCAACCACGTCTCGTCGCCGTTCGTCCAGTATTCGCAGGGACCAAAGACCACCACCAGGATAGAGAATATGTTCCACTCCGATGAGACCGGACTCTGCCGGGCACCCGCGGCCGATGTTGTTCAACTGAAACCCGGCTGGGTCAGTACTCGAGGCCCCGGCTTACACACTGGAGGAGGCCCAAAAATGAAAGACGGTGTAACTTCGTCATTAAAGGCGATAAAAACTCTGATTCAGACACACGGGAGTCTGGCGGGAGGTCAGGATGAAGTTCAGGATAAGTCCGCCAGCGACAGAGGTCGACGGAGCCAGGAGCTTATGCGGCCATCTTGGTTGCTGGCGTAGCTCCTCCCCCCGAGTTGGGCTATCTTATCAAGAATTTCTATGGTTGCATATTCCAGGAAACCTGGATAACATTGCCTGTTTAAAGACTGAGATATGCATGCTAGCATGTAGAAGTTATCGGTCAATATCAGGGGAGGCCATCAGGGGGCCTTACTGTTTGGAGTAGACTAGCTCTGAGCTGCAGAATCAAACATATACCCATTATCAATAGGGACATTTTAGGATTAACATTAATAACACTAAAGATTTATAACATCTTTAATCGTAGCACCACAAGGAACACTGAGTCAGACAAACTAAACCTCTTGGAAACGTGCTTAGAATCTAATTCAGCTGAGTGCTTTAGAATAATTGCAGGAGACTTAAATATAACTTCTGAGCCTGTTGATGAAATTAATAGTATAATGGACATTGTAGACAGCAAGATGGGTATTGCCCAACTTTATCTTCTAGTAATTAACAACAGGAAACAGTATACAGCTGGCTGCTCTTACTTGATCATTTGGGCTCAGATCGTGTAATGGTAGAACTAATGATCATTTAGCAGATGCTAATACTTACAAAAGACCACAACATTGCAACAGAATTGAATGTATATTGCTTGAGATAAGAATGTGGGCTGCAGTGTCCACATGTACCCTTCCCCAGGGTCACTCGTCTACTTTGCTACTAGACTGCTAACTACAGGATGAACCGCTCTGTTTATTTAATTCAGCCGTCTCTTTGGTAATGTTCTGTTTCTTCACTAGGTGATCCCATTTTTTGTAGCGGAAGTGAATACATGTCCGCTATGGTAATCTTGTTCATCTCTCCTAAATTTCCTTCCTTTACACTGTCTGATCTCATCTTAATCTATATTTCAATTTCATATTTTGCCAATCTTTTTTGAAAACTCATGTAAATTAAATGTCTATCTATTTTTCTAAACTTATCCTTAGGATAGCTACAGAATATATACATAGCTTTAACAATTAGGTGTTTTGTGTTTACTGCCTAGTTCAGGAAAAACTATTTAGTCACATGATGGCAAGGATCGCTGGTTTACAAAAATCTTTGTATGGTAGGTGTACAGAATTCTTTCATCTATTGATTGAGCAGTATAATGCGTAAATTAGGTGAAACATATCAAAAGATACTGAGTCCAAGATTTTGTTTATACCTTGACTGGAGAGCAATAAACGGCTACAGATATAGAGTCCATTTTCTAAACTGGATACTTAAGCTCAACCCAATTAGCAACCGTGTAGCACGCCACTCACACACCGCAATGTGGAGCCATCGGGACTACAGACGGAGATGAATTATGGAAAGGAATTTTAAGCGATTAGTTTACAGTGTGATCCAAAGTTTTACATAAACTAATTTCACGCGATTGGCTGAGAGGTTGATGAGTTAATTATGTTTGGTTTATTTTCAGACTCTAAAAGGAACCCAATATTGTGATATGGGGATAAGAAGCTTGAAATAGGTATTACATTATGCTTTGAAAATGAAAATTAAACTTATATAGCGCGTAACTACCCTGAGGCCTCGCAGCGCTTTAGCTAGAACCATTCAGGCGGCAGGGCAGGGCGCTAAGCTCTTGCAAACAAATGCGTTTTTAATAGCTTTCTAAAAGCTGTCAGGTTGTTATTTTCTCTCAAGACCAACGGAAGAGCGTTCCACAACCTTGCAGCGTTGTGCGAAAAAGAGCTACCACCCCAGCGGGATTTTTTTTACTTTTGTGGTGGTGGCCAGATGTAGCACACTGGAGCGGAGAGCTCTAGAAGGGAAGTATGGAGTGACCAAGGGGCGCATGATGGATGGACCTGAATTACGAAGAGCCTTCTGGACCAGGCACATAGATTTAAATTGTATCCTGGACGCTACCGGGAGCCAATGCAACTTCTTCAGGGCAGGTTTGGCCGACTGCCAACGAGGAATCTGAAAAAGTAGTCTGGCCGCACAATTTTGAGTAACCTGGAGTTTGGTAATTGTAGCAAGGGGGGCTCCAAGGTAAAGTGCATTGCCGTAGTCCAGGCGTGAGAGAATCAGGGCCTGGACCATGACTCTCCTCGTCTGGAACGGCAATAGAGGGAGAACCTTCCGGAGCATTCTCATAAGTCCGAAGCACGTGGCAGAAGTCTTAGTAGCCTGGACAGTGAAATCAAGTGAACGGTCTAGCCAAACTCCCAGGCTCTTTATCTGGGGTTTGGGGGGAGGAGGGGGACCTAGACAGGAAGGCCAGATGGGGGTCAGGATGGTAGGTGAGGGGTTACCCAACAGCATGACTTCCGTCTTTTCCCCGTTTAATCTAAGACAGGAAAGTTCCATCCATCTGGCGACAGCCTCAAGACATGGGCTCAGAGTGCTAGACGACCCCTCAGCATTGTGCTTTGATTGATAAAAGATTTTCTTAGATGTATGAAATTGAGGGAACAGGTTCTGATAAATAACAGTATTGCTCTAGAACAAACAATTACTGTAGGAGAGTGGGGTCTGCAATCCTATGGTCACCCCAGATGTTTGCTTTATGCTTCACTGGTTTACAACTTTCCCTGGCTATGGGCCTGCTAATCAGACCCACAGCCTAGCTGTTCTCTCTCTAAATTGACAACCATGTACCTTAGGTGCATTTACCAATTGGTACTGGACCACCTTATCAGTCCCTGTACAGTGTACTATAGGTACCCAGGGCATAGGTGTACCCAGGGCCTACCAGGGGCTGAAGCATGTATTATGCCACCCCTGACTGGCCATCTAAACAGACACAACTGGCTGCACGACAGCTGGGTCAAGGTGGTGTAATCACCCTTTGCTGTAGATATAGTATACCTATATCTAACCCTAAAATGGACACATATATTCCTATCAGTCACTCCTATGGCAGGCCTTATCAATCCTAAAGGCAGAGTGCTTGGAATTATGTGAGATGGTGCTCTGGCATGAGCTGAGCCCGTCTGCAGCTTGCGGAACCAAGTCCTAATAGCTGTTCCATGATAACGCTATACCATATACTCTTAAGTGCATTATCAACCTCGCGGTTGAATGCTAACTCTGGTATAACATTATCAAAACATGTCGAGTAAGGTGTCATACGAATTGGAATACTACCCCCTCGCCAATTCTAGCGAGGGGGGTAGCATTCCACCCTTTTAGAGGGACACGACATGTATGTAACTGTGAACCCCGGTTAAATTTAACTCGAGCCTTGGCATCACAAAATGGATGCTGCCACCACAGACACAAGTCTGACCTCCTACTGCTGGGAGTCCTTCCAGCGAGGGAGGCTTGGACAAAGGGTTTCCTGCCTTGGGAGGTGCTAGCACCACCCCAGACAGGATTTTGTGTATTGGGTAGGACAGGTCTGAAAGGAATGAGACATGCCTGGGGCACACAAGGTGCCCTGTGCATACACCGGTTCAAACCAGTTGCTGGGGCATCCCTGCCCCAGCTCTGGCGCGAAAACCGGACAAAGGATAGGGGGTGTAACCACCCCCCTTCCTGGTCCCACCCATAGGAGGGACCTAGTTGTAGTACAGCCCCCTTTAGCAGGATAAAGGTAGGAGCTGGTCCCATTCCAAATTAGATTATCCTGAACAACTTTACAAGAAGAAACTCTGGACTTTGACGTTCTGCTCCACAGAGGACTGAAGAATCTCCCTTGTGGGCAAGGAGTGTCCACCCTGCAACTGCAGGCACCATCAAGTGTCCAGCGGCTTCTCTTTGTCGTCTTCCCTCGAGGATCCAGACTTCAGAGCCCGACGAGACACGGATTCCCAGACCGCTCCGACCTCAACCCACATCTGCAGCAAAGCTGAGATCCGTGGGTGCGACGAGACACGTGGGACCGGCCATCTTCAAAGAAACTGCACTTCGCTTTCAGCACGACTCCCGAGGTAACTCGACCAAGTGCTTTGGGGATTGAGAAGCCCCAGCCCCGAGCAGCTTCTGCACCGAAGACCAGCCCTCCAGCTTCCACGAGATCTGCGTGGGGCCCTTCTGCCTGTTTGCTGCTCGACGCGTTGTCTGGTCACTTGCCGGCTAGCTAGTGACCTCCTAGACGACGAACTTTGAAATCTTCACTGCTGGTCTGGTTGCTCCAGACTGGCCCTTGCTCCCTTCCAAAAGAGGAGCACCCCGGACCCTCCTGGTCCACACCAGACGCCGTTTCCACTCACCGCGTGGGTTGCCTTTGCCAAGGCCTGTTGACGCCGATTCCGGATCCAACACCGCCGACAGCGAGAGTCTGCGTGGGACAGCGAGAGTCTGCGTGGGACAGCTCGTGCCTCCATCCTGGTCGTCGAAGACACCTCCTGGTCCACGTGGCTGCAGAGACAAGCGTCCACTCTTCACCTGATCGCGACGACAGCATCTGGTTCCCTCTTGGTTCTACACCGGTCACTGGCTAGTGACTTTGAACACTGTCCCCTCTGCTTTCAGGTCCTCTTCTTCACCGATCCACCCTTGGATCGCACGGGACATCTTCCTCCTGGTCGCCTGCAGCATCTTTTCCTCCAGGCTCCATAGACTTCAACACGAGAACCGGACACACTTTGACACCTATGCACCCGCAGTCCGTGGGTGAGGTAACAAAAGCATTTCGGTGCTCAAGGGTGGTTCAACTGTCCTAGTGTTCAGATCCACAGTCGTTTTAGTCCTAACTAGTCAGGATTGTCCGTACTCACCTTTAACTTGAACTGTACTGTCCATAGACGTTGTTACGCATCTCGCGTGTGAGTTCACACTCTGCACACGCGTCCCGTGGGCCTCCTATTACTTACCTAAGGTGAAGATAGTGTAGTCCTAGTGAACCTCCAGCCTCTGGACAGCTCCATTCTTCCTATCGATTTCCTTATACCATTTACTTAGTATATGGTTTGTCGTGCCCCTAGGGCACCATTGTAATTTTGTGCAACTTGTCGTATTTTTCCTAAGAGATTGTCATGTGCTTAGCCCTCTGATCTCAAAGAGTTCAGAGGTGTTTGTTATTAATAAATATATCGTTTATTTTCATAACAACCTGTGTGGTGTCCTTTCATCTGGTATTCAAGGGGTTATATTGTGGTAAAACAGCTGGCTTCACATGCCAAAAGAGTTTAGCCTAAGACTGCTTTGTCCATGCTACCATTAGGATAGCTGGTCTATAAGGTTGACTTACAACCAATCACCATAAGGGTTGTTTGGACTGAAACAAGGTGATCACTAGAACTAGTGAGCATCATATATCTGGCCAACTTCTCACAATTACAGACAGTGAAAAGAATAGAATAATGCGTATTCAACAAAATGCTTATTTGTGTGAAGGATTTTTAACAGATATACTGAAGGATTTTGAACAGAGAAAAATGCTAAATTTAGATTCTTACTTATTTGAATAGGTGAGCAAGTGTAGGAAGCTGGCTTTTTATGTAGTGTACCAAGGTAGGGGTACACCAGGCAAAACATTCAGATGACCCTTATTGGAAATTAGAAGCATTCTATTCCTAAATATTTCACTGGCAGAAATATTTGCTGAAAACACGTTTCCTTACATCTTTATAGAACTTGCAGAATAATATGAAATGCAAGGTAGATTGAGTAGTTTTCCAGTTGCATGGGCATTTTGGTAGTTTTAGATCCCAGGCCGCCATTTTAGGGAAAGCTACTGTAAAATGCAAAATGTATAACTGTAATCTAGTAAAATATAATCTGTTCTCTATGTTATTTATACTATCAGGAATCTTTGGATGCCTTGGTGCGCATGTGTCCCGGGGAAAATCTGCAGACAGTTGGTTTAGTCCTCTCGCAAACTTTCTTTTCGGCTTCTCTTTTTCCATGAAGACCATTTTCAATTCCTTTATGCTAAACTGCAAAATGTGTGTGGGGTCCTCTATACTGGCAGTTTCATAGATCTCCTTTAACAAGATGTTCACCTATGCCAATCGGAGAATTTTGTACTCGATTGTTAGAGTTGTCTATACTTTCTTTGGTAAACTTATTACCCATCTTACTTCAGATGCTGTGCTCCAATCTTCTAAGTAGGGTGCTTTCAATTCGTGGTGGACTATATAGGTTGATGTTGAGCGTGGCACTGCTAGTAGTCTGCACAGGACGACATTAGCCTGTGTCTGTGGGATTGTACTATTTGCCATACCCAATAGAGAAGCCCCAGAAGAATCCCTCCATATGCATTTGCTTTTATATGATTGCAGCATTTCTCTTATAGGTGTATTATTTACTTTTGCAGCAAATCTAAAAAGAGCTTCTATTGACCATATAAATTTCATTTTCGCAATTTCAACTGAGGGCCCCATGGTCCACTAAATGAGAAGTGTATGCCCAGGTATGTAAAAATGTTATATTTCTTTGAATTCAAGACCTTAGGCATAATATTTTTTATTTTCCCTTTCCACATACCATTATAAAGTTTTTTGTTAGGTTAAGTTCAGTTTTAAATCTTTCTTTTGCATATTCAACAAAGTTGTTAATCAGGCGCTGCTAACCGTTAGCAGTTGTAGATAGCAGCAGAGCATTGTCGGCATATAAGGGGACGGGTGTCGGTCACTTACCGACTTTCATGGCGTTGGTGTTCAACTGTTGCAATATCTTATCAACCCCATTAATATATTGCAAAACCAAAAAAAGTGCAAAAACTCACCCTTGTCTGATGCCTCTTGCGACCCTGTAGCTTGTTGTATATTTCCCTGTTTATTCCATACTGTGCTCGGGTAGTCAAGGGGTCATACAGCTGGGAGAGATGTGAAATACTGTCTGCAGGGGTGCCCATTTTTGCCAAGGTCTGCCACAACTTCGCATGATTTTGCAGGTCTGAACACTGCTCAGGTTTACAAAACAGAGATGAATATGACCCTCCTTCAATAAAGTATATTTATTAATAAGGAAGTGTAGGTTGATACACTGTTCCATAATACCAATATCCCTCCTGAAACTATACTGTGAATCAGTAAGCACCTGGGTATCTCTTGCCCAGGTTTACAACCTCTCCAGAATTATTCTTCCCATTAGTTTTGCAGTTGAGTGCAGAGGAGATATTGGGTGGTAGCACCTGGCATCCCCTCTGTCCCCCTTTTTAAAGATGGAACTATAATGCTCTTAGTCCATGCTGCAGAGAAGCAACCTTAGCTGCTGCATTGCATTCTCGAGTCAGAACTGGTTGCCAAAGTGTTGTGTGATTTAAAACAGCGCATGGTAAACCCATCAGGAAGGGGAGCCTTAATTTAGTGCACATTTCAAGTGCAGTGCGTATTCTTCATTGCTAATGGATTTTAAATATGGTGATCCTGGAGAATGTTTGCCAGCTGTAGGCAGCTCTGCACAGTCAGTAGTGGGGTTAAAGATCCCACCAAAAGAACCGATGTGATGCAAGAAGCTACCGTCCCATATCCCTTCTGAACTCATCTGTTAAAATCATAGGGCGTATAGTATTGGAAAGACTGGAGAATTTGGTAAACGATAACATCTAGACCGGAACTCAATATGGCTTCAGGGGGGATATGGGGACGGTAGAGCAATGCCTAAACTTACATCGAATTATAACTAAATACACTATGGCAAAGGAAGAACATATCCATCTATGCTTCGCAGATTTGAGTTCTGCATTTGACTGCGTAAATCATGTCAAATTATGGGAGGTCATGACAGAGATGGGCGCCCCTGCCGATATTATATCATTTCTCTCACAACTATATACAAGGCTGACATCCAGAGTAAGATATGGAAGGGGAGGGGAATGCACCACAAATTGTATGGTACTAAGGGGAATACGTCAAGGGTGTGTCATTGCCCCACTTTATTTTCATTGTATATAAATGGAGTCAATAAAACCCTTCAGACCCTCAACTCAGATGCCCCGAAAATAGGTGCAAGATCGACCCCTCAGCTCCTGTATGAAGATGATGCAGTCCTAATCTTGAGAACTGCAAACGGACTGCAAAAGCTGATTGAGTTTGATTCATACATGGAGCAGAGGGGCTTAAAACTAAACCTCACCAAGACGTTTGTGATGACATGTGGTAAAGAGAGGGTTAAGAAAAAGACCCATTACGTCAGGAAACATAAGTTAGCTGAAGTTAAAAATGTCTTTTACTTGGGTGTTTTATTCACCACTAATTGCAACTGGACCACCCATCTAGACCAGACCAGACTCAAACTGTTCAGAACTATAGAGGCGGTCTTTACATTTTGCAACAAGTTAGGCAGTAAACCAATTCGGGACATGTTAAAACTATACGGTAGCAAATGTTCATCTGTAGCCACTTATGGCTCCTTGGTATGGGGTAACGCCAACTGTAATGGACTGCAAACATGCGAAAACTACTTTATAAGCCGTATGCTGGCTGCCCCAAGATCCATTTCAACATATATTCTGCACAAAGAATTAGACGCATTATATGTGACTGATCTAATTCAAGTAAGAGCGCTCTGTGCTTGGCACAATATTTGGCGCAAGGAAGGTTTAAAATTTACTAGGGATGTTATCATGGACTGTCTAGCTCTAGAGCACACAAACAAGATACTTGGGCTAGCATACATTGACAGCCTATTAAAGAGCATTAACAGAGACTTATCTGTAAAAAATCCCACAGCCATACTACAATTTGGTAAGAAGTTAGCGTATTAAGATATGCAGCTAAGACCGAGTCACTTGGCCTACCAAACTATTTGGTCAAAATTACAAGCATGCAGGATTAATTTTATATGACACAATTGCGGCTGGGTATAGTCAATGAATTGGTGGCTTTACCCAAACTGAATAAATGGCAAGAAATAGAACGTAAATGCCCATGTGAGGGAAAAGCCAACCAAACAACGATGCATTTTATGTTGTTCTGCAAGTTTTACCAAGATATTAGAAAAAAAATGTACGTCCAATTTTTATCTCACCAAAATTATTTTTCTATAAGGATGCAATGAAATGTATAAGTACCCTTGAAAATGAATGAATCTGTAGTGCTGTTGGTTTTATAACTCGGGCCATACAAAAAAGAAAATCCTCAACATTTTTAGACCAACTTGTTTATGAAACCGAATGAAAGATGGCTCGGGATACGATGTACTTCATGATTAAGTGGGATTACTTAACGATGTGGACTGATGAAGTTCTTAACCAAAGATTATTTATATTCTTATAAATGTGAATTTAAGTTTTAAACTGCATGTACTTTTATGAATCCAACAAAGATTCGAATAAAGATTTTTTATTAGAACTGATTCAATCTGCTTGAGAAACAAGCGCCT
The DNA here is from genome assembly GCF_964261635.1 of Lissotriton helveticus. Lineage (NCBI taxonomy): Eukaryota > Metazoa > Chordata > Amphibia > Caudata > Salamandridae > Lissotriton > Lissotriton helveticus. The sequence goes on from NC_136061.1 coordinate 1,173,231,455, forward strand.
CAACCGTAGGGGCTGAGTTTTCCCTGAGATATGGTGTGTTTATTATTTGGGTAAGCAAATGGAGAGAGCGAGAATTATTATGGGGTACGTCCCTATCCCCAATGATAAAGTACAAAAAACACAGTGGACAGACCTACTAGCAATTGCGACACAAGTATTTTATTTTGATGAGTGCCAAAAACCCATTAGGTTTATTAAAAGACCCCTCACCCACCAACCTAGTTGGTGGCATGCTTCATCATTGGGATCCCAACTTGATTACAGCGGAGCTGGATTTGTGTGGTTGTGAAGGAAGTAGTGAAAGTTAAAATTATCTCTGGGAATCCTTACTGAATAAAACTGTATTCCCAGCGGCCCAGGATAAGGTGGGAGGATTTCGTCAGGACCAGGTCCAGGACCACGAGGAGACTGCTACAGGTGCAGCCCGCGGATGCTCCGTCTTGACAAATGTCTGACTACAGATGGGTGCCCCTCCCGGGTCCTGCTATAGGCTACAAGTAACACACAGCTAGTGTTTTTTCCAGTTGGTCCGTAAGTACACAGACACCACTCATCACACAACACACCTTAGCATGTGTGTTGATAACACAGTGCACGTGGCCTACTTTTGCCACACTCTCACTCTATTCACCTGGTCCTGACGAAAGCCTCCCACTTTTTTTTACGAGGCTGAAACATGTAGACCTACTACTGTGACAACCTGGATCAATTTATCTCTAAAGTTGTCCTTTACTTTTTTTTAACCTTATCCTGGGCCGCTGGGAATAAAGTTTTATGCAGTAAGGATTCCCAGAGATAATTTTAACTTGCACTACTTCCTTCACAACCACACAAATCCAGCTACGCTGTAATCAGGTGTCGTAGCACAACTGGGTGGCATTCGGCTACCTAGTTGGGACCCCAATGATGAAGCATGCCATCAACTAGGTTGGTCGTTGAGGGGTCTTTTAATAAACCAAATGGGTTTTTGGCACTCATCAAAATAAAATACTTGTGAGTCGCAATTGCTAGTGGGTCCGTCCATTGTGTTTTTTTGTCTTTTTAATGGACCATGTTTAATGGACCATGTTTACAGTGCTTAGATTAGCAGCAATTGCGGAGGTGATTTTACCAAAGGTCGTTAGGCTCTTGTATGGCGTGGCATCCCATTCTGTGAAGTTGATATATTCGTCAAGATTGTCTTTTACTATAAACAGTCAGATTAATTTATCCCTGCCCACTTGAGGCTTACACCATTGTTACCCCCGTTACTATGTGTGCTGCTAATTTTGGTCCTTCCTTGTGTGCTTGGTTTCGATGCTCAGGGTAATTATTAGTGGGAGATGGCTGATAAAGGGTCTTAATTCAACCCGAAACCATTCAAACAACCACAATCCGTTTACGGAGATCAAAATATGGTCAATATTTGAGGTTTGGCAATTCCTATGGAAAGCTGGTAATGGAGCCTTTTCACTGTCAGATCTTTTCTCCAGCAGTTCTAGATTGAATAGGTATATCATCTTGTTTATAGTCTCATCAAATAGATCATGTAAGAACTGTGGTTGGCCACTTCCTGTTTCGTCCGTATATCCACAGGCCTCTTCAGCTGTGAGCTGACATTTACTTATATTAAAGCCACGCACCCAGTTATAGACACAATCTGCCTCATAACCTCTTGCGTCATTGAATACATTGTTGTAAAAATGTATTAGTAAAATATTTAGTTTCTAGACAGTGTGTAGATGTAGGAACAGGAAATAAAGTTATTTAGTGTAAGATTTCTTTAAGGTGAATTGGGCTGTGGTTGAAATTAATACAGCTAAACCTACTTTTTCCCACCCACTGTTCGAGGGTATTGCAGGTGTAATTAAGGAAGCATAGCCTGAAACAGTAAAACCTCCCACATGCCAAGTTGCCTGCAAGCATACCAGCTGTGATGTATTAATTGTATTTAACCACTCTTTGTTCTCTATTTTGTTTCAATGTATGTTAAGTTTTAATAACTGTTGTGTTACTGGTATTACGAACGTGTTTCCCACCCCTTGTTTCTTGATGGACTTTCATACCTTCAAACACCCATTGATCTACCTCAGGCCCAGGAGTCCCCTGTTGTCAATACTGTTCACTACAACTGCTGAGTGGTGCAAATCTGTTGTAATTAATCAGAGGCTTGCCCAATCTGGGCTAACATAAGAAGTGCAGGGGCGGGAACCCTTGATGGGGTGGGTTATTGACAAGGGGTTTATAAAAGAACCCTAGTGGTGCATCTATGATCTTCCCATGAGGGTTAGCCATAAGCTGTTGCCTGCGATGTAGATAAAAAAGAAGGGACTTTAACACAGGTGGGTGTCGGAAGATAACTATAAAACAATCATCATGTCCTACTTTTCTGGAGCACCCAACCCAGGTCCCCCTTCTCGCCATTATTTCATAGTATGAAAAATCGACATCACAATCTCTCCAGTTCTCCGTAATATGGCAATCTAAATTGGAAACAGCTTTCACAACAATTACATAAGGGGTAGTAGCTGGTAAAAGATGCAAAGTGTCCAGTGCAGTCACCAAAGTTCCTGTGTTAGTTTTACCGCAATGTTGGCGGTTACTGCTTCCTGGGATGTGTATGGAGTAGTATGTCCCTCCTGTGGACTTTTCATTGGAGGTCTACTAAGTGTAATGGGTAATGGCCCATTAACTGAAGTCAAATGCTCAAATTCAGCAGCAACATTAGAAGAAATAGCAATGGGATTAGGCTGTGGCTTGTCCCTGTTTGGATTTGGGCCAGAAAAGTTCTTAGCTTGATAGAGTGTAATGACTTGTTTTCTACTTCACTTCTTTCAAGTAGGAGCTTCCTTTCAATGCAGCTACTACAATGGTAAGGGTCAAACTGTGCTGGGAGGTGAGGTTGTGTGCCATCATCCCCCTTCTGTTTGAAAAGGTTCCCTTGAGCCATTGAGCTGACGAGCTTTTGGAGATGCACCTGTGCACCAGTGAGCACATGTCTAGAGATTTACACACTAACCTGCACCAACTATGGGGAAACACTACAGCTAATATTCAAGTAAGCACTTACTTTGAACTGCATTGACCACAATCCTAAGGGTCAAACTGTGCTGGGAGGTGAGGCAGCATGCTCCCGTCCCACTTCTCTTCCTTACAATGTAGTCCAATTTTGCTTGAACTCTTTTACTCATCAACTCCATAATTCTTTGTTATGGACGACGACTCCTCTTTATCTGGGTCTTTAGAGTTACTACCTATTCCGCAAGCCTATGTTGCCTTAGAAGGCTTCTTGGATCTAGATCCCAAGGTTTATTTTGGTATCCTACTTTTTTTTCGCTTTGGCGGGGGTGGTGTCCAGGCTGGATGCTCAAAAATCCTTGGTTGTGACAAAAGCTCTGGTACCCAAGGTACTGGCGGAGGAAGGCTCCTGAAGGGTCTAGCATCTCGAAACATGCTGGAGAGATCGGGCTTATTTCTTGGAGCCACAGTGACCTCCTCCAGGTGAAATGCTTCCTCAGGGCCTCATGACCAGCAAAACTGAGCACCAGGCAAGTGCAGTCGGTTCAGAGGAATGGCTCTCCCACCCCAAGGGAGATCCTCTATGGTTGGTAAAGCCCTGGACAGTCCTCCAAAGACCTAGGAGGATGTACAGCTTTTAAACAAGCCAGGTCGGTGCAATTGTCGAAGTTCCAGCAGCAAGACAGGGTTTGGCACCATGTTCAGGGTATGTCATCACTTCTAGTGGTTACTGCTCTTGTTTGTCCTTCTGTTCCCAGGAAGAAAAATCTGATTCCTGGTGTAAGGGGGAACCCTAACTACTGAATTTAGGAACATTTAGGGAAGTGTAGGGTAGTATCCAATGGGCTACTTGCCTCTGTGGTGCCTACACCCACTGTATGACCACTTCCTGTGGACAGTGGGCATATTCTTGACCCAGAGTTACTAGTTTCACCAAATCCAAGATGGGGAAACCCTCTCTTGGCTGTTGTCAGAACTTAAATACCTGATAGACTTGCTGATTCTTGCACGGGAGCAGAGATGCTTGAACCCCAATCTCTCTCAGCAATGCTGGTAGGTCTTTATTCAGAACCTCCCATCATTACCTGAAGGGACGGGGGAATTGGATAAAATAAAAAATAAACAGAGAAGAGACTTGTCCAGCGCTGCTTCCTTCAGTCCGCTACTCTGGGGTGAACTGGTTTATGGAAACCTAAAACGAAAAGACAACATATGTCTACCCTATTATTAGCTATCTAGGTTATTTACTATTTCCTTGTCGACTTTCACCCACCCATGCGCTGCTGGACCTGAGCTCCTCTTCTGGCCTTTTGGATAATAACTCTCTTCACCTCTAATTAGTTGTTACTGTATAAAGAGACAAGAAAAGTATTTAACTTCGTTTCTAGTAGGTAGGGACTAGATTATCTATAGACTTGGAATGCACTTACATCACTAATCAGGATGACTGCTTCTCATTGGGTGTCTGTTATAATTGGGAATCCAATTGATTTTTGAGGGAACTGTTCTGACCTTTTCTTTGTCTTTCTTGCAGGTAGATGAACTATTCCCTTTTAAGACTTTTCTGAGGTGAGTGTTGACTCTTGCACTTGTGCTTATTTATTTCTTTGCAGGACTGAAAATCATTCTCAGTCATAAGCTTTTATTCGATATGCAAGATATCTTATAAGCACATTTACAGTATAATCATTACAGTGTACAAAAAAAACATTGCTTTAAGAAGTCAGTATAAAATACATTTAAAAGGGATAAAAGGACATGAAGTGTCCATTAGTAAATTAGCTAAAAAAGAGAATTAAATCGCTACTGACAGTCTCTTGCTACGAATAAGCCAAAACTGTTTTAAAAATTTTGCTGTTCCACACACAATAGGGGGGGAAGTGTCCGTAATTAGGATGCGCAGGGCTACTAGGTGGCTACGTATACCCATATTTCGAAAGAGAGGTTTCAACCAGAAGCTCCTGGGCCTTGCATAGTCCGGGCATTCAAATAGGACATGAGCAATGGATTCAACCTTGTGCGGACAACAAGCACAGTTAGGGGAAGATCGGGCCGCTGATGTCCACTTCGATACCACAGCACCTAGCGGGAGAGATCCAACTCTAAATTTAAAATAAAGAGCTCGGTCAAGGGGGAGGGTGATCAGGTCCAGGTAGGGTTCAAAGGCCACAAAGTCTTTAATTTGTAGGAAGGAGACAGTGGACTTACAGTGGTTCGAGTTTGTAATTAGGCGCTCCGCCGTCCATTTCCAGTAAAGCGTCTTGACCACTTCTTTTGGTGGGGCTGAACGCGATGACCAACAGTCCCCTAGACCAATCTTCTCCAAGAGCTTTTTAGTTTCCCTTAACCATCTGATCTTAGCCCAACCCCCCAGACTCATTATTTCCCCCAGACCCTCAGCGTAGGATTTTAATTCTTCACCCCTCCAGATTCGTGTCCATAGCAGGAGCGGGCGAAGCTGAGCCTGATCTTTAATGTTTTTACAGCCCGTATCCAACAACACTGGTACAGTTGGTGTGCTCAATGGAATAGAGATAATGGACTTTAGAAGTTTGCTCTCCGCTATCGCTAGGGCATCCAAACGGCAGTGGCCCCACAGCTCTGCCCCATACAAGGCTGATGTCACTACTTTGGCCTTGTAGATGTTGATTACTGGGGTAAGCGATCTCCTAGGTGAGGCCCGGAACTCCCTTATGAGGGCTCCTCCAACTCTCCTATGGTTTAGGACCATTTTGTTAATGTGATTTGCCCAAGACAACTTATCCGTAATCCGAATACCGAGGTAATCGAATTCGGATACTTTCTCTAATGCAACCGAGTTAAGTGTAGGTGGGCGGCCCAGTTTCCTAGGTGGATTTAAAACTAGATATTTTGTTTTGTCCACATTTATTATTAAACCTTTTGCAGCACAAAACTCCTGAAAACGTGTTAGCAATTTCTGCAGGCCTTGGGGGGTCTTCGAGATCAGAAGCGTGTCGTCCGCAAAAAGCAAGGTGGGGATACGGACTCCACCGAGACAGGGGGCGTCGGCTGGTTCTTGTTGAAGGTGTTTTACCACCCCATTCACATATAGTGAAAATAGGGTGGGCGCCAAGACGCAGCCCTGTCTTACGCCCCTGGACACTGGTATCTTCTCAGTGAGCTCTCCGTTTTTACCCCAACGGACCTGTGCAAAGGTATGGGCATGGAGACTAATGAGGAGGGACAAGATGTAAGAAGGTAATCCCAACTCATTAAGCACCCTCCAAAGCTCTTCCCGGGGGACTAGGTCAAAGGCAGTCTTCAGGTCTATAAAGGCCAAATAAAGACTACCCTTGCCTAGTTCCACCACCTTCCACCCCAGTAGTGCCAACCTAAACACCTGCTCTAATGTCCCCATACCAGCCCGAAAACCTGCCTGAAAATCTGATAGGATTTTATTCTCCTCCACCCAATGTAGGATCCTTCCAAGAATAGCTTTACCAGCTATCTTTTGGGTGGAGTCTATCAGACTTATGGGGCGGTAGTTCCCCGGGGTTTCCCTACACCCTTTTTTGTAGATCGGGACCACCACCGCCCCTTTCCAGGATTCTGGCACTGCCCCTCCCATCATGATGTCGTTTAAGAGAGCGGCAATGACCCTTCCCCATTCCGCTGGGTATGCCTTCATAAGATCCCCTGGAAGGCCGTCTGGGCCCGCTGCCTTGCGAGGCGCTACCCATCCTATAACCCCCTCAATCTCTAAGGGAGTGAAGAGATCATAGGCATGGGGTTCAATTGCTAATGTAAGCTCCCTCCCGGCATTTAGTTCCCCATCTGGAGGGAGGTATAGAGTCCCGAAGTGTTTTATCCAGTTTGGAGGAGGGATGTTGCAGGGTCTCATAGATCCATCAGGTTTATTCCGTGTGGCTATGAGATTCCAAAAGGCCCTTGAGTCCCTAACTTTACTAGCCTGGAGCAGGTCTTCCCAGAATGTGTCTTCCCACTCCCCCCTAGCAAATTTAAGGGACTTGTTATAGGCCTTCCTTGCTTCCTGTATCTCACCTCGGGATTTGTGTTTAACTGCCTCAACTAACTTCGTCTTGTGATCCCTACATGTTTGGGTATACCAACCATCAACAGGTTTTCTAAAATCTTTGTTGCCTAACTTGTTGGGATGTGAGGTAAACACGCTAGATAAGTCTTCTACCAAGGAAACAAAAAGCCCACTCGCTCTGCCCACCCCTTCTAGGGAGGTTCTGAGGTTTGTTACTGCATGATTTAAGAGGGTTTGAATTTCCCTTACCTTTCCCTCGGAAAGAACCAATTTCGCCCATTTTATTCGTCTTCCACAGGGGGAGACTTCAGAATCATCCGGGGGTGCAGCTACCGGGTAAATATTATCCTTTCTTAAGGGGCACCACCACTGGTCCATACTCAAAGAGAGTGAGTTGTGGTCACTCTCAGTCGTAGGGACCACCTGCATGTCCCTTACGTAAGACCATAGACACACATCTATCAGTATATAATCTAACCTAGAGGTGTGTCCTGGCCTGTTGTACGTGTGGACACCCCCCCTATCCGAGGTTGTCCTCCCGTTTGCTGCCCTTAAATTGAATTCCAGGCTCAGGGAGTATATCTGGAGCACCACTTCTGTCCACCTTCTGATCGGTGGGATTTCCAGTACCGGAATCCCCAACCTAATATCATCCTCATCTTGGTCGCGGTAAACGTCCGAGCCCAGGGGCTCGAACGTACAGTTCATATCACCCGCAACCAATGTACGCGTCTTGTGAGGGGAGTTTTTTAGCAGGGTCTCGAGGAGTGATATTACGGGAGACTTCCTCCCTCCCTTAGTTCCCCGGGCGTAAATATTGAAAACATTTAAGACAATTCTTCCCTTTTGATCTATTAGGGTAATGTTTTGTATGTCCGGGCAGCCTGTGGGAAACTCCACTACTCTGCAGTCTAAGGAGGCTGAGACCCATATGAGAAGGCCACCCGAAGGTCGCCCTCTCCCTGATACCGAGACTTGTGCCGGGGAGGAATAGGAAGAAAAACCCACCCTATGAACCGGCACCAAACTCCATGTCTCTTGGAAAAGGCACAGAGAGTGCTCATCAGCCCACGCAGTGAATTCAGGTATAGCCAATTTTCTTGCAATCCCTGCGACATTCCAGCTGCAAACCTTAAAAGCTAGGTCCGTCACAGCTGAAGTGTCGTTGGGCGCCGGAATGTCCCTGTCTATGGTCCTCCTCAAGGGTATTTGAGGGGAGCAGCGATCTTGGGGGGTGACTAAAGAGGCTGCTGTCCCACTTACAAGGTTCTAACATGCTCTCTAGGAGTCTTTAACATTTCCATTCTCTGTAACAGGATTTCGGCATTCAATTAGTTCACTTCATGCCAGGTAAGTAATTATGATACATTCATTTAGCGCTGCGCAGGTTCACTTAGCTTCGGTTGTAAGGTCTGTGTTCCAGCGCTACGTTCTTCCTCAGGTTCTTGACTGCAAACTCCTCTTGTGAGTTCTACTACTCCTCCAATACACTTCCAGCTCTAAACGCTAAAGTCTTTTGAATGACGGTAATTTTGACAGAGAACTCGCGCTTGGTTTCGTGTGCCGAGATAATTCCGTCACAAAACAATGACAAAGTCTAGCGGAAGGTCCGCTTATGTATTCTAAGATTTCTTCAACTCTTGAGTCACGCCGTGAAGGAAACGAACCACCTCAGGCAGGATCTTCGGTGAAGTGCGCAGTTTCCCGGGCGCTCGCGCATGACATCGGATCTTCAGTTGTGACGGTCAGGAAGACTAGAACGTCTTCTGCCCTCTGCTCTGGCATCGACGGCGGCCATCTTTAGTCTCCACGATTTTACTCTACCCGACCAGTTGTTCTCCATAGTTCGTAAACCAGAATGCTCCATAGTTGGCCAGGTGAGTATGGAACCTAAGGTTCGGGTTCTGACAGTACCCCCCAACAAGGCAGGTTCCCTCTTACCTGGCTTGGTAGGAAATCGTTGATGAAAGGATTTTATTAATCTTGGTGCATGTACATCCTTCTCTTGTTCCCAGGATCGTTTTTCTGGGCCATAGCCCTTCCAATCTATTAAGTAGAACAACTTGCCTCTGGATCTTTTAGAGTCCAAAATTTCTTTTACAACATACTCAGTTCCTGTTTCCAATTGAATTGGCTTCGGGGGTGATTGATTTCTCAGATTAGTAGAAGCCTTCTTTAACAATGATACATGGAAGACTGGGTGTACCTTTAACTTAGATGGCAGTTTTAGTCGAAAGGTAACCTGATTAATTTGCTCCTCGATAGGATAAGGGCCGATGAATCTGGGTTGGAACTTTCTATTTCCTTTTAGTCTCAAATTCTTGGTGCTTAACCAGACCTTATCTCCAATAGTCAAGGGTGGCCCTACTCGTCTCTTCCGGTCAGCATATTTCTTGTACTTTTCTTTTGCTGTTTGTAGGTTTTCTTTAGTCTTTTGTTGGATTTCCAGCAGGTGTGACATGACTTCCTTTACTGCTGGAACTGCAGTTTCCATTTGTCGTATAGTAGCATTCGGATGCCTGCCATAGTTTACAAAGAAGGGGGAAAACCCTGTCGAACTGTTTTTTTGCATTATTGTGAGCAAATTCCGCAGTCCACAAATAATGTGACCAATTCCCTTCTTCTTTTAGAAGGAACAACCGTAAATACTGCTCTAACTCTTGGTTTACCCTCTCTGTCTGCCCATCTGTCTCGGGATGATAACTTGTGGAGAATCTAACTTCTGTTCCCAAACCCTCCATAAAGGCCTTCCAAAAACGGGACACAAATTGGGAACCCCTGTCCGAAATGACAATTTTAGGAATTCCATGTATTTTCACGATTTGGGAGCTGAAGTGGGCCGCTAACTGTTTTGCAGAAGGAACCCCCTTCAAGGCTGTGAAGTGAGCCATCTTTGAAAAGGCATCCACTACCACTAGAATGGTGTTGTGTCCTTGACTGTTAGGTAAATCTGTAATAAGATCTAAGGTAACTGTGTGCCACGGGTGGGGAGGTGTGGGTAGAGGTTGTAATAGCCCTTTTGAGCCTGCCGTTCTGACTTCCCCTGCGCGCAAATCTCACAAGACTTAACATATCTCTCAATATCTGATGCCATCTTTGGCCACCAATAATGTCTCTTGATTATCTCCTCTGTTTTGGCTTCTCCTTTGTGACCAGCTAATTTATCATCATGACATTCATGCATTACTTGTAGCTGCAAGTCCGTTGTTGGTAGATGCAGGGCATTTCGATGGTAGGGTAGTTGTTGAATTATCTTCCTGTCAGGATCCTCCTCCGCCCAACTCTGCATATCCTCGGAACTCATCACGTCTGCTATCGATTCCTGTAGTTGAATGGCTGTCGTGGCCCCTATGATCTTATCACTGGGAATGATTGACTGAATATCTGTAGTGTTTCTTTGAAACTCAGTTCCAATCCTGGATAGAGCATCTGCTTTCCCATTTTGAGCTCCGGGGGGCGAAACGTAATTACGAAGTCATAATCTGCAAAATACAGAGACCACCTCAGTTGTCGTGGCGTGAGGGTCCTGGCTGTCTTTAAGAACTTTAAGTTTCGATGATCTGTGAACACCGTCACTTGATGTCGAGCTCCCATCAAATAGTGTCGCCACTCCTTAAAGGCGTCCTTGATCGCCAACAGTTCCTTCTCGGTGATCGTGTAGTTCACTTCTGCTTGAGATAACTTTCTTGACCGATAAGCGACCGGATGCAACTGGCCAGTGGTCTTGTGTCGCTGCGATAACACCCCTCCCACTGCTTGATCCGATGCATCGGTCTCTACGAAGAAAGGCTCCGAGGGGTCAGCATGCAACAGGACTGGCGCAGTGGTGAAGTCTTCTTTTAAGGATTGAAAGGCCTCCTCCGCTTCTCTTGGCCATTCAAACTTAATTCCTTTTCGCAGTATCTTGGTAAGGGGAAGAATTTTTCTGGAAAATTCGCTGATAAATCTTCGGTAAAAATTAGCGAAGCCTATGAAGCTTTGGACTTCTTTCACGCTCTTCGGAGATTCCCAATTCTTAACCGCTTCCACCTTACGTTGATCCATCAAAATTCCAGAAGGTGATAGAACGAAACCCAAAAATTCCACGCGTGAGACATCAAAAGCGCATTTCTCCAGCTTCACAGTTTGTTCTCCTGTAATTTCCGCAACACTCCTTTCACTTGTTCATGATGTCTAGCCACATCAGAGGAGTAAAATTAGAATATCATCTATGTACACAATTGCACATTGATAAATAAACTCCTTCAGGACGTCGTTGATGAAGTGTTGGAAGGCTGCTGGGGCATTGCACAATTCATAGGGCATCACCGGATATTCAAATAGCCCAAATCTAGTCCGAAATGCCGTCTTCCACTCATCCCCTTCACGCATTCTAACTAGATGATAGGCTCCCCTCAAGTCGAGCTTGGTATAGATTTGAGCCCCCTTCACTTGGTCCAGGAGCACTGAAATCAAGGGTAAAGGATACCGGTTCTTCTTAGTTATTTTGTTGATGGCTCTGTAGTCGATGCACGTCCGCAAATCTCCCTCCTTCTTCGGTACTCTTTCAGATGTTGGTGCTCCTTCTCTGTCCGGGCGTAGACTCGGCTGCATGGCAAATTTGCCCCTGGCTCTAACTCGATCTTACAGTCATAGACTCGATGTGGCGGTAGATGTTCCGCTTCCACTTCATTGAACACCTCCATAAATTCCTTGTATTCTTCAGGAACTTCCTGGACGTTGATCACACACATGGAGTGCTCGATGGTACACAAGGTTTGGGCCGGATTGTTCTTCAATAGTCTGGCCTCGGCGCTAAAACAATTCTTGTGACAATAACTTGACTCCATATTAATGGTTCTGGAACTCCAATCGATTGTGGGGTTGTGCTCTGTAAGCCACGGAAGACCAAGGATTAGTTGGAACTGGGGGGGCATCGATCAAATTAAATTGAAGTTTCTCTTGATGTCCATCGCTGGACGTCAATTGGATCATTTCCGTGTGACTCACAATGGTCCAGAGGATAGGTTTGTCCCATCCACTGCCCGAACCGGCTCACTCTTTGTCTTTCGGATGGCCTATATTCCAGCTTGGGCGGCAAACTTAAGATCGCAGAAATTCCCTGTGGCTCCCGAATCGAGCATCACAGATACTTCCGTTAGGGTAATTTGTCCGAATTTCACTTCCATAGTCAGAATCAAATGCGGAGCCGCTGATTGTAGCGTGTTCGCCACTTGATGCTCGTGTGGAGTTCTCTCTTGAGTCGCACTCACCCGCTCAACTCCTCCCACAGGTGGTGCCGTTAGTTTTCCTTCGGCTTGAATGGACCTTTAGGTTTCTTCGGACATTCCCGAACGAAGTGACTTCCGGATCCACAATACATACATTGGTTATTCGCTCTTCTTTTCTCTTTTTCTTCCTTGGTCAACGGACCTCTTATCGCTCCAATCTGCATCGGCTCGGTTCCGGCATGAGTCTCTGAAGTTCTTGCAACATCTGACCGGGCCCGATCAAAACGCGGAGGTATCATCTTAAAGTCTTTCTTCTTCTTCTCTCCACGCCTCTCCCCTTGACGAAAATCAATCTCTAACACCAGGTCTATGAGTGCTGAAATCTCAGTGGGGCGATTGGGAATTTGAGCCAGAGTGTCTTTTAATTCGTCTTTCAACCCCCGATAAAATACCGCAGCTCTCTTGCTCTCTGGCCAATCGGTTTCCACCACCAACTTATTGAATTGGGCCAGATATGCAATTAATTCTCGATTTCCTTGTCGTAGGTCTAGCAATTCGTTATCCACCACTTGAGATATTCTCCGTCGGTCGAATATCCGTAAGAACTCTCTTTTGAAATCTTCAAAGTTCCTCAGTAACGGGTCGTCTCTTGTGACTAAGGGCATGGACCACGAAGCTGCGTCCCCACTTAGATATGAGAGTATGAAGGCCACTCTGGATTGCGCGTCTGGGAAGATAGAAGGGCGGCACATGAAATGTAATGAACACTGGGAGAGGAAGATTTGCGCCTTCTGTGGGTCCCCATTAAACCTTTCAGGTGCAGCTAGTGGTATAACTGGCGAAAGGGAATGTATCACTTGTGTGGTGGATCTATTGGTAGTTTCTAGAACTGTATTCATGGCTTCCCTCTCTAAACTACTTGGTTGGCGCAATCTTAGCGCTAATTCGGCAGTTTCCTTCCTGGCACTAATTACTTCTTGTCTTAGATTTCGATTTTCCTCCCTAACCGCTCCCAGTTCCTTCTGAATAGCATCTAAAATGGTTCCTAAAGATTGGGCATCAATTCCTTCCGCCATCTCTGCTCGGGTGCGAAGGCAACTTGGGCACTTCACTCTGTCAGAACTTAAATACCTGATAGACTTGCTGATTCTTGCACAGGAGCAGAGATGCTTGAACCCCAATCCCTCTCAGCAATGCTGGTAGGTCTTTATTCAGAACCTCCCATCATTACCTGAAGGGACGGGGGAATTGGATAAAATAAAAAATAAACAGAGAAGAGACTTGTCCAGCGCTGCTTCCTTCAGTCCGCTACTCTGGGGTGAACTGGTTTATGGAAACCTAAAACGACAAGACAACATTAGTCTACCCTATTATTAGCTATCTAGGTTATTTACTATTTCCTTGTCGACTTTCACCCACCCATGCGCTGCTGGACTTGAGCTCCTCTTCTGGCCTTTTGGATAATAACTCTCTTCACCTCTAATTAGTTGTTACTGTATAAAGAGACAAGAAAAGTATTTAACTTCGTTTCTAGTAGGTAGGGACTAGATTATTTATAGACTTGGAATGCACTTACATCACTAATCAGGATGACTGCTTCTCATTGGGTGTCTGTTATAATTGGGAATCCAATTGATTTTTGAGGGAACTGTTCTGACATTTTCTTTGTCTTTCTTGCAGGTAGATGAACTATTCCCTTTTAAGACTTTTCTGAGGTGAGTGTTGACTCTTGCACTTGTGCTTATTTATTTCTTTGCAGGACTAAAATCATTCTAACATGCTCTCTAGGAGTCTTTAACATTTCCATTCTCTGTAACAGGATTTCGGCATTCAATTAGTTCACTTCATGCCAGGTAAGTAATTATGATACATTCATTTAGCGCTGCGCAGGTTCACTTAGCTTCGGTTGTAAGGTCTGTGTTCCAGCGCTACGTTCTTCCTCAGGTTCTTGACTGCAAACTCCTCTTGTGAGTTCTACTACTCCTCCAATACACTTCCAGCTCTAAACGCTAAAGTCTTTTGAATGACGGTAATTTTGACAGAGAACTCGCGCTTGGTTTCGTGCGCCGAGATAATTCCGTCACAAAACAATGACAAAGTCTAGCGGAAGGTCCGCTTATGTATTCTAAGATTTCTTCAACTCTTGAGTCACGCCGTGAAGGAAACGAACCACCTCAGGCAGGATCTTCGGTGAAGTGCGCAGTTTCCCGGGCGCTCGCGCATGACATCGGATCTTCAGTTGTGACGGTCAGGAAGACTAGAACGTCTTCTGCCCTCTGCTCTGGCATCGACGGCGGCCATCTTTAGTCTCCACGATTTTACTCTACCCGACCAGTTGTTCTCCATAGTTCGTAAACCAGAATGCTCCATAGTTGGCCAGGTGAGTATGGAACCTAAGGTTCGGGTTCTGACAGCTGTCCACTTCAGATGGCCCACCTGAGGGGTGTGCCAAGCCTGAAAGTGCAACATGCTAACTGACTATCTAATTTCCTTGCAGCTGTTTTGTTTGGGATTGTTTTCAACTGTAAAATGCTTGTATTATCCATTTGCCCTAACTGACTTGCTTTGTCCCGTCTGGGGGCTCTGTATCTTCTTGCTACAAGCTGAACAATAAAAAGATATAATTTCCAGGCAGCTCTGGTGCCAAATGCGCCCCATTTCAGGGGTTGGAGTCCCCCAGGTCTTAGGGGGGCAGGGGGAGCTGTTGTTGCACATCAAAGGTGGCAAAGACTTTGAAGCGTGTGGCAGTGTAAAAAAGAGGCACTTTCCTAAAGCAAGGTAATCCCTGCAAGATAACAGTTTTAGAGTGTGAGGCAGGTTCATAGTCCTGTGCCCTTGAGTTACATCACAATTAGCTCTTGTAAACTTCGATGCTTGATTTTTTAATAATCGTTTCAATGGGTAGACATTGCTATATTACAAGGTGCATCCACAGTTGGAGTAATAACATTGCACAAGTGGATTATGAAGTACTCTTATGTGCAAAAGATATACATTCAACTCCATTGAGACTTCTTTGCTTGTTCTATTTGTATGTTATAATTCACATGGTGGATGAAATTGTTTATGTTAGGGCATAGGTTAACTAATGTAAGCTTATATACTGTGTGATTTTTTAGTCCTGATGAAGCCAGTGATGAGGAAACATGTGTTGGCTAGAATGGATTTACAACTCACTGAATAAAAAGGAATTGGAAGACCAGAAGTGATTGGATTTTGAATCCTGCATCATTATGTGGAAGACCGCTCGAGCGTTATTAGTGTAAACTTTGGTATAAGCCGGTTGTGGATCGCTGAGATAGCCACTTCTCCCCTTTTTGAAACACATACATTTCACCATGGGACTTCCCCACCTGGTGGCCAACAGATCTAGAACCGATACCCACGCCAAGAACCTCGGGATTGTCATCGACAGCAAATTCAACATGACCGTCAAAGTAAACGCAGCCACTGCCTCATGCTTCATGCTTCTATACCCTGAAGATACTGAGAAAGATTTTCAAATGGCTCCCAATCAACATCCATAAAACCATCCCACACACCTTAGTCACAAACAAGCTGGACTACGGGAACACCCTATATGCTGGGCCCAGCAACAACTCACCAGAAGAATGTAGACCATTCAGACCCACTCTCAACCTACCAAACAGAATACACAACACACTTGAAGGAGCTCCACTGCTTCTCCGAAAATAAATTAGCACATTTCAAACTCCTCTCCCACACTTTCAAGGCACTTCATAAAACTGCCCCAACATACCTAAACAATCGCATTTGCTTTCACAGATCCTCCAAACAGGTCAGCTCGCCCAACTTTCTACTGCCACACATCTCAAGCATATGGAAAACCAGATCCGGTGGTCGATACTTCTCCTTCATTGCTTCGAAAGGGAGGAACGTCCTACCACTACACATAAGAGCCTTCTCCTCAATTCTGCAAAGGCTGAAGATCGGTTGTAGAAGGCTGGGTTAGTATATGGTGCACACTTATTTAAGTGATGCACTTTGCACTAATCCAGACAACCCTTAGGGTGATTTTAGTGGACTTTGATAACCATAGGAAGCTCTCAAAGTAGTAGATGTAGGGAGCAGTCTTCAGGCTTATCTTGAAGGAGTGTAAAGCAGCTTGCTTTACGAACTTTAATCAGTAGTGCAAGTTAAATGAAAAAACCACACAGTGTTTGTATAAAAATAAGTCTATTTATTACACAACACGCTAACACATTGGTATAGCTCCTACCCGGACATAGCAACACAATACACAAGAATACTTTGAAATAATCAGGTAAGTAGCACAAATATACATTGGTCTCCTGGGGGGGATCAAACCCTATATTTAGAAAGTGGAATGCGAACTGCAAAAGAGAACATGACTTGGACCGGAAGACTCAGGAGACGGGGAAACAAGGAACCATGCAAGGTACAGTTGCAGGAACCCCACAGAGGCTAGAGTGGAAACACAGCTGCGTGCCCATTGGGAGTAAATAGAGAAATCGCGTTTGCAGTTTCAAAGAAGAATGATCCTTCCAGGAGAACCCTAAGGAAATACTGTTAGATTGAAAGTTGGACAGCCACCCCACAGTGGATGCTCCAGGAATCAGGTTACCTGTACCAGGAAAGCTGGATAAATAGGGGTGAAGTGACATTGGAACCTGCTGTAAACGACAACTGGAGACTTCGAAGAAGATGCCTCAGGAGAAGACCGTGAAGGAGTCCATGGAAATCAAGGGTGGATTTTGAAGTGAAGAACCTGCAAGCAGAGGGGACAGAGTCCATGCCAATCAGAGGTGACCAGGATGCACGGAAGTACATGTCCACAGATGTCGAGAGGTCCAGAAGAGACAGTGGTGACTTTGTCGCTGCAGCTGCGAGGACAAGGCAAAGCTGGGGAAGAGCAGGCTCCATTCACGAGCTGTCCCACGTCGGATGTTGGTGTCTTGGTGGTCGGTGTCTGGTGGGAGCCCAACAAGCCACGGTAGCCGCAACTAGTGTGGAGAACGTAAAGGAGCACATATGGAAACCAGCAAGGTCCAAGGGACTCACCAAATGGAGGAGAGTCAGAGCAGGCCCTGAGCAAGCAGGGGAGCCCACTCAAGCAAGAGGACCCACAGGCTGGAGGAACAGGAGGTGCAAGAGGACCTCAAGCAGCTCACCTAAGTCTGGGGAACATGATGCAGTGAGGACTCTGTTCTTCAGGAAGTGAGGTGCTGGAGCTTCTTGTAACCTGAAGATCTCTTGAGTGCAGGGTCAACAAGCCTTGGCAATGTCAAGTCGACACGGTGCACAGGGGTTCGGTATCAGCAGCCCCAACGAGGGACACTGTCCTCCAAATTGCAGGGAAGACAGATCAGTTCTCTAGGGAGCCACAGAACACCCACCAGATGCAAGGGAGTTACTCCTTCACTCCAAGGGAGATTTCTACGGGTGTCCTTGATGCCCCAGGACTTGGGGAGAACCTAAATGAAGCACTGACACAGAAGACTTGAACAGCAAGACCAGGAGCACCAGCAGTGTTCCTTGGTGTAGTCTCAGTTCCAGTCAAAGTCCAAGTGTCCAGACGATTTGAAGAGTGGCGTATTTTCAGGGTTGAGTCTGGGCCCACGATGAATCTGAGGACCCACCCACAGGGCGGACGACTCAGGGGTCCCTCCAGGAGGTGGGGCTGGACAGAGAAGGGGGAGGGGAGGGGGGGGGGATACTCCCATGCTCTTTGTCCAGCTTCACGCCTAAGCGGGAACCAAGGGTTACTTAACTGGCTCAAACCGGAGTATGCAAGGAGGGCACCAAATGTTCCCTTCAAAGCAGTATGGTGGAATTAGCAAGCACCCCCACCCAAGCCTAATACACTAAGTCCTGTCTGGGAGGTGGTCACATTTCCCTGTGAAAGGAAACTTATTGTTCTACCTTCCCTTCCTCCACCTCAGCTCAGCAGCAGGAAAGCAGAATAAAGTCTGTGGTCAGCAGCAGGACTAGCTTGCAGGCAGAACCTGAAAGGCTGTTACTGGGAGTAAAGGGGGGTTCATAAGGCACCCCCGAGTACATTGGATCATAATTTCACCACCAGAATCGGTGTTGGGGTATGATTCCAATAGCATATAGGGGGTTTCAGGTCCCTCCTCTCTTGGAACCTATTATAATTTGTTACACAGATTTGACATTTCATCAGAGGAGCAATTGCAATCAGGAAAAAATATGGCAATAGGAGGGTAGGTGTGCCAGTTTGCTTAATTTTATGTTTCACTACCGATGCTTTTAGGTGCATTGATCCACTGGAAGTGCTGCTTCTTCTATATTACCTACGGTCTTTATTTGTATGCCTTTAAATACATTCTTAAGATGAAAATTTGTACCATGTGCTTTTATGATTTATTTTAAATCGAATAAAGCTTGTTTATACCCGCCAACAAGTTTGATACCAAACATTACCAGGTTTGGTGCAGCCCATTATCTAGTTCGACATCTCGTAATGACTAATGTCCACTAAAGGTCTTAAAATGGCTGACTGCACTCACCAAGCCTGGAGAATCAACTTTGGGGTTTGTAGGGGTGTCCTGCTCATGCAGGGGAACCCTCACACTTATAACCAAGCACCCTGCCCTCAGGAAAGAAGAGCCTGCAATAGGGGTGACTTATGGGTTTTAAGTACAGTGACCTCGGATATAAGGAAACTTATATCTGTTGTGAGAGGTGCAAGCACCAACTCATACAGGCTGCAATGACAGGCCTTTAGTCACAGTTTGAGTGCCCTCCCATGGGCGGCACAATACATGATGCAGCCCATGGGAGACCCCTAGTGTACCTATGCCTTTGGTACCTCAGTACCATATACTAGGGACTTACAATGGTACACCTGTAGTGAATTGTGGAGATACCAAAGTACTTACCATGCCAAGTTAGGGAAGGGAGCAGATATTCTGGGGTCCTGGTTAGCAGGAACCCAGCAGACTAAGTCAAAAACACACTGACACCAGGCAAAAAGTAGGGGTGACCATGAAAGCAGATCCTACTTTCCTACACAACCCCCCACACCCCAAACCAGAGGGCCTGAGACTAATCTTGCCAAGTTGAGTCTTGATTTTCTAAGTGGAAAGTCCATCTGTGTTGGCATGGTTACTCCCAAGTCTATGTTCCACTGAAAAGTCCATACCCAGTAGGGAAATGGACCAACCTCAAATCATTATGGGGTGTCACTATGGATCCATATTCCTTAAGTTATCTCCTGTAGTACCAAGTCAGCCAAAGAAAGCTCTGACCTGAGTCTGGGTAGAGAGAGCAACCCAGACAATGATGGTCTGAATGTTGCTCTCCAGTGGTTGAACTTGGCCCCCACCTTCAAGGTGGGCCAAGTACACAATCTTATTCTGCCTTATCTGCCACTTTGTGGCCTTGATAGTGAGGCCTGCCTACTGCAGGAGCCCAAGTACATTTCTGAGGTAGGGCCAGGTGATTCTTCCAGGTGGAGCTAAAGACAACTATATTGTCTAGATATGCTGGATTATAGGCTTCCAGACCTGTAAGGACTTTGTTCACCTGCCATTGAAATGTGGCAAGTGCATTCTTCAAACCAAAGGCATCACAATAAATTTATAGTGCCCATTGGAGGATGGAAATGTGGTTTTTGGTTCGGTATCTTCTGATAGTCTGATTTGCCAATAACCAGCAGTCGGGTCAAATGTACTGAGATACTTGGCAGAGGCCTGAGTATCAATCAGCTCATCTGTCCTTGGAAGTTGATGGGCCTCAATCCTAGTGACTGCATTGAAGCCTCTATAGTCAACACAAAACCTCATCTCTCTCTTATCCTGGGTGTGAGGTTTTGGTACAAGGACTACAGGACTAGCCAAAGGGCTATCCGAAGTCTCAATGCCTACAACTGCAGCATCCTTTGGAACTCAGCCCTAATGCATTCTCTGGCATGGTCAGTCCTACTGTAATTCTTGCTTTTTACAAGCAGACTGTCCCCTGTGTCCACTTCATGGGTACACCAGGTGGTGTGACTGGGTGTCAGAGAAAAGAGACTGGTAAACTGATTGAGAACCTGCCTACAGTCAGTTTTCTGTTGATCAGTGAAGCTGTCTGCTAAGACTACTCCTTTAAGTGATCCATCTACAGGGTCCCGTGAGAGGAGATCAGGGAGAGGGGCCCTCTTTGGCCATGAGCAAGCTCATGTCAGACCTGTCCACAAAAGGTTTTAGGCGGTTCACATGAAGTACCCTGTGGGGACTTTTTGGAGTGCCTAGGTCAACCAAGTAGGTGACCTCACTTTTCTTGCCCGGTACAATGTGGGAGCCATTCCACTTGTCTTGGAGAGCTGCTAGGGCCGCAGGCTCCAACACCACCCTTTCTGTCCTGGCTATTAAACAGTCAGCACAGCGTTTGGAAACTAAACTTTTCTGAAGCTCCTGGCTGGCCTCAAGGTTTTGCTGGCCTTCTTCATGTACGAGAATGTAGGCCCAGCACATAGTCAAATATGTCCTGTTTAGAAGGCTTATGAGGTTGCTCGAATCCTTCTTTACCAGAGTGGCCCCAAACTGGATGAAATGAAATGAAAAATTGCACTTGTATAGCGCGTAACTACCCGGATGTCAAACAGAAGTTCAAATGGGCTGTAGCCCACAACCTTCTGAGGAACCTCTCTGTAGACAAAGAAAAGGCAAGGTAGTAAGACATCCCATTTTCGTCTCAGCTTATTTGGGAGTCCCATGATCATACTTTTAAGTATTTTGTGGAACCTTTCAACAACCCCATTGCCCTGTGGATGGTAGAGCGTGGTAAACGTATAGCTAATACCACACTCTTTCCACATAGCAGTGACGTAGCTAGACATGAAGTTAGTACCTCTGTCTGACAACACCTCCTTAGGAAACCCAACACTGGAAAAAATTCTCAGGAGGGCCCTGGCCACCACAGGAGCTGTAGTGGTCCTAAGGGAAATAGCCTATGGATACCTAGTGGCATGGACCATCACCACTAGGATGTAACTGTGTCCAAATGCTGTTGGGGGATTTAAGTAATCTACAATGTCTATCCCTACCCTCTCAAGGGACACCCCAACCACTGGTAGTGGGATTAAGGGGACCTTTGTAGTGCCACCTGACTTGCCATTGGCTTGGCAGGTGACACAGAAGTGAAAACTCCTTGGTGTCTTCAGCCATGTGGGGCTCGTGAAAGTGAGGGAAAAGCCTGTCCCAAGTCTTGCTTTGCCCAATATGTCCTGCAAGGGGAATGTTGTGTGCTAGGGTCAATAGAAAACCACTGAACTTCTGAGGTATGACCAACCTCCTGGTGGCACCAGGCTTGGGGTCGCTACTTTCAGAAAATAGGAGCCCATCTTCCCAATAAATCCCATGGAACCCACTGACCTTCATTGCCTTCTCAGCAGCAGCTTGCTGTCTGAGCTGTCCAAGAGAGGGGCAGGGATTCTGCTCCATACTCAAGTCTTCCCTGGGAGGTCCCCCTGCCCCCAGTAGTTCTGCCTTGTCAGGTCCAAGATCCTCTAGGACACTTTCTTCACAGGTACTGAGATCATCTCCCTCAGAAGGCTGATTCTCACTGGGAGTCTGAGAGGAAGGAAATCCTTACCCTTCCTGCTCCTTCTCTTGGGAGCTGGAAGGTCCATTCTTTCAGGATCCAGAGCTCCCTCAAAGCTTAACTGTTTGGCCTGAGCCCTAGTGACCGCAAAGGCACTGGCTGAAATTCCCATCAGTTCTGCATGCATCCTGAACTCTACTTCTGACCAGGCTGTGGTTTCCAAATCGTTTCCCAATAGACAGTCCACAGGTAGGTCTGGGGATACCAAAACTTTCTTTGGGCCAGTTACCCCTCACCAGCTAGGATTTACAACCGCCATGGAATGATCTGTCCTGATATTGCTTGCATTGGTCACTTGGTAAATCGGAGCAAGTAAGATTTGCTCAGGAGACATGTTTCTCTGTCACCATAGGGACACTGGCTCCAGTGTGCCCCCCCCACCCTTTTTTGTTGAGTTTTATATAGCACGGACTAGACCCCAGACATTAGGTAGCAGAGCACTTTACATGAGCACCAGTTTCGTTAAAGAAGCACACATTACATTTTGTTAGGCGTGGGGAGATTAAGGCATTTGCCCAGAATCACAGGATGTTGAGCGTTGTTGCCGAGACTCAAACCCAGTTACCAAGCTTCGAGGTTAACCGCTCTAGCTGTAAGGCTACATCCTCTCCCCTAAACTACAGCTACAACGTCCTGACCATTATTAAGAGGCTGTTGTCTGTATTTGACCAAGTTAGTGGTACTTACAAATAGGGTAGCAAGCTCCATGCCACCATGACAGACTAAAACAGCCTGAATGGGTGTATTGACTAGGCCAGAACCCACTTCAGAACCCAAGGTTAACCCAGCTAAACTCTTGGGGGGCACTACTATCACCAGTGCTATTGCTAGGGGCACTAGTTTAGGAGTAGTAGTAGTAGTCTTGGTGCTAGACTTAGAGCAATTGGCATCTTTTGCCCTATTGCCTTTTTACTTAAACAAATAGCACCAAGGTTTCTTCTTAAAGGAGGAAGAGGATTGGGACCCACCCCCGGAAGAAGCTTTTTGGGGACCTTCCGAAGACTTTCTTTTCTTTAGACTTCTCCCCACCTTTATCTTGGGCCTTAAAAGAATCTTGCTTCTTCTGGTCACCACCACCAAGGGACTTCTGTTTCACCCTGGTACAAACCCATTTGTCTGCCTTCTTTCCCAATTCTTGGGAGAGGTCAGATCTGAGTCCACCAGGTACTGGTGAAGTTGCGGAGTCTGACAATTATTAAGGATGTGCTTCCTCACTAGCAAATTGTAAACTCCTTCATAATCATGCACATTACTTCCATTAAGCCAGCCTTCCAGAGCCTTAATGTACGAGTTACTTCCCTTTGGTAAAAATGTATCCGGTAGAGATGTTGTCTAGCCGCAGATTCCTTAACTTAGAATATCTCCAGGCGTCAGACTGCATCCGAAATTTTTTTGCAGCAGCAACTCTGCGCGCCGGGGGACGGCGCCACACGACCCCGCCCGGACGCCATCCACATACGTAACGTCAGCGAGGACATATAAGTCCATCCCGGTGCGCTGACGTCTGTTTTCTTCTGAGAAACTTTTCCGTGGCACAACGCGGAGCAACCAACAAGAACTGTGAAAGTAAGGGAACAGTGTGCAAAGGATGAAAAATCCATGAAATAAAGAAGGCGGATGGTGTAAAAACACCATTGTAAAAGACAGTATCAGACACTGTCTACATACAAGTGAAAAGCAAAAGTGGAACAAGGCTGTGAGCAAGAACCCCGCAAAGCGCAGACCTTTCCTAAAGTGCGAGTAACAAGGAAAGAATATCTCAACAGCCAAAAATAGACTTCTTACCATGTAGAACTGTGCCGTCCAACAAGGATGGAACACAAAAAGAACAGCAATTTACTACAAGAAGGTATGAAAAGACTGGCACTTCCCTTATAATAATGGAAGTGTGTAACAGAGCTTAAGAGATCTTAAAAGAAGACGACTAATAGGAGACACGAGCCCCTATTCACTGGAGAAGGCGGAAGGGAGAGAAGGCAGCAGGAGAAGAAAAAGAAGAATCTCCTGACAATGAATGAAAGGCACCATCTTTACAGGAAGAAGCCCCTTAGAGGGAGTCAGACGCATATGATAATCCCCAAAGGGGCGCAACTATGTGGGCACCCTTGAAAGAAAACCAATGGCAACTGAAAAGAGGCAAGTGGAAAAGCCCACCTGGCAAGTTTCTCGTAGAACGGGGAGGATGGGTGGGAGTTAAGGAATCTGCGGCTAGACAACGTCTCTACCAGATACATCGGTACCGAAGGTACGTAACTCTTACATCTGATAGGGACATCTAGCCGCATATTCCTTAACTTAGAATAGATACAAAAGCCATACCCCAAGGGGGAGGTGGGTCGGCGACAGAACAACAGAAAGTGCCCGACGCACTGAGCCAAAAACAAAGTGACAGACTATGGGAAAAGCTGTGGCGTAACAGCCAGACAGTAAACCAAGTTGCTTGTGAAGAGCTAAAGAAAACGGGAAGCAAGGGATCTCAAAAAAGCCAGAATGGCGCGACACCATACCTGTATGAGTATGGGATGTATAACGGAACCAGTTATATCCCAGACCAAAAGAGGGAAGTAGAGAGAGAGTCCAGAACAAAGGAGGAAGAAGGACCTGTCTCAGCTGAATGGTGCATTATGTGGACACCAACCAAAGGTTGAGGACAACATGAGCAGATGTAACCAGAGCCTGACGGGCTAGACCATGGAGCTGAGGCCGGAGAGGCCACATCCAAGAACCGATGGGCAAGAGGCAGGCACTGAGCAACACATGAGGTGAACAGGAAGGGAACAAGAAACACACCAAGTGCACACCGTGTCACCCAAGGAGGCGACAGGGGCGAACAGTATCAACCTGAAGCACGCTGGTGCAGCCACAACTGAAACATGCACAAAGCACACAGTCACCAGGACAACAGGGTGGAGTAGCTAGAATGAACATAGAATGGCCCAAGTAGGCAGCTTGAAGGCTAAAGTGAGAACTAATTCACGAATACAGAAATGCAGGGCACAAAACCTGGGACGACCGGCATCAGTGAAGCCGTCCCACAGGCACATGGGATACTGAATAGGGTCATATCCAAATGAAAGGGACATCACGGAAGGGAGTGGCAAGAGAGGCACAAAAGTGTCAATAGGAGCTGTGAAGAGTTTTAGACCACATCCTACAAGGGAGACACATCGTCCAGCATCTGAGCACCAAGAAAGGAGCAGAGTGAAACAGGAGTACCACTCCGGGGAGTGGGACGCAAAAGGAACCCGTATTGTGGAGGATGCACGAAAAAGCAACGAAGTGCAATTAACAGCACTGAACATAAACACTGTCTTTAGAACAAGTGTGAGCCCGCGAACAGCATCGACAATGTCCTTAAAACATGGAGACATAGGTCCAGACTTCGCAGTAGCAAAGACATTTGGAGATGGAGAAAAAAAGGGTATCCATGGGCAACCTGTAGATATAGATATATCCTGTTTTCATCACTGCCGCGGGACCTTGGAATAACACTGTGCATTCTGGGTCCGGTAGTTCTGTTACCGACTGGACGAACTACCTGCTGTGGAGCCCCTCACGGGGGAGGAGTTACGGCAGCCAATCCAACGGCAGCAGGACACCTATAGGTGCGGACCCGCTTCCTTCTTCCCTTCATTTTCCACGGCGCTGATGATGGCAACAAGACGCCGAAATGCATACGCCTTAGTGGAATTTTGTTAATTAAAGGCTTCCTACCTGTTCCTGTGTGGCCTCCGCCTTTTCTGTTCGGGAAAGACTGTTGTGCATCAATTACGCGCCTGCCAGTGGCGTGTTCGGAGGCCCCCGCACATCAAGTGGCCTGACGAGTTTCTGGCAATGCTTCGGCAAGGGACTTGGTCCTGTGGACACTGTCAGGCCCACCACATCATCCGGGTGAAATGGACGCGGTGTTGAGGACACTGTTCTTTGACCTGGGCTAGCTGCACCCGCCGCATGCCCCCGCGTAAGAGACATCTGGGAAGTGTGGTGGTGCGGTGGGGACGGAAGGAGGCTCTTTTCTTTGACAAGCTGGGAAACACTGGACAGCGGGAGCGCACCGCCCTGCTCAATGGCCCTTCCTGTTTTCATCACTGCCGCGGGACCTTGGAATAACACTGTGCATTCTGGGTCCGGTAGTTCTGTTACCGACTGGACGAACTACCTGCTGTGGAGCCCCTCACGGGGGAGGAGTTACGGCAGCCAATCCAACGGCAGCAGGACACCTATAGGTGCGGACCCGCTTCCTTCTTCCCTTCATTTTCCACGGCGCTGATGATGGCAACAAGACGCCGAAATGCATACGCCTTAGTGGAATTTTGTTAATTAAAGGCTTCCTACCTGTTCCTGTGTGGCCTCCGCCTTTTCTGTTCGGGAAAGACTGTTGTGCATCAATTACGCGCCTGCCAGTGGCGTGTTCGGAGGCCCCCGCACATCAAGTGGCCTGACGAGTTTCTGGCAATGCTTCGGCAAGGGACTTGGTCCTGTGGACACTGTCAGGCCCACCACATCATCCGGGTGAAATGGACGCGGTGTTGAGGACACTGTTCTTTGACCTGGGCTAGCTGCACCCGCCGCATGCCCCCGCGTAAGAGACATCTGGGAAGTGTGGTGGTGCGGTGGGGACGGAAGGAGGCTCTTTTCTTTGACAAGCTGGGAAACACTGGACAGCGGGAGCGCACCGCCCTGCTCAATGGCCCTTCCTGTTTTCATCACTGCCGCGGGACCTTGGAATAACACTGTGCATTCTGGGTCCGGTAGTTCTGTTACCGACTGGACGAACTACCTGCTGTGGAGCCCCTCACGGGGGAGGAGTTACGGCAGCCAATCCAACGGCAGCAGGACACCTATAGGTGCGGACCCGCTTCCTTCTTCCCTTCATTTTCCACGGCGCTGATGATGGCAACAAGACGCCGAAATGCATACGCCTTAGTGGAATTTTGTTAATTAAAGGCTTCCTACCTGTTCCTGTGTGGCCTCCGCCTTTTCTGTTCGGGAAAGACTGTTGTGCATATATATATATATACATACATATATACACATACATAACTCACTGAGTGCATTCATTACAGGAGATAGCCGCATGTTAAGCGTAATAATTAAGGGGAAAGCCTCCAAAAGAGGCAAATGAGGCACATATGTAATGGGACCCATAGCGTAAAAGAGATAGCGCCAAAAGTCCCCACATTAAATACCATACAAACGGCAAGATAAAAGCACCAGTGGACGTATAGAGCCTAAAAGGATCTCTAGAACCACTTGACAGATAGCAGAGCTACACAATAGCATACAAGTACCCCACTTGGAGTATGTCATACCCCGAAATAACTGGAAACACCTCTTAGGGCAGACCACAGTCAGAGGCCCAAACACAAATGACCTGTGGAACACCGCCACAGTAGGCTTACCGCCAGCCTAAACGTATAGTGGATCAGAAGGATGCTGAACAAGAAGGTAACCAACCCAGAACGTATGAAAAAAAGACCTGCTAAATACAGACTTATGGGGGAAGCTGAAAGCCTGCAAGGAGGGGCTGAACAGCCGATTCGGCGTAGGCATTAAACAACAGGACCCCATTAAAGGGCAGATCAACAAGGCACTCCGGAATATTCTCCGAAAATACGCTTTCCCGCAACCAGGCATGACGCCGTAAGGCAACCGAACCAGCCAGAGCTCGGCCTAAGGATTCAGCAATATCAAAGGCAAAGCGGATCGTAAATTCAGCAAGGTCACGGCCATCCCGGAGAAGATGAAGGAGGTCAACACGAGTGCCTTTAGAGGTGGCAGAAAGCAGAGACTCTGCAGAGTCCTACAGGGCAGAGGTAGCCCAAGCCAGGACACACACTGTATTCAGTGACCGAAGGGAAGCACTAGTGGAGGCGAAGATGTTACGACCCCACGACTCAAGCCATCTGGACTACCGGGAGGGAGGAAGCATTAACTGAGGCAAAGAAGGGAAGGCAGTTTGCAAAACAACCCCCTGCACGTCTGGGTGAACAAATAAGCAAACTGGTCATGTGGAGACGGACGGTGAAAGACAGAACGAGCCACCAGATCGCCGGAATCTGGCCGAGCCCAGGTGCCCAAAAGGGCGTCATAAAGAGAAGCTTCAGAGGGCAGAAGCGGCTCCACATTCCCCAACCCATGGTGAAGGACATCATGCAGAGGGTCCACAGGCAAGGGGACCGAAGGGGGCTGCATGTTTAGAATACGAGTGGCCAAGGAAACTACTCTAAGAAATGCCGCACGGCCTCGGTAGCCCTCCGAGGAGAGGACAGCAACTCATCTGTAGGTAAGGGCTATAAATTAAGTCTTCCAAGACTCTGAGGGTGCAACCAATGCCTAAAGGAAGGGAGCCCCATTGACGATTGGGGGTCCTGATGGGGCTCCTGAGGAGGTGGGGATCCTGCCGGGTTCAGGGGCTCCTGAGGAGGTGGGGATCCTGCCAGGTCCACAAATTCTATGGGGGGCACAGGCATGGATAGATCCGGAGTCGCCGGACATAAAGGCAACGGCAAACTCTCTCCAGAAGCTTCCAGAGAAGAGTCAACAACCCGGCATCGATGTGGCGCCAAAACTACTTAGGTTGTCGCCAAAACGACTTCGGTCGGAGACAAATCGGCCCTGTCTGGTGCAGATTCCACATCCACCATGACAGGCTCCACTTACGAAGAAGGGGATGGCGCCGGAGCCAAGCCTCCGGCGCTGCACTGGCACCAACTCGGCCTCAACTACAACAGGCTCCGACTCCAAAGTAAGAAGCGGAGTCTGTGACGAGGAGGCGAGTAACAGTGCCGGAACGGAGCAGACTCCGGCTCCGGACAAGCGGCCGCCTGCCCGGAGGCCGAGGTGTGCTCGAAGCAAGGCTTTGAGCACCAGCAACCACCTGCGACGCCACTGGGAGCCCCACGGGACTATGCCGCGCAGCCGACGTGCTATGGGTCGTAGAGGGGGACCCAGCCGGGCCGCACCCTGATAACACCATATCTTCTTCGTCCCTGGAGGACAAGGGCTTAAGTGGCGCCGGGAAAGAACCTACCAGTGAGTCCGTCGGGGACCTCGTAAGCAGCTGAGGGCATGAGGACGCCCCAGGGACAGGAGAGGACCCAAGGAAGACCTGCAGGGCCGCGGCATAAGCCTCCATCTGGGTCTCAGCACTTCCGGAGGGCTCCGGGAACTAGTGCCCCCGACAACAGATGGGAGTGAGGTTGAGGATCTCGGCAACATGCGCCGCGACTTACCCATAAGGGCGAACAACGTCTCCGGGCTCCAGAGGGCGACGGACGCCGCAACTGGAAACCAGAGTGGCCTGCCGGCGATGAGGAGGCAAGGAGGACGAGAAGACTCTGACCAGGACAGGTGAGCCAAAAGGAGCTTCATCCGGCGCTCCCGCCGGCACTTCGGCTTGAGGTGTTGGCAGGCGTTGCAATCCGTCGAGTCGTGGTGTTCGTCCAAACACCACATACAGATAAGATGTGGGTCTGTCGCAGACATTTGCAGCGAACAGGAAGTACACGTTTTAAAGCCCGAAGGCATCACACACTGTTCCAGACGCGAAGCATTAAAAGGGGCCTGAAAACAGGCCAGAGGAACCGCTTACTCCGGATCCGCGTAGCACGCAGAAAAAAAATGTACTAGAGTTCACCAGTGTAGGGTCGTCAGTCTCCTCCTGGTCATGCTCAGGAGTGGGGTCACTGGGGCGAGACACCAACTGTCTTCTCTTCTGGAGCAACACAACCCATACCTAATACATCCCGTCCATCTGACCCATCAGGATTCTGAAAGCCATCCTAAGGGATGATCTTTGTTAGCGTTGCTACCCGGCTTATGTTTCTTAGATGCATACAGGGTCCCGAGTTGCTGGAACTTAAGACCACTGTACCTAGAGGGATGAGCCCCACTGGACTCCCCAACCTGAGACATGGTACTAGGTGTAGTGTGGTGTAATGCACTTACCTACCCTAGTGAATGAAACTTCCAAAGATCGGAGAAATGTTTGTGCTAAGACTCTTGACAACCAAACTAAAAAGTTCAGTATAACTTTTTTGATACAAAGTATTTTATATGTGCCTAGCTAGTGATGGTTTTTCATGTACCCTTCACTTATATTAAGTGGTAAAACAGTGCAGTCCAACCGCTGCGCACCAATGTAGGAGGCTGACTTAGTGTACGAGTTACTTACCTTCGGTAACGATATATCTGGTAGAGACGATTCTAGCCGCAGATTCCTTCACGTAGAATTATCCCCAGGCGTGAGACTGGACCCGGAAAATTTTCTTGCCCCGCATCTCCGAGCACCGGGGGGAGGGCGGCATCACACGACTCCGCCCAGGCGTTGTCCGCGTACGTGACGTCAGCGAGGTCACATAAGTCCCACCCCGGCGAGCCTACGTCAGTTTTCTTCGGAGAACTTTTCCACGTCACAACGCAGAGCCAACAGATAAAACTGAGTAATGGAACAGTGTGCGAAAGAGCAGAAAAAGAGAAATGGTGAGCAACACCACCATAAAGAGCAGTGCCCGGCACTGCAGTACCCAAAGGCAGGGAAAAGAATAAAGAACAGAGCAGCAACCCTGCCAGTATGGAGATAGCCAGCCAGCCCCCCCCCCCCCCGGAGAGGGGGGGTTGGGGGGTTGCAGAGGCACAGCAAAAATACCCCAACCTCGAGGATAGCAAAGAGCCCAGAACCCAAGTAATACTTTTTTTTTTAAAAAGGGTGGGGGGGGCAAGACCCAAACTGGAGCAACCATAGCATAAGGGCGCATAAGTACCAATAACCTATACTCCCATGTGACAAAGGGGAGGAAAAAGGAACATCCTGATAGACAGAGGGAAAGAATGTACTCCTAGAAGATACAGCCACCCACAGGGAAACAAGTGCAAAAGACCAAGTCACAAGTCCTCGCAGAACTTGGAGGAAGGGCGGGACATGAAGGAATCTGTGGCTAGAATCGTCTCTACCAGATACATTGTTACAGAAGGTAAGTAACTCGACATCTGATAAAAACTACTAGTCACAGATTCCTTCATGTAGAATAGATACCCTAGCCATACCCAAGGGGAAGGAGGGTCTGCGAGAGGACCCCACCCGCCTGGGCACAACAGAGGGCCCCATAGGGGCAGAGTCCCAAAGACAGAAGGAGGAGCCCCATCCCCCCAGGCAAAGGGAAACCCTGCCAGCAGAGGACCACCAACCCCAAAGGGGATGCGGGAAAAGAATTGTAGAGGATAGCCTGTCCTCACCCAGGGTAGGAAACAAGGCAAGGTAAAAGGAGGCTAAACACCCCACGCTCATGTGAGGCAACAAAATCTCCACCCAAGGCCAATGCAAGGAAAGGAGCACCGAAGGAGAAGAGCAACCTAGCGACTCCAAGTAGAAGAGGCAGAGCAAAAGCAATCCCAGGCAGGACGGCGCCGTCAGCGATAAACAGGCGGATGCCGGAAATGTAACTCAAGGTCACCCAGGAAGAACCGTCCAATGCCCCGCAGGGAAGGACTGCGCCCGTTAGAGGGTCAAGAAGTCAGGGACCATCTCCTCCCACAGGGAGAAGAGGTAGAACCGAGTGCAAGGCCCACTGGAAGTAGCGGACAAGGTAGGATGACAGTCCCACGAAAGCCCCAAGAAGGCACAAAGGTGTAGAAAAAACAGGTCGGCACCGGCAAGCTCGGCCAGATGCCAAGGACACAAGAGAGCAAAGCACTCAGAGCAAGAAGAAGAATTGTCTGGACACGCCCCAGGGAGGAGGCCGCACACACGGCCCAAAAGAAGTGGAACCAGACAGAACCATGACGCCAGGCCAAGGACAGTAGGCCAGACCAGGCAAACAGCGCAGCGACCCCAGAGAAGAGCATCCTGGGTGTAACTCAAGCTAGTCCACGCCATCAGCAAGAAGATTGCATCAGCAACATACCATAAGGCCACGGAGAGCACAAGCCCGCAGGGGACCACAGCTCCCCAGCACATAATAGGGCTAAATAACAGCCACCACTACCCCACATAGGGCAAGTCACGTCCCAAGACATGGGAACCTCTTAGGAAAAAACTTCCGCAGAAGAGGACAACAGAAAAGACCTGCGGAAAAAAACCCACAGAAGACTTGTCAAGCAGCCCAAGAGGACAAACACAGTACTCCCAGGCTCGGGCCAGCATGGTGTAGAAAACCCAAAGCAAAAACACACAGTCAAGAAGGGCCGGCCAGCAGCCAACAGAACCACAGTCCCAACAAGGAGGACTCGAGTGGTCAGGAATCACACAGAGCATACAACCGGGGCGACACGCCCCAATGAAAGAACATTTCCATGGACCAGGTCAACTCACAGGTCAGTGAGGAGGAGAAGGAGGAGGAGGAGGAGGAGGAGGAGGAAGAGGAGGAAGACGAAGCCGCACCAAGAACCTCTGAATGGCCGAGTCCGCAGGAGCGCGGAAGAAAAGAGCACCATCAAAAGGAAGGTCCACCAGCCGTTCTCGAATGTTCTCCTGAAACACACTGTCCTGAAGCCAGGCATGGCGACGAAGGGCAACCGAAGAAAACATGGCATGAACCAGCACCTCCGAGACGTCAAGAGCAGAGCGAAGAATGTACGCTGCCAGCTCCCGGCCATCCAACACATGGTGCCTCAATTAAACACAGACATCCTCCTGAGAGGCGGTAGACATAAGGGACTCCGCCGAGTCCCACAAACAAGAAGTGGCCCTAGCCAAAACGCTCAGCGTGTTAAGGACCCGCAGAGCCGCACTGGTTGAGGCGAACATATTGCACCCCCAGGAGTCCAGCCAGCGGGCCTCCCGTGACGGGGGAGACAACAGCGTCAGCAGAGAAGGAAAAGCAGACTGCAAAAGGGGGCCTCTGGTAAAGGGGTGGCGGGTAAGACACCTGATCACACGGCGCCGGATGATGGCGGTGCGGAAGGTGTTGGGGCACCAGGTGCCCCGTGGCAGGATGGCCCCAAGTTCCCAAGAGGAAAGAATGGAGTGAACCCATGAAGGGAAGCAACAGCTCACTACCACCAGAGCCCTGATGGAGAACCTCCAGAAGATGATCCGCGGGGAAATGGGGAGCTGGATCACCCATGCGCAAAATTCCCACAGCCGTGGAAACAGCGCGAGCGAAAGCCGCACATGCCTCTGTAGGGCCCCGCGGAGGGGAAAGCAGCTCCTCGTTAGGTGACGGCTGCAAGCTAAGGCGGCCATCTCCCAAGCCAACTGGAGGAAGGAAGGGCCAAGTCCGAGGAAGAGGGACCTAGGAGTGTGGGACCTGCGGCTCTTCCGGCGAAGACCGCTGCAGTGGAGACGGCGAGGAGACGCCCTTAGACTACGTCGGTGAAAAAGCCACGACACGGCGGCCCGTCTCTGGGGAGGATGAAACCAGCAAGCGCTGAACCTCCGGAGAAGAGGAGGCGTCCCAAGACAAGTTAACGACCCGTCGTCGGCCTGGCGCCGTAGAGTCCGCAATTTGAGGCAGGACATCGTTGTCGTGCGGCGCCGGGGGAGACGCCGGGGCAGCCTCCGACACAGCGCATGGCGCTGGAGATCGTGGCTGGGCCGTAGCCAGGGCGGCGAAGGAGCAGCGCCGAAAGGCGCTGACCTAACCTCTGACGAGGCAGCCGCCTGTGTGGAGGGACGAGAGGGACCCGGGGACGGTCGAGGAGTCCCCCCGCCAGCCTTGACCCGAGACGGGGTGAGTTGGGCCCTCCGCTGACCCCTGTGGCGCCGCCAGGACCAGCAGCCGTCAGCGCCGTAGCAGCGTCACCTCGGCCTCGGACAAGACCGCCGCCTGTCCCGAAGACCGAGAGGGGCTCAGGGTAGGTCCCGAGCCCCGGCGACCTCCCGCGACACCACAGGGACTCCCGCTGGAGTTTGCGGCGAAGCAGAGGCGCCGTGGTCCGAAGGAGGGTCCCCCGAAGGGCCGCACCCCAATGGCACCACATTCTCCGAGCCTGGATCCGAACAAGTTAGCACCGGAGCCGCCGGCGACGCCGCGGAGGGCCCCGCACACTGCAAGGGATCCGCTGACGTCCCATGAGGGGAAGGAGGAGGAGGAGGAGAAGCCAGCGAGGCCTGCAAAGCCGCCGCAAATGTCTCCATCTGGGCTCTAGTCGCCCCCACACCGGGAAATGGCAGATAAGGTGACGACACGCGGGGCTGCACCACCCGCGGAGAGCCCACGCCCCCGACAGGCCGGAAACCGACCCTCGGGGACAAACTGCGACACCTACTGACAGGTGAGCGGCGCTCTTGCGACCTGGGAGAAGGACGATGTCGACGAGGGAAGCAGCGGGTCCGAGCACCCTCTGCAGGGGCCGGGCGAGAGGACTATGCTGACCTGGACATGCAAGCTGAAAGAAGTTTCATCTGGCGCTCCCGCCGGGACTTCGGTTTCATCTGCTGGCATGCCTCACAATCAGTGGAGTGGTGATGTTCCCCCAAACACCATATACAGATGGGTGAGGATCCGTCGCCGACATAAGGCGGCCACAAGACAAGCACGTCTTAAAGCCCAAAGGCATTCGCACACTGTTCCCACACACACGCAATAGCAAAAGGGAAAGGCCTAAACAGGCCCAGAGCACGAACCGGATCCGCGTTGCAAGCGGAAAAGGAAAAAATTTACGTGCGTGACCTCGCTGACGTCACGTACGCGGACAACGCCTGGGCAGAGTCGCGTGATGCCGTCCCCCCGGTGCGCAGGGAAAGAAAGTTTTCTGGGTCCACTCTCGCGCCTGGGGAGAATTCTACGTGAAGGAATCTGCGGCTAGTAGTCTCTATCAGATATATGGTGCACACTCTAAAGAGTGATGCACCTTGCACTAATCCAGGCAACCCTTATGGTGATTTTAGTGGTATTTGATAACCATAGAAAGCTCTCAAAGTGATAGCTGTGGAGCACAGCCTTCAGGCTAATCTTGAAGGTTTGTAAAGCAGCTTGTTTACCACATTTAATCAACAGTGTGGATTAGATGAAAAAGAACCACACAGTGTTTCTAAAATCAAATCTATTTATTATGCAAAACAATCACTAATACATTGGTATATCTCCTACCCAGAGATATCAACAATACACACAAGAAAACTTCAAAGTAATCAAGTAAGTAGCGCAACTATATACTGATCTCCCGGGTGAGACCAAACCATAAACTGAGAAAGTGGAATGCGAAGTGTAAACGAGACCGGCACATCGACCAAAAGACTCAGAGAACCTGGGAACAGTGGGAACCACCCAAGGTAAGTACCAAGAAATCCCACAGAGGCTGTGTGTAGAATGGAAACACAGCCGTGTACCCAATGGAAGTCGCGGTTGCAGTTTTAAAGAAGGACTCTTCCCAGCGGACCATAAGAAACCCTTTGAAAGACTGAAGGTTGGAGAGCCACCCCACCAGCGTATGCCCCAGGAAACAAGTTAACTGCACAAGGAAAGCCAGGGGTATATCGGTGAATTGACGTTGGAACCTTACGTAGACAACAATTGAAGACATCAAAGAAAATGCCTCTCTAGTAGTCTGTGAAGGAGTCCGGTAGAATCCAAGGGTGGATTCTTAAAGAGGAGAAACTGCAAGCAGAGGGGACAGAGTCGGAGGTGACCAGGAGGCACGGAAGCACAATGCTCACCGATGTCGGGAGGTTCAGGATTGAAGATGGTGCCCTTGTCACGGCAGCTGTGAGGACCAGGCAACGCTGAGGAAGACCAGGAGCTGTGCACAAGTTGTCCCACGTCAGATGTCGGTGATTTGATGGTTGGTGTCCTGCGGGAGCACCAACAAGCCTTGGTAGGCGCAAATGACCTGGACACGGAGAAGGTGCTAACCGTGGAACAAGCAAGGTCCAAGGGACTCACCAAGTGAAGGAGAGTCGGTGCAGGCCCCAAGCATGTAGCGGAGCCCACTGAAGCAAAGCAAGACTCTCAAGAGGACCCACAAGCCGAAGGCACAGGAGTTGCAAGAGGACCTCAGGCAGCTCGCTAAAGAAGGAGGCCCAAGGTGTAGGGGATGCAGTGAGGATGCTGATCTTCAAGGGATGATGTGCTGGAGGATGGAGCTTCTTGTAGTCCAAAGATCTCTGGAGTGCACAGCCAACAAGCCTTGGCAATGGAAAGTTGACGCGGTGCATATTGGTTTGGTCCCAGCATCTCTGATGAGGGATATTGTCCTCAAAATTGCTGAGAATACAGGGCAGGCCTCTGGGGAGCTGCAGACCCACCACCTGTGTTTCTGACCCTCAGGAAGTCTGTAGGACAACATGAGCAGTAGACCGGTCAGCTTTGTTGCGGTGCCTGCAGATGCAGGGGAGTGACTCCTTCATCCCAAGGGAGATTACTTCAGTTGTCCTTGATGCCCAGATGTCTTCTGGAGAACCTGGATGAAGCACAGACACAGATGGGGCAAAAAGACTTGAAGAACAGCAAGACCAGGTAAAGCAGGAGTCTTCCTTGATGCAGTCTCAGTTCCACTTGAAGTCCAACGAAGTCCAAGTGTTCAGGGGGTCGAAGAGTGTCTTGGTTTCAGAGGTGAGTCTTATTCCAAGACGACTCAGAAGACCCACCCACAAAGGAGCCCTTAAATACCCTAGGGAAAGGGTTGGAACGATTTGTGGTTCGTCCAAGAGGAGGGGCAGGACAGATGGGAGGATACTCCATTGTCCAGTTTCACGCCAAAGCGGGAACGAAAGTATCCTGAACTGGCTCAAACCGGAGTATGCAAGGAGGGTACAAAATAGCCCTTCAATGCAGTCTGTTGGCACTGAAAATCGCCCCCACCGCAGCCCTATACACTAAGTCCTTTCTGGGAGGTGGTCACACCTCCCTGTGACAGAAAACCTATTGTTCTACCATCCCCTGCTCAAGCTCAGCTCAGCTTATTAAATAACACAAGGGAACCCAAACAGTTTACTGAGGACCGTGGGTAGTTACTGTTATTAGAGACAGAGGTCCTTAGCTTTCAGAATTTACAAAGAAATAAAATAAAATATAGACCTTGATAGGCAACTATATGTGTCACTGTCCAGCCGGACAGGATATTTATTTTCAAAAAATGTAAGAATTGTAGTTCAGAAATAATTCAACAGGCACAATCCTGTACCAAAGAAATTCAGAGAACATACAAGGAGTTCGAAAGTTTAAAGCAGGCAAAAGAAATTAGCAAAATTGGCCACTTTTAAATCAGTGTTCAATTAAAGTAGTGCCAAAAAAGGCGCCAGACACAACTGAATTTGACATAATAGTTTGGTTGTGAAGGCACTTTACAAAGTCCTACTTTTACTATTTCTTTGGTACAGGATTGTGCCTGTTGAATTATTTCTGAACTACAATTCTTACATTTTTTGAAAATAAATATCCTGTCCGGCTGGACAGTGACACATATAGTTGCCTATCATGGTCTAATAACAAGCTCAGCTCAGCAGCAGGAAGGCAGAATTGTCTCTGTGGTCGGTGGCAGCAGCACTAACTTGCTGGCAGACCCCAAAAGGCTGTTAAATGGAGTACAGGCGGGTCCCCTAAGGAGCCCCACAGTACATGGGATCATACTTCCAGCACCGGATTAGGTGTTTGGGTACGATTCAAACATGTTTGATACCAAGCATGACCAGCCATTATATAGCTAAACATCTCGTAATGACTGATGTCCACTATATACCTTAAAATGGCTGACCTCACTTACAAAGCCTGGAGAATGAACGCCGGGGTTTGTAGGGGTTTCATGCTCATGCAGGGCCACCCTCACACTGGTAACCAATCACCCTGCCCTCGGGACTGAAGGGACTACCATAGGGGTGACAAAGGTTGTAAGCGCAGTGACCTCAGATATCTGTGGTGAGAGTTGTAAGCACCCTCTCACACAGGCTACAATGGCAAGCCAGAGTTAAAGTTGACTCCCATGGGTGGCACAATACATGCTGCAGCCCACGGGACACCTCTGGTGTGCCTATGCCCTGGGTTCTTCAGTACCATATACTAGGGACTTAGAAGGGTACACCAGTAGCCAATAGTGGATGTACCAAAATACTTACCAGAGCCAATTTTGGGGAGACAGCACAGTTGCTGGGGTCCTCATTAGCAGGATCCCTGCAGACTGTCAAGAACACACTATTACCAGTCAAAAAGTGGGGGCAATCATGAAAGCAGATCCTACTTTCCTACACTAAGTATTCCTTGTGTGTAATTGATACCTTTGGGTAGGAGGTATACCAAGTTAGCATCTAGTGTTCAGTAATAAATATAAAGTTTTTTTGTACTCACCTGGTGTGGTTCTTTACTGTGTGAATAGCTTACTAATCAACTGTATTGATCAGACCCTCCAGCATTTCGCGATTCACGAAAAAATCGCGAAATCAGCTGGCAAGCGCAATGGCCGTGATATTCACCAAACCGGCCGCAAAAAAAGGTCTCCCGGCAGGTATAAAAAAAATAAGCAATTTTATTGGCTATAAGCGCCTACGTCACCACGTGAACTGCGCTGTACAGCCATAAGAGCTGCCTGCTTCCTCCATGCTTCCTCCATTACAATGTTTATGTTAGGCGGGCGAGAAAAGGAAAGTGTCACTTCTCTGCGCTCCAGCTTGCAGGCTCGACTGCGGTCCTGTAATTGCAGGAAAGAATGTAAAAAGATGAGGATCTCAGCACGGAGACGGGCGGGTGAGCAGGGAAGGAAAAGGACTCTGTCTTTTTCTTCTTGCCCGGAGCATGCAACGACTGTGTCCACTTCTGCTCTGCCGCTTCAGCTGCGCTCCCCCGCTTTCTTTCTTCGCCCCTCTTATTCCCTCTGTCTAGCAGCTCGTCTCTTACTGAAAACCGTGAATCTAAGAAACGGTTCTCTTTCGTTAATTTGTTATGCTGTGAAATGGATCCAAAAAAGAAAAACACGGGGAATGTCTTTTTCCTGACATTTTTCTATTCCAAACTCAGGCAGGATAAACACCAAGACATCAAGTGCAGATAGAACAGTAGAGTGCACACTCAAGCGGCCCAGCTCCGACCAAGGGGCCATACTGCACTTGTGCATAGAAGTTGCTGCAGGACGTCTCCGTCAGCTTGTCCTGTCACAGCAAATAAACCGTCATTCAAAGTGAACACTGTAGGAAGGTGGATATCTGACTATGGTTACCCCCAACTTTTCGCCTAGTGTTTTGCTGGTTTTTGACTTAGTTGGCCTGGGATCCTGCTATTCAGGGCCCCAGGATTCCTGTTCTCTCTGTTAAAATGGACTCCATGTACCCTAGGTACATATCTAATTGGATACTGAGTCACCTTATCAGTCCCTGTACAGTGTACCTTAGGTACCCAGGGCATAGGTATACCCAGGGCCTACCAGGGGCTGCAGCATGTATTCTGCCACCCCTGGCTGGCCATCCAAAACTGACACAACTGGCTGCTAAGACAGCTGGGGCAAGGTGGTGTTATCACCCTTTGCTGTAGATATAGTATACCTATATCTAACCCCAAAATGGACACATATACTCCTATCAGTCACTCCTATGGCAGGCCTTATCAATCCTGAAGGCAGAGTGCTTGGAATTATGTGAGATGGTGCTCTAGCATGAGCTGAGCCTGTCTGCAGCTTGCGGAACCAAGTCCTAATAGCTGTTCCATGATAACGCTATACCATATACTCTTAATTGCATTATAATCCTCGCGGTTGAATGCTAACTCTGGTATAACATTATCAAAACATGTCGAGTAGGGTGTCATACGAATTGGAATACTACCCCCTCGCCAATTCTGGCGACGGGGGTAGCATTCCACCCTTCTAGAGGGACACGCCATGTATGTAACAGTAACCCCGGTTAAAGTTACGCTAGAACCTCAGCATCACAAAATGGATGCTGCCACCACAGACACAAGTCTGACCTCCTGCTGCTGGGAGTCCTTCCAGCGAGGGAGGCTTGGACAAAGGGTTTCCTGCCTTGGGAGGTGCTAGCACCACCCCAGACAGGATTTTGTGTATTGGGTAGGACAGGCCTGAAAGGAATGAGACATGCCTGGGGCACACAAGGTGCCCTGTGCATACACCGGTTCAAAGCAGTTGCTGGGGCATCCCTGCCCCAGCTCTGGCGCGAAAACCGGACAAAGGATAGGGGGTGTAACCACCCCCCTTCCTGGTCCCACCGATGGGAGGGACCCAGTCACTAGTGCAGCCCCCTTTAGGAGAATAAAGGTAGGAGCTGGTCCCATTACAGATTAGATTAACAACTTTACAAGAAGAAACTCTGGACTTCGACGTTCTGCTCCACAGAAGACTGAAGAATCTCCCTTGTGGGCAAGGAGTGTCCACCCTGCAACTGCAGGCACCATCAAGCGTCCAGCGGCTTCACTTTGTCGTCTTCCCTTGAGGATCCAGACTTCAGAGCCCGACGAGACCCGGATTCCCAGACCTCTCCGACCTCAACTCACATCTGCAGCACAGCTGAGATCTGTGGGTGCGACGAGACACGTGGGACCGGCCATCTTGGAGAAACTGCACTTCGCTTCCAGCACGACTCCCGAGGTAAACTCGACCAAGTGCTTTGGGGATTGAGAAGCCCCAGCCCCGACCAGCCCTGCACCGAAGACCAGCCCTCCAGCTTCCACGAGATCTGCGTGGGGCCCTTCTGCTTGTTTGCTGCTCGACGCGTTGTCTGGTCACTTGCCGGCTGGCTAGTGACCTCCTAGACGACGAACTTTGAAAACAACACTGCTGGTCTGGTTGCTCCAGACTGGCCCTTGCTCCCTTCCAAAAGAGGAGCACCCCGGACTCTCCTAGTCCGCACCAGACGCCTTTTCCACTCACCGCGTGGGTTGCCTTTGCCAAGGCCTGTTGACGCCGAATCCGGAACAGACACTGCCGACAGCGAGAGCCTGTGTGGGACAGCTCGTGCCTCCATCTTGGTCGTCGAAGACGCCTCCTGGTCCACGTGGCTGCAGAGTCAAGCGTCCACTCTTCACCTGATCGCGACGATGACATCTGGTTCCTTCCTGGTTCCACTCCAGTCACTGGCTAGTGACTTTGAATATTGTCCCCTCTGCTTTCAGGTATTCAGCTTTCCTGATCCACCCTTGGATCACACCGGACATCTTCCTCCTGGTCGCCTGCAGCATCTTTTCTTTCAGGCTCCATAGACTTCAACGCAGAAACCCGACACGACTTCACACCTATGCACCCGCAGCCCGTGGGTGAGGTAACAAGAGCATTTCGGTGCTCAAGGGTAGCTTGACTCTCCTAGTGTCTAGATTCACAGTCGTTTTAGTCCTAACCAGTCAGGATTGTCCGTACTCACCTTTTTCTTAAACTGTACTGTCCATAGACGTTGTTACGCATCCCGCGTGTGAGTTCACACTCTGCACCCGCGTCCCGTGGGCCTCCTATTAGTTACCTAAAGTTAGGATAGCATAGTCCCAGCGGTCCTACAGCCTCTGGACAGCTCCATTCCATCTATCGATTTCCTTAACCCATTTACTTAGTATATGGTTTGCCATGCCCCTAGGGCACCATTGTAATTTTGTGCAACTTATCGTATTTTTCCTTAGAGATTGTCATGTGCTTAGCCCTCTGATCTCAAAGAGTTCAGAGGTGTTTGTTCTTAATAAATATATTGTTTATTTTCATAACAACCTGTGTGGTGTCCTTTCATCTGGTATTCAAGGGGTTATATTGTGGTAAAACAGCTGGCTTCACATGCCAAAAGAGTTTAGCCTAAGACTGCTTTGTCCATGCTACTATTAGGATAGCCGGTCTATAAGGTTGACTTAAACCAATCACCATAAGGGTTGTTTGGACTGATACAAGGTGGTCACTAGAACTAGTGAACATCATATATCAGGCCAACTTCTCACAAACACCAATACTGTTGCACAGCTAGACGCCCCCCCCCCCCCCAAACTCCCCAGTGACAGTAACAGGTTACCGAAGCTCATGTTAACCCTAGGAAGCCACCTGCCTTGCAAGACTTACCTGCTAGTCTGGGTGCATGTGAGGGTCGGGACAGTGGCGCAGTTGATATGTGCACACCAGACTCATTTACTTAGCGGTGAATATCAGGTCACCTCTGTGAACGAACATATACTATTCAAATCAAAGAAAACTTTTCACAGGGTGTTTAGACACTGTAGAGTCAAATTTTCTTTTACTGGTAAGGACATGTTTTTCATTGTAGAACATAGATAATTGTGTGAGAGTGCTCTCATGTGGCCCCCCATATTATTTGCTGTTCCTGTATTTTCGCTTCAGCCCATCAGTGCTTCTGTTAAACGGACCACTCTTTAACCCACGTGCAAACCACTCTGCTAATATGTGGGATGTACTTAACACAAGTCATGCCTCATGTGCATGGGGGTATCACTTTTATTGAGATTGTGCACTGAAATTGTGAGTAAAATACCATGCAGCCAATTTTAAAGATGGCTTGGAAGGAAGTGTACAGTTTTCTCTGTCTTCTTTGTTCTGCCTTTGTCAATGACGTTTCAGCACAGCCATTTTAATTTTACCAGCCAGGCCAAACACAGATTCTCGGCTCAAATTGACTGTATTGGACTCTCCAAAGGAAGATGAGCTGACGGTTTACCTGATGCATTTTTCTCACTATTGATGTAAAACATATGCGAAAACGTAATAATTGAACCACGTGGGTGGAGACTGCTCTATCATTGTACCTGCATTTGCCACCCTCTACATTGACCTTCCTTGCACTGCCTGTCGCTCTGCTGTACTTATCCCGCCCTGGGCCAAATCAGCCTATGCCACAGTAGCAGCATAAGAAGCCACACTTACAATGGCCACGCCCACCATCGTGACATCAGAAAGCCGGACTGTGCCTCAAAGGCGAATCACTCCACACACCCGCCCGGTACGTACGTAGCTGCCCTATACCCCCCAAAACTCTAACTATTTCTGTGGTGAGCATCTTTCGGTATTTTACTTTTGCTGCTGACTCCCACATAATTTTTAGAGAAACGGCCCTTATTACCAGTCTCCCATGCCGTGCACAGTACAAAACTCCAACATACACAGTTCAAGAATATGGTTTCAAAAAGAGTTCTTAAGGTTGCGTTAAAATTCTTCAAGTTGCGGTAAAAATAACCACAGTTGCGTGAAAAGTTCACAGTTGCGTCACGTTTACTCACAGTACCTTTAGTTGCAACAAAGTTCCAAAAGCAGAAGCTGGTGCGGTGGAAAACAAGCGATGCGTTGCTCCTGAGACCCTGGGGAGGCGATGCGACAGCCCCGCTGCAGCAGCGGGCGTGTTGCGACGAATCCGGTCTGTATGGGGAGGAAGGCCACTTGTATGGATTCCGGTGCGTAGGTTCCTTAGGAAGTCTGTTCTCGCAAAGGCACGATGCGACGATCTCGTAGGTGCTGCGACGATCTCCGGGGCGACGATGCGCGGTCCAGCGGTGATCCTTTCTCTCGCAGCTCCTCGATGCGATGATTCTGCGACGACACTCGCAGCGACGTGATGCGGTCCGCAAGCAAGCGGTGCGGCGTTCTCACCCAGCGACGACAGGCTCTGCGACGATACTCGCAGCGATGTTCGATTCTCCCGCACCGGTCTGGTGCGTCCCGCAAACGAAGATCGTCCTCCGTAGCGGCGGGAAACTTCTCGCACTGTCGGGGATGCGCTCCGCAAGCGAGCGATGCGACACTTTTCAGTTTCAAAAGTCACTCAAGCTTAGTTTCAAGCTTCCCAGCACAGGTCCAACTTCCAGAGGCCCCACAACTGGATCAAGCACTCTAGGAGGGACAGAACTCTCTCAGCAGAGTTCAGGGAAGCTGGGGGTGAAGTCCTTTTGTTCCTGGGACTTCAAAAACAGGGAGCCAGCTCTTCTCAGGCCCTTGGAGATTCCTTCAAGACAGGGGACACAGCACACAGCAAAGTCCTTCCCCTCTCCTTGGCAGCAAAGCAACAGCAGGTCAGTCCAGCAGAGCAACAGCAGGACAATCTTCCTTCTTCAGAGTCAGCTTTCTCCTTGGCAGAGGTTGCTTCTTGATTTCCAGGATGATCTAATTTTCTGTTGTCAGGGGTCCTGTACTTATACCCCTAAAGTCTTTGTTCTCTTGGTGCATGTGGGCCCTGAGCCCGGTCTGAACCAGTTCTGGGTGGATCCTGAGCACTTTGTTTTGCTGGCTGCATCTTTCCTTTCAGAGTGAGGGGCAGGGTCCTCAGCCGCCCAGCAGGGGGGTGGAGCCAGCATTGTGGAAGGCAGGCACAGCCCTATTCAGCCCAGGTGCTAACTCCTCCCACCACTCCAGTTGCAACTGCAGTCATTCAGCCTAGTGCTGACTCATCCATCCTGCTGGGGAATTCCCCAGCCCCTGTCACTCACAAACCAGACAGTCAATACACAAACAGGCCCACGCACACAGAAGGGTCAGACAAGAGAACAGCAACTTTCTAAAAGTGCTGTTCTCAAACACAGGATTTAAAAACAATCTTTCCTAAAAGATGTGTT
This sequence comes from Lissotriton helveticus, assembly GCF_964261635.1. NCBI lineage: Eukaryota > Metazoa > Chordata > Amphibia > Caudata > Salamandridae > Lissotriton > Lissotriton helveticus. The sequence goes on from NC_136061.1 coordinate 1,173,275,674, forward strand.
ATTAAATTCTGAGTTCAGGGATACTAGATACTTATGTCCTATCTTGTTCCTATGGGAAGAAATGCTGTTAACCACTGTAGCCAGCATCCCCCATGTTAATCTATGGAGCAAGATAGCCTTACAATAGTGAAAAACGAAAATGGCTGTAATTCACTACCAGAACATGTTACCTGCACCAGTACATGTTCTACCTTTCACATACACTGCCACCCTGCCCAGGGGGGTACCTTGGGCCTTCCATAGGGGTGGCTGATGTGCACAAAAAGGGAAGGGTTAGGCCTGGTCAGTGTGGACACTGACCAGGAGGACATGGCAGTTCTAAACTGCCCATAGGCACTGCAGTGGCAGGCCTGAGACACCATTTTAGAGCTACTCCTGTGGGTGGCACAATCAGTGCTGCAGGCCCACTAGTAGCATTTGTCATCACCAGCCCTGGCACACTCAGTGCACTTTACTAGGGACTCCATGGTGATACAAATATGCCAAACATGTATATCCAATCAGAATAACACTTTACATAGAGAGCATATGCACTTTAGCACTGATCAGCAGTGGTAAAGTGCGCAGAGTCCTATTGCCAACAGCCACGGGTCAGGAAAAATAAGGGAGGAAGAAGCAAAAAGTTTGAGGATGACCCTGCAAGAAGGGCCAGTTCCAACACAACCCCCTTCCAGCCTAAAGCCAGGGTAGACCAAACGATACCTCTATGGGATTCCCTGCTTAAGGCGATAGAACACGGAAACTGGCCCACACAGCAGTGAAGTGAAGATGGTTCCAGCATGAGCGAAGGAAAGGAATATGGAATAAGGCATCCTGCAGGTCGACTGACACCATCTAGTCTTCCGCTTTCAGGTCTAACAGGACCAGAGCAAGGGACAGCATTTTTAAATGTTCCTTTTTTAGGAACCAGTTTAGAACCAAGAGTCCTAGGATCAGACTTAGGCCGCCACCTTTATTGTAACCAGTTAGTGCCGGGTGTAGCATCCATGGTCCTGTTCCTGCTCTGGAACCAACTCCACTACACCCTTTAAGAGTAAGTGCAGAACTTCCTGCTGTAGGACACACAGGTGGTCTGGCAAAAGAGCCTGTGACTGGGGAGGAATGGGTGGGGGTCCTGCCTTAGGGGCAGGGCATACCCCCTTTCCACAATCGTCAGCACCCAATGGTCTGAAGTGATGGTCCTCTGGACTTGTGGAAAGGAGAACACCCATACTCTAATGGTCTTCATGATGTCCTCAACAAGTGTGTGTGTGTGGGGCGGAGACTGGCTGCTTCTTTGAGATAGCTGGGAAAGAGGAGGAGGAGGGAAGGAGAGAAGGACACCTGTTTTTCCTTTTCCTTGACCTATATATTGCTTGTACGGGGGTTCGCCTGTTGATGCTGGGCATACTGTTGGGTGACCCCGAAAGGAAAAGCCTCAGGATAAGCCTCAAAACATCTGAAAATACAGATAATTCTTTGTTTGGGTGTGGAGGCCAAATGATCTTGCAGTGGCTTTGCTGTCTTTAAACGTCTCCAATGCTGAATCGTTTTTTTACTGCAAAAAGGTAAAGTAAAGTCCACATTTGTAAAGCGCACAATCACCCGTAAGGGTCTCTAGGCGCTGGGGGCCGTCGGGAAGATTAAGCGAGCTATTGCCTAGAGTCACATGGTGCTGGGCTAACCTGCCGCCGGAGCCGGGGATCGAACCGTGGTCCCCAGATTCCAGCGTCAGTCGCCCTGGCCGCGGCGCCACACCTCTCCCCTTCGAAGGCAGGAGCCTTCGAAGGGAAGGTCCATCAAGGTTGTCTGAACATCCTGGGAAATCCCAGAACTATGCAGCCATGTATGGTGATGAAGGGAGAAAGATGGCCTCATGGCCTTTGCAACTGGGTCTGCTGTATCCAGGCCAGACTGTATAACCTACTTGGCTGCAGCTTCACAGACCCCCACAAATTCTGTAAAGTGAATCCAAAGATCATAAAGAATGGGGATTACTGCTTACTCCATGTCTCAGCGCGCAAGCACTAATCGGCAGACAAGGCAGGTGGGCATTCAGAGATTTGAGAGCCATGCTCCTGGGAGAAAACACTTTCGTCGTGAACTGTGCCATCTTTCTTGATTCCCTCTCAGATGGCACTGTTGGAAATACACCAGGCCTTTGTTTTAAAGAGCAAGAAGCTTGTACTACCAGGCTTTCAATTGACAGATGGGAGGATAGGAAAGATGGGTATCCTGGTGTTTGTTTGTAGCACCTTGCTATGGACCTGGAGACTGCAGTGGAAGTGGTTTGCTTCTCTCAGACTGCAAGTATAGACAGTGTTAGTGCCTCATTAAATAGCAGTGAAGGTATCATTGGTGGTTCAGCGCTCAAAATTTTACAATTAAATCAAATTGATATATTTGTATTTAAACATTTGTTTTTTTTACCTTCCGCAGGATGAATATCCACAACGATTACTTATCTATATAACAAATGCATATCAAATAGGTTTCTTTTGTTCAAAGATTCTTTGTTTCCTTCTTTAAAACAACATCACGCCAACTGACAGTAGCCATAGCCAGCGTGTTTTGTCCTACAAGGACTTCTTCAGGGCTCTGATTTGTTTATGAACAACATAGGTCCTTCGTAGTATGATTATGTACAAATGATCAGGGATTTTGACATCCAGTAAAAGAATTCAAATTGGAGTGCATGTGCTCCTCAACGACAAATGTACATGGCGTCTTTCGGTGGATGCAGTAAAGGGTTCAAAGCAAAGGTCACTGTACGTAGGACCTAAGTGGGGATGTTGGAATTTCTCTCAGTTGATAGCTGGAGGGCAAATCTCGCCACTGTCCTCCGGATAACCTAGTAATACAAGATAACTTTTGGTGGAGGAAACACAGTCGGGGAGAATTTTTTGAGTTCTGGGAGATGTCAAGGCCACTGTCATCTTTGAGGCCTGCAAAGTTTTGGTTGTGTAGATTGACCATCTCCATCATCATAAGACCAAGGGTATTCTTAATGATACTTTTCTCCATTAGCCTTCGGGAGTCTCTGTCCAGCAAAGACAGAAACTTCGTTTGAGTGGGTTGTAACGCCAGCAGTGGTGTCACATGCATCTATGAAGGTGTTGACTGTGATGCCTAGGAAGTAATGGAGTCCAGTACTGAAGGTGACAAAGAGGGGATGGTCAATGGAGGTGGCGTCAATACCGATAGCTGGGGCGGTGCTGGTTGTGTGACCCATGTGACGAAAGGCAACGGCAGAACCAGCGGGAAGGGTACAGAGTGGTACGCCATGTGTAAGCCTCCATAAGTTAAAGTTATCGAACCAATGGGCTAGCTGTCGCTCCAGAGGGGACTACAGATCTGCTGAAGATGTTGTTCGCATCCAGGAACATCCAAGGACTCATCCAGGAGTGGGGAAGTCTGGTTAAAGCCAACGGACTGGGGCCTTGGAGATGGTGCCATAGGCGGTAGTGTTTCTGGAACCGGCAGATGGAGCAGCTAGTGCAAGAGCATACACAGGGTCCTCCATTGGTGACTTTTTGAAGATCAATAGCGTCCAAATTCATGCCACCTCTTTTTCCGCTGCTCTTTCGACGATTTCGATGAAGGCAGTGACTCTGGTGACCTCAGTCTTGCCTTGCTACATCCTCAGCATTCGTGTCCCAATCAGACCATAGATATCTTAGCCTCACTTTCTTTTGCTGCCTAGCACGCAACCTCCGAAACAAATCACTAGCGTTCATGTCACTATTATTTCCCAGGCAGATCTAATGGTGGTCTGTGATGGATACGTGGCTGTCACAGTCTCCACAGTCCCACTTAAGTGGAACTTTCTGCTTTATTACACATTTCCTCCCATACACAGGATTCCTCACACTCTGAGGAAGTTTTGCCTTAACTACATCCCAGTAATTCAGATTGCCCTAGATTGGCCACAAAGGGTATGGTATGCACACCTCATCCAACCTCTACTTGTGCCCTCTGTTGTGTTTCCCCACCAAGGGTAGACCTACTCTCGTAGTCACAGGGTCTGGTTCTGTACACCAGCCTCTAGGTTCTCCACGTGCATGCTTAGAGTTTGAACAGGGCAACCAGCGATCTTTTCCCTTGCCCAAAGAACTTTAGTATAACATATTATGACCCCATAAACCTTCCAAGACGGAGTACTCAAGCTGACGAAAAACGTGTGTAAGATAGGGTGCGGACAAGTCTATAGACCACCTTCAAGCCCACCAGTCAGACATATTACACTTTGCATTTCCGGTAGCACAGCCAGATTATGCAGTGGGCATTGTAAAGAGCTTTGTATTGACCTGATCAGCCTTCCTATGTTTGCCTGACCAGTCCTCCCTGTTCAAATAATCCATTGTTATGAGGTTCTCAAAAAGGTATTTTTTCTTACATTCCTTACGTGTTCAATATTTGAACTGTTGTACAGGTGTCCTTTATGTATGCTCATGTTTAAGACAGTCATTCTGATTGCTATAATATAAGGTAGACGCATTAGCGAATAGCAAGCTGTAAGTGTCAAACCTCGTTTCTCGAATAGTTGGTGATAAGAACTAGAGCTGCCTTCCTGCCAAAGGTGGTTAATCCCTTTCACCAATGACAATCCATCACCTGGCAACCTTATTCCCTCCTCCACACCCAATGAAAGAAGGAGAAGTTTCCTCGTCTCAACCCTATGAGAAGTCAGTTTTTAAATGGTCAGAACATGCGAGTTCAGACTGGATGACAAGTTCTTCATTGGCTAGGTGGGGAAGATGAAAGGCATGGCAGTGCATAAGAGGGCATTATTGTAGAAAAGTACTACTTTTGGCATAGATACCCCCACGTTTTGCCTGACTCTGGCCAGTGACCTCCAAAACCCTGGGAGCACTGCCTTCCTTAAAGACCAAGAATTTCCAAGGACAGCGGCCCTTTCTACAAAGAAACCAACAAGAAGAGCTGCAGTGCCCTGCTGAACCATACAACTAGACCTCTGGACCCACCTCTGCACCCGACGCCTCAGGCCCGAGTCGAAGTGGCCCACTGGTCCCAAAAAAGGTTCCCCAGAGGTCCTGACCAGAGTTTATCCCAGAATGACCTCTCCTGGACGCCACGGCGACGCCAACAGCCTCACCTCGAAGGACCCCTTAACCGCGATCAGCTCTGGTAAGGATCTTCTGACCTCAAAGAAGATCCCTGCACCCACAGCCCCCAGGCCGTGGGGAGCCTGACCAACAGTGTCAAGGTGTCCCACAACATCCCAACTTAACTCCAGACCCGCCGGTTCTCTTGGCCCTGCTTCCTGGTCCGAGCCTGCAGCCTATGTTTGACATTGCCATTCTCCATTGATTTGCATTGGGAGCCCGACACAGTATTGGTTCTCTGCACAGGTCTACCTTTGTGTTGCTGAGGGTGTGTGTTTGGTGCTGCCTTGTGGTCCCTCAGTGCTGGTCTAAACACCCAGAGAATGACCCCCCAACTGCGATTTTACCTACGTTCAACAGGCATCTCTGAGTGCCCCCAGTCTCCACTCATTAACATTGGGCCTCAGTGACCAAATTAGACCTCAGCACCTGTCCGCCCCAGTGACGTGGGGGTGCAGTCTCTACACTTGACTGACCCTTGCCCAGTGTTGATCCTAAAAACCAAAGACTGGAACTGGAAGTCTGCACTTACCTGTGAAATTGTATTACTGTTTTCCTTCTATAGGTTAACACTGAACTGTTTGAAAAATGCAGTGTCCACTTTTTATACTGTGATTTTACAAAATGTATTTTACTGCAACAAAGTATATTTGATTCCAAGTAATAAACTTAAAAGTATTATCTACTTTATCCACAGTAAAGCTCCTGGGGACCCACTGGACTCTGTGCACACTATACCTTACTTTGGTACAGTATATACCGAGCCAGCTTCCTACATTGGTGAATCAGCGGTGGGGTCTACAACTTTGCATTCGCTGGAACACTCTGACAATAAGCGAGTACACAACTACAATCCAAAATTTCCTTTAGATGAAACTGTATTTTTGAATTGACAATTTTTCCAAATATCTAAAATACTTGTTAGGGCCTTGGCGAAGTCCCTTTTGTATTTTTAAAAGTTTAAAGCCTACTGCAGTTATGGATAAAAATGCTTAGAAGCTGTATTTTTTTGTCATTTTAAATAGGCCCCAACTGTAATGAAATAATGGAAAATACAGAGAATGTGGCTGTGGACCTCAACCTGACCCCATACCTCCATCTTGGCTAGAAGTAGCTCAGGGCCCTCTGTAAATGTAAGAAAATCAAAACTGGTTTGAATCCTATCAGGGTTAAGCACTACAAGCACTTGGCTAAATATGCTAAGGAACACCCTTCTGAAGAGGAGGACTTCCTTGAACAAGGAGAGCGTAATAATTAGGTACATTCTCAACCTTCCTCACCTCCATAGAGAAGATGTAGCCCCTGCACCCATCTTCCCAAAAGTAGTGGTTAGGGTACCTAAGCTCACACACAGGAGGGTCAGGCACCCCAAGCAACATTGAGGAAAGCCTCAATGAGGAGGAAATCCTTTTAGCAAGGTTGACTCGCAGACTAGCCCTGGAGGATCCCTCGTAGGAGATTGGTGGGATAGCACCACAATTTGATGGACTGGAGGGCATGTTGAGACAAAAGAATATTGTCTTCCTAATCTCCAGTTTGCTTCCAGGCATTCCAGGAGGGGTCTCATGTGGGGGTGTGCATTCAGTGGGAAGAACATGCATGAGGCCATCAAGACCAGGAACAGGGAGACATTCCTCGTGGTTGGCTGAGATATTGCCATGAGAGCCTGAGCCTTCCGAAGGATCGATAAGATTCTCTCCTCCTAAGGACACACGTTTGCCTTGAGTGTATCGATGGATGTTCCCAAATATTGCAGGCACTGTACTGGAATCGAGGTTGACTTTGCATGGTTAACATGAAGGCCCAACCAGAGGAGAAGATCGGAGGTCCAACTGAAGTGAAGTTGAGCCTCCTGAGAAGTGGATGCTTTGAGTAGCCAATCGTCTACATATGTATAGACAAACACTTTGCGCTTCATTAGATGGGCCGTTACTACCGACATGCATTTGAGAAAGTCCTGGGTGCTGACTTCAAGTCAAATGGAAGTACACGGTACTGATATTGGTTGTGCTCCACTGCAAACCTCAAGAATTTGCGATGCTTTTTGGTGATGGGTATGTGAAAATATGCATCTTGAAGGTCGATGGCGACCAGCTAAGGTCATCGAGAAAGTGTCAACATCCAGCTCACCCGTTACCTCTAAGACAACAGCATCCTGGATCCCTTAAGATTAGTGATACCTCGGCACTCTAAGATTTAAAGTTATGCAGTTTGCAATTTAGTAAATTCACATATATGAGATGGCCAGTGTTAAATAATTGTGTGACAAAAATTAACTCATGCATAAAGAAACGTCATGATGAACAAGTTACTTACCTTCGGTAACGCTATATCTGTAAGAAACAGTAGTTAGTATTAGATTCCTTACCTTAGAATATCCCCAGGCGTCAGTCTGGATCCGGAAACTTTTGCGTAGCAGTACCCCTGCGCGTCGGTAGGCGTCGTCTGCAGGCGTCTCCTGCGGCTCCGCGTCCGTCGTCGGCGTCGTGCGCCGTGATGACGTCGCTGGAGTATATAGACGCCGCCTCCGCGCGCTGACGTCAGTTCTTTGTACATAGCTTTTCCGCGCCAGAACACGCAGAGCCATGCGAGAACCGACACTGGTGCCATTTGAAACTAGGGCCCTGAAAGGGATGTCCTTAACCCTAGGTATCAGTTCGCAGAACGGGGAGGATGGGTGGGGCGGTAAGGAATCTAATACTAACTACTGTTTCTTACAGATATATTGTTACCGAAGGTAAGTAACTTGTTCATCTGAAAGAAACAGGTTAGTATTAGATTCCTTACCTTAGAATAGATACCCCAGCAATACCAACCCCGGTGGTGGGTCTGCGAACCGATACAATCCTACACCAGAAAGTCCTGGAGGACCGAACGGCCAAAGAAGCCATCCCTCCGGACTTGACGAACAAGTTACTTACCTTCGGTAACGATATATCTGTATGAAACAGTAGTTAGTATTAGATTCCTTACCTTAGAATATCCCCAGGCGTCAGTCTGGATCCGGAAACTTTTGCGTAGCAGTACCCCTGCGCGTCGGTAGGCGTCGTCTGCAGGCGTCCCCTGCGGCTCCGCGTCGTCGGCGTCGTGCGCCGTGATGACGTCGCTGGAGTATATAGACGCCGCCTCCGCGCGCTGACGTCAGTTCTTTGCACACAGCTTTTCCGCGCCAGAACACGCAGAGCCATGAGAGAACCAACACTGGTGCCATGTGAAACTAGGGCCCTGAAAGGGATGTCCTTAACCCTAGGTATCAGTTCGCAGAACGGGGAGGATGGGTGGGGCGGTAAGGAATCTAATACTAACTACTGTTTCTTACAGATATATCGTTACCGAAGGTAAGTAACTTGTTCATCTGAAAGAAACAGGGTAGTATTAGATTCCTTACCTTAGAATAGATACCCCAGCAATACCAACCCCGGTGGTGGGTCTGCGAACCAATACAATCCTACACCAGAAAATCCTGGAGGACCGAACGGCCAAAGAAGCCGTCCCTCCGGACTTGACTGTCCAGGCAGTAATGCCTCGCAAAGGTGTGCAGCGAGGCCCACGTAGCCGCCTGGCAAATGTCCTGCAAAGGGACTCCCCGGCCCAGGGCAGTAGTAGCCGCCGTGGCCCGAGTGGAATGGGCCCTCAGCCCAACAGGAGGCTCCCTCCGAGCCAAAGAGTAGCATGCTTTGATGCACAGGACGACCCACCGAGAGATGGTTCGTTTCTGTACCGCCCTTCCCTTCTTCTCACCCACGTAGCCAACAAACAGTTGGTCATCCACCCGGAACTGGCGTGTGCGATCCATATAAAATGAAAGCGCACGTTTTGGGTCCAGACGATGGAGCCGCTCTTCATCTTTTGAAGGATGCGGAGGCGGGAAGAAGGAGGGTAAGGTGATGGACTGCCCGATGTGAAAAGCAGAAACTACTTTGGGCAGGAAAGAAGGTCTAGTCCTAAGAACCACCTTGTCAGGATGAACGGACAAGAAAGGAGGTTTAACAGAAAGAGCCTGGAGCTCACTCACTCTCCTGGCAGAGGTGATGGCAACCAGGAAGGCCGTCTTTAAAGTGAGAAGACGGAGAGGACAGGAATGAAGCGGCTCAAAGGGAGCACACATCAAGAATGTCAGAACCAGGTTCAAGTCCCACTGAGGCATCACGAACGGAACAGGTGGATACATGTGCGTGATGCCTTTCAAGAATCTCAGTACAATAGGGGACTTGAATAAGGATGGCTGATCAGGTAGCCTTAAGAAGGCGGAAAGGGCAGAAAGGTAGCCCTTGATAGTGCCCAGAGCAGAGCCCTGCTGGGCAAGAGAAAGAAGGAAGAGGAGAACCTCGGAAAGAGGGGCAGAAAGGGGATCCACAGCCTTTGCTGTGCACCATGCCACAAATCTGTTCCACCGGCAGGCGTATACCGACTTTGTGGAGGGACGCCTGGCTGCCAGAATCACATCACAGACTTCAGGAGGCAAGTCGAATGGCCTCAACTGCCGCCGCTCAATCTCCACGCATGGAGGTGGAGGCTGGACAGGTTCGGGTGGAGGACCGTCCCCTGCTGCTGCGACAGAAGGTCCTCCTGAAGGGGCAGGCGGATCGAGGGACCGACTGACATGCTGAGTAGCTCGGGATACCAGTATCTTCGAGCCCAGTCCGGAGCCACAAGGATAACTTGGGCCCGGTCGCGCCTGATCTTCTTCAGCACTCTGGGCAGAAGTGGTATAGGCGGAAAGGCGTACAACAGACCGCAACTCCACTCGCGCCGAAAGGCGTCGCCGAGCGAGTGCCGTCTTGGAAACTCCAACGCGCAGAACTGATGACATTGCGCGTTCTCTTCTGTGGCGAATAGATCTAACCAAGGCTCTCCCCATTGCAGAAAGAGGCCTCTCGCCACGTCCGAGTTCAGACGCCATTCGTGATCCACCGAGCACCGACGGCTGAGTTCGTCCGCCCTGGCGTTCAGAGAACCTGCCAGGTGTTGAACCGTCAGAGTCACGCCCTGACGTTCCAGCCATTGCCAGAGGCGCAGAGCCTCCTGGCAAAGGGTCCACGACCCCACACCGCCCTGTTTGTTGCAGTACCACATGGCGGTGGTGTTGTCCGTGAACACCTGCACTACACTCCCGTTGACAAAGGGGAGGAATGCCTTCAGTGCTAGGCGAATCGCCCGCAGCTCCAACATGTTGATATGGAGCCGGGACTCCGCCGGAGACCAGATGCCTCTGATCTCCGCCTCTCCCAAGTGGCCTCCCCAGCCCTGGAGGGACGCGTCCGTCACAACTACGTGCTCCGGTTGGGGAAGGGAGAGGGATCTGCCCCTGACCCAATCGCGGTCCGTAAGCCACCACTGCAACTGTCTCGCAGTGCCCTCCGAGATCAGGACATGGTCGGACAGGTTGCCCTGATGCTGGGCCCACTGAAACTTCAGGTCCCACTGCAGAGCCCGCATCCGCCATCTGGCGTGATGCACCAGAAGGATGCAGGAGGCCATCAGCCCCAGAAGCCGCAGCGTCAACCTGACCGAAACCCGGGACAACGGCTGAAAGATGGGAATCAGAGCCTGAATATCCCGGACCCGCCGTTCCGGAGGATAAACCCGAAACTGCGCCGAGTCGAGAACCGCTCCGATGAAAAGGAGCTTTTGAGAGGGACACAGGTGTGATTTCGGCACATTGAGGGAAAACCCCAGCTCGTGCAGGAGGCCTGCCGTCATCTGAAGGTGGTGGACGACTGTTTGGGGCGAGCCCGCCTTCAACAACCAGTCGTTGAGGTAGGGGAAGACTGAAACCCCTAACCGGCGCAGATGAGCTGCGACCACCGCCATCACTTTCGTGAACACCCGTGGGGCGCTGGTAAGGCCGAATGGGAGCACGATAAACTGAAAGTGCTCGTGGCCTACCGTGAACCGCAGGTAACGCCGGTGGGCCGGCAGGACGGGGATGTGAAAATACGCATCCTGCAAGTCCAACGCTACCATCCAGTCTTGCGGGTCTAGAGCAGCCAAGACCTGAGCCAATGTCAACATCTTGAACTTCTCCTTCCGGAGGAAGCCGTTGACGTCCCTTAGGTCCAAGATAGGACGTAGACCCCCTTTGTCCTTCTTGGGTACCAGAAAGTAGTGGGAATAGCAACCACATCCTACTTCTGGCCCAGGAACGCGCTCGATGGCCCTCTTGGCCAAGAGGGCCGTAACTTCCTCCTGCAGAAGTGTCAAGTGGTCCCCCGACACACGGTGGTTCTGCGGTGGCATGGCTGGAGGAGTGGTCTCGAAGGGGAGGGAGTAGCCCCTTCGGACGAGCTGCAGCACCCACCTGTCCGATGTTATCGTGCGCCAGTGGGAGAGGTGATGGCGAACCCTGCCGCCCACCGGCGTCACATGGGCCTGAAAGCACGGACTAGGAGGATTTAGAGGCGGAAGCTGCGGGGGGGGAGGTGTGGACCGACCTCGCCACTGTCCCCGACCGCCACCACGGCGGTTCCCACGGCCGCCGCCGCGTTGAGAAGTCTGTTGTGGCGCGTGGCTGGCAGCACGTGTGGGACCGCCCCTTCCGTGGCCACGAAAGGAGCGAAACGAACCCGTTTGCTGGCGCTGGGTCGAGCGACCCAAGGACTTGGCCGTGACCCTGGAGTCCTTGAAGCGTTCCAGCGCGTGGTCTGCTTTGTCGCCAAACAGGCGACTGCCATCAAACGGCATGTCCATCAATGCATTCTGGACATCTGCCGAGAAATTGGCGGACCTCAGCCAGGCGTGGCGACGAATCGCCACCGTCATGGACATCGCTCTGCCCAGTGAGTCGGTCGTATCAAGACCACACCTTATGGAGTATCTCGCTGCGTCTCGGCCTTCAATCATAGCCTTGCCGAGCTTAGCCCGTACCTCCAGCGGGCATTCAGGCAGCAGTTCCGCGACCGTATCCCACAGAGAGTGGGTGTAGCGGCCTAAGAGGCATGCGGTGTTGCAAGACCGCAGTCCCAGACTCAGGGATGAAAAGACCTTCTTACCATACTGGTCGTACCTCTTAGATTCCCGGTCGGGCGGGGCCGACGGGAATGCGGACTGGGAAGTCGAGGCCTGGATCACCAGGCTCTCAGGGGTGGGATGGGTGGACAAGAACTTTGGGTCATCCGTACACGGACGGTGGCGTCTGGCCACGTTCCCATCAACAGGCGAACCTGAAGCGGGCCTGGACCACGTGCCCAAAAGAACGTCAGTTAAGGCCTCATTGAACGGCAGCAGTGGCTCCTGTGGGCATGACTGCGGTTTAAGTACCTCAGTGAGGATGTTAGTCCTCACGGCCGCGACGGGGAGCTCAAGGTGTAAGGCCTTGGCAGCCCTCATCAACACCACTGAATAAGCTGCCCCCTCCTCCGTAGCCATGGTAGGAGGCGAGACAAAGCCAGGCTTGGGGGGAGTCATCCAGACCACTGGCGTCACCCAAGTCACCTGTCCAGTCCACATCGTACTGACACTCGCGGGTCAGAGGGTCCTCAGACCCCTCCCATTCCTCTCCGTAATTACCTCCTCACCATATTCGGAGTCAAAAATGTAGACCGGCTCCCCGGGGTCAACAGACCCCCTCGGCGCCGGACTCGGCGTCGGCCGACGCCGGTCCGACTCCGCGTCCGGAGTCGGAGAGGGAATGGGGGCGGCGCCGCCCGGAGCCGGCGACGGAGCCCCGGCGCCGCGCGGGGGCGGCACCGTGGGTTGCCCCGATGGAATAGGCGCCGGAGAGGCCGGTGGACCAGCCGGCGTCGACCCTGAAGGCCCCTGCGGCGCCGGGGCCGGAGCCGCCGGCGACGTCGGGGCCGAAGCACCCGATGGTGTCGGGGCAGGAGCACCCGAACCGCCAGGGCCCCCGGACGGGACCACCGGGCCCGCAGGCGCCGTAGGTCCCGTCGGAGGAGACAGTGCCCTCATGGCCATGAGGAACTCCTCTATCTCCTCGGGCGTCGTGCCTTGCCCAGGGACCGTAGGGTATGGAGCAGGCCGCGCCGGCGACTCACACGGAGCCGCGGGGGTGGGGCCACACGGAGCCGCGGGGGTGGGGGAGCCGCGGGGGTGGGGCCACGCGGAGCCGCGGGGGTGGGGCCACGCGGAGCCGCGGGGGTGGGGCCACGCGGAGCCGCGGGGGTGGGGCCACGCGGAGCCGCGGGGGTGGGGCCACGCGGAGCCGCGGGGGTGGGGCCACGCGGAGCCGCGGGGGTGGGGCCACGCGGAGCCGCGGGGGTGGGGCCACGCGGAGCCGCGGGGGTGGGGCCACGCGGAGCCGCGGCCGCATCGCGCGAGCGTCGGGGGGGGGGGGGGGAGTCGGGGGTACGATGACGAGGAACCAGATGAATGGTGACGACTCTCGGAGCGCTCGTGACGGCTCCGCGACCGCTCCCTCGATCGCTCCCTAGACCTCCGTCCGGACCGGGACCGCTCTCGACGCGGGGCCGACACCCGGAGCTCGAGTAGCTTGCGGGACCGCTCCCGTCTAGCTTTACTCGTCAAGGCCTGGCAATCGACGCAGGCGTCCACGTCGTGGTCTGGGCCCAGGCACCGGAGGCAGAGTCGGTGATGGTCCGTGACCGACATCGTGCGGTCACACCCGTCACAATTCTTAAAACCGGGCATCCTACCGGCACCTTAAGAGTAAAGATGAGATTAAAAAACTTTGGTCAAAAGACCGGAGTACTGCTCTTCGGATCTGCGCTAACTGGCGCGGAAAAAAGAAGAACTGACGTCAGCGCGCGGAGGCGGCGTCTATATACTCCAGCGACGTCATCACGGCGCACGACGCCGGAGCCGCAGGAGACGCCTACCGACGCGCAGGGGTACTGCTACGCAAAAGTTTCCGGATCCAGACTGACGCCTGGGGATATTCTAAGGTAAGGAATCTAATACTAACCTGTTTCTTTCAGATTATTATTTCAAGAAAATAAGTTTTCTTGGAGTACAATGCCCAGAGTTTCTGGATGTCTGGTATTACAGAATTTTTAATTGAAAGAAGATTAAATGGAACAAGATAAACGTTCAATCTCTTGATGTTCTCTTTTCTTATCTTGAAATAACAATCATGACGTTTCTTTATGCACGAGTGAATTTTTGTCACATATTTAACACTGGCCATCTCATATATGTGAATTCACTAAATTGCAAACTGCATAACTTTAAATCTTAGAGTGACGAGGTATCACTAATCTTAAGACATTTATCATCAGGTAGCTTTACCTGCTGGATTGACATCCTGGGTAGTGGGATGCCTCCGTTACCTTGAGTGGCACCGGGATTTCTATGTACTCTAAATTGGAAATATACAACTCTGTACTTTTGGGAGAATTTGATGTGTGACCCGTCTATACCATCACTACCATTTCATGATATTGTAAAGCATCCTGGATCCCTCCCAGTCAGGTTTCTGCAGCAACCACAGCACCGAGACCGCCCTCAATGCCGCCACAGACGACATCAGGATCCTGTTGGTCAACGGCGAGACGGTGGCCTTCATCCTTCTGGACCTCTACGCCGCCTTCGACACCGTCTGCCACAGCACACTACGCACACAACTCCACGACACAGGGATCCGAGATTAGGCCCTGGACTGGACCTCCTCCTTCCTCTCCGGCAGAACCCAGAGCCCGCCTCCCCCGTTCCGATCTGAAGCCTCCGAGATCATCTGCGGCGTTCCGCAGGGATTCTCCCTCAGCCGACCCTGTTCAACGTCTACATGGCGCCTCTCGCTCGCATCGCTCGACAGCACGACCTCGACACGCAAATGATCCTCTCCCTCACCAAGGACCCCCCCCTCACTGCTAAATCCAACATCCACCAGGGAATGAAGGCCGTAGCCGAATGGATGGAGCATAGCCGCCTCAAACTGAACACTGACAAGACGGAGATCCTCATCCTCTGGCCCAACCCCTCAGCATGGGACGACTCCTGGTGGCCGGCATCACTGGCGACACCCCCCCACACCCACCACCCACGCACGCAATCTGGGAGTCATCCTCGACTCGAAACTCACCATGACCAAACAAGTCAACGCTGTCTCCTCCACTTGTTTCAACACCCTCCGTATGCTCCGCAAGATCTACAGATGGATCCCGACAGACACAAGGAAAACAGTCACCCAGGCCCTAGTCAGCAGAAGACTACTACGGAAATGCCCTCTACGCCGGAGCCCCGACCAAGCTTATCAACATACTGCAAAGAATCCAGAATGCCGCGGCACGCCTGATCCTCGACGTCCCGCTCCGCGACCACATCACCCCCCCACCTGAGGAACCTGCACTGGCTCCCTGTCGACAAAAGAATCTCCTTCAAGCTCCTGATCCACGCACACAAGGCACTCCACAAGACCGGCCCAGCCTATCTCAACAGCCGACTCTCCTTCTACGTACCCAACAGGAAACTCCGCTCCGCAGAACTCTCCCCGGGTATCATCCCACGCATCCGTAAAACCACAGACTGAGGCAAATCCTTCTACTACCGCGCCGCCAAGAACTGGAACTCTCTCCCCCTCATCCTACGACAAACCAAAGACCTTCTAACCTTCAGGAGACAACTCAAGACCTGGCTGTTCCACCAGTAGCAACAGCACCCCTTCCTCCCCTCCCATCAGCGCCTTGAAACCCTTGCGTGTATGTAGTGCGCTTTACACATTTTTTTGATTGATTGATATATGGCACATAGAAAATCCCTTTGGTGCAACGGAGGGTAAATTTGGTGCAACCCCAGCATCCAGAACCTTTCTCTTTGAATCCACTTGTTGGCAGTCCTTAGGTCGAGAATGGGCCTGAACTCGTTCTTGTCTTTCTTTTTGACAAAAAAGAATCTTGAGAATAGCCTCGTTTGTAGAGGAGGTATGGGTTCCACCACCTGTTTCTGTAAGAGAATGTTGGCCTTCAACTGTAATTTAATCGAAGAGAATATCCATTGCAAACTGTATACAGCACCTAATTGTCTTGCGTGATTTTTTGCCACTCTGCCAGGTAACGTTGGATGCTTCCTCCTACCGGAGCGGGTAACAGAAGAGGGGGAAGAAAGGACTCCAGGTTTCGACCCTGCTGGCATCTTGCCTCCTTGAGCAGGTTGCGGTCCTGATCTTCCTCTAGCCTGTCATTTTTAATAAGGCTGATAGGAGTGTTGGCTCTGTTGCTGTGTACCTGACTAGCGGCCCTGATACCACCGAGGGGTTTGACCCTCTGTGTAGGATAGTGGCGTTGAAGATGTCTGAAAGATTTAAGCTGCTCCTACTTTCAAAGCAAACAACTTTCAGCATCTATTTCTGCCTTCGTCCTGGCCATTCCTTTGTCAGTGTGAATGCCGAAAAGAGTTGTGCCCGAAAACAGGAGATTCAGGAGGCCCTGCAGTGATTCAGGTTTAAGAGACGTGAGGGGAAGCCATCAGTGCCGCCGAAGAGCCACACCGTGGCAATACCTGTGAGCAGCAAGAAGAGATGTGTCCGCTGCTGTGCTTCTGACTTGATTCAAGACCATAAGACCTTCTGTCAAGATCTCAGTAAAGTCCTCTAGTTTGTCTCTACGGAGGTAGTCAACAAACTGTTGCAGCGATTCCCACAAGCCGGTTCATATCTGCCTAGTAAGGCTGTGGCACTAGCTGCTTTCATGGTAGTCGCTGCTGTGTTGCACACCTTCCTCCCTACTGAGTCTATTTTTCAGCTCTTTGTCCGGTGGCACTGTAGAGGTTGGAGCCGTGGCAGGTTGCTTTTTTGCCACCATCACAAGACAGAATCTGTAGCTGGGTCTGTCCGTAGGAAAGCAGAGTCCTGCTCTGGAAGACGGTATTTCTTTTGCAGCCTGGATGGAGCGGACTTAATTAAATAAAGTGTCAGAAAAAGTTCCAAAGCTGGCTCTAAGAGACCCGGCACAAGAGGTAACAAGGAGCGTGAAGCTTGTTTTTGCTAGAGTCTCAAATATTACAGAAGTTGTTAGTGTAGGAGTGGACACTGGGATATTTAATTTGGAAGCACCCCACACAAGAACCTCTTGAAAGGTCATCCACTGGTGAAATATGAGGGGGAGGTGAATCCCAGATTTTTTTAGTGTATCTCCCTGTGCTTGAAGAGGAATCCCTGGTATGTCTCGAATGAGACTTTTCTTCATGCTACCGACGATGTGAGTGAGTAGAGGAGCACCTTCGTCTGTGACACCAATGTCGAGTGCGAGACTTAGACCTTGGTCTTGGTGGTGGAGGTGGTGGTGGCGAAGGAGGTAGAGACGGTGGAGGCAGTGTTGTAGTTCTTCGTTCCATATCTGGTAGTAGAGGTGGAGGCTGCAGAGGAGGAAGCGTTGGAGAAGGAACTTCCTTAGACAGGGAATAGGTTCAGGAATACTCCGAATCCGATGTATGCATCAGCCTTCTCTTTTCGTGCGCCTCCTGAAGCCTTGAAGAGGCTGACAAAGTACATGAAGACTATCCTTCCGTCACACTCTACGTCGATCTACTCTTCGATGGCTACGTCTCTTCAAAGGCAGGTCTCGTCTTGATGTTGAAAGGTGGTGTCTCGAAGGCGATCGATGACAATGACTTGGCGCCGACCGACAGTGGGTGATCGAAGGTGATGTTGACGTCGAGCGACTATGACACAATGTAGCTTGGCGGGGATATGTGGAAACCGATAAGGACCTTGAATGTTGCCATCGGTGTCCTCGTCGTCAGCTCTGTAATCAACGTTGAAGTTCTTCCTCTCTTTTTGAACCTAAGCCCTGGGTCGAAGGTGGACAGGTTAGCAAAGTACCTCCTCTCGATGTCCTAGACGTCGACCGAGACCGGTGTAGTTTTTCAGCCCTTCTATTGGGGAGCCCCTCAGAGGGTAAAGACAGATCCATGGTAGAGGATTGAACACACTCCTCGCTCTGAAGGCCCACCTGAAGACTGGGCCTGCTGTTTTTGCCGCTCCTCTGCTCCTTGGAATTCTTCTCTGTCAAACAGAGTTAATTATGAGACAGTTTTACAGATTAGACAAGAGTCAGGAATATTACTTGTAGACAAGCGTAATATATACACTCTGAGGATCAGTCTTGGTTTTCTTTCTACCACAGTCTGGACACTTTTCAAAAAGAGATGTCATTTTTGAGTGAAAACTGTAGAAATTCCTGTCTGAAATAGACAGAAAAGGGTAGGGCAGGGCCAAAGAAATCGAGTGAGTAGCTATTTGTTAAATTCAGAAGTGAATTTTGAAGAAAAAAACAAAATTGGTCGAGCTCGACGCTCCAGGGTCCTGATAACAGGAGCCGGAAAAAAAGAACTTAAGTAACTGCCACTAGCTGTGCATGATGGGATACTGGTGGTCTCTGGATTTTTAAAGGCACAGCTTTTATTTTTTTAGACCTATAATGGAAGCCGATGAGGCTATTCTGTCCTCTCCCTTTCATCTCTATCACGAAAATAGGAGTTTTGTGAAGGTTATTCTTCTGTGTGTTAAACACTACAAAATGGCACAAAATATATATATATAATATACTGGAAACCTTTTTTTCACTTCAAGATGAAGATGCCGCCAGTGTGGCCAATGTATTTAGGCTACATTATTGTCTCTATCTCTTAACTGACTTCGCAGGCCTTCCTGAAGCAACGGGACACCACCATTGGGGGTAGCCGCGCGCTTTATAAGCTTCAAAAAATAAATAAAGAAATAAGGCGAAAAATATCCACTTAAGGAGATATGTCTAAAGAAGGGCTCCGGGGTCTCGCACTTGGGCGGGATTATTCAAGCACTTATGACTATACATGGAAATCACCCACGAGAGAACTACATATATGAAGTATCATAAAAGTGTAATAAACATAAGCAAATCGTAAGCATATATGAAAGAAACCTTTGAGACAAGGTTATTAAAAACATAGCAGTATGAATGGAAGATATGTTTGCCTCTCTTTCAATAAGCATAGATAACCATGGAAAATGTGCGTAAACGGGGATGTCTCACCTTTATTGGAAAATATGTTGAAGCACTGCTTGACCAACTCCTGTATCAATGTGACCTGATGAGTCCAAGCAGTAATATTGAGTAAAAGTGTGTCTCTTCTTCTAAGTTGCTGCTCGGCAGATTTCAGGAAGAGACACTCCGGCAAACAAAGCCGTTGAAGTAGAAATAGTCCTTGTAGAGTGGGCATGAAACTTTGAAGTCAAGGGTCTGCCAGCTTTCTGGAGACAATTGAATGGTGCTGGAAATCCATCTAGAAATACTCTGCTTAGAGATTGGAAGTCCTTTCTTTGGAGCACTGTAAGCAACGAATAGCTGAGAAGATTTACAGAAAGCTTTAGTCTTGGCTAAATAAAATTGTAGGCATCACTTTATGTCTAAAGAATGAAGCGTTCTTTCCAGTGGAATGGTAGGATTGGGAAAAAAGTCTTGAGACCATTGGTTCATTCAGTTGAAAGTCTGTAGGGAGTTTAGGACTTTAGGAATGAGCTTAGGGTTTGTACGGAGAATAACCAACGTCTTTGAATTGGAGAAAAGGACCTTGTATGGTAAAGACCTGAATCTCAATGACTCTTTTGGCAGAGGTCAAGGCGAGAAGGTGAGACAACTTCCAGGAAAGAAATGTTATATCTTTTTTGTGCACAGGCACAAATGGATCCTTCATTAGTTGCAACAGAACAGTGTTTAGTTGCCACAGAGGAGGTGGCGTCCTTACAGGAGGAAATACATGAAATATGTTTTTGATAAACTGTTTAATGATTCTGGAAAACCATAGTGACTGAGATGCGGAAGATCTCCTGAAATGGGAAATGGCTGCAAAATGGACTTTGATGGAAGATTGAGTTAAGATGAACTGCACCAGGTAATGATGATAAAGGGAGAATTTCTTCCGGAGGGAGGAGAGCAGGTGTACCTTAGCCTGGTGACACCAGATGCAGAACCTTTTCCATTTGAGGCGCTAGGTTTATTGGTACTATAAGCATGGGCCCGACTAGAATTTCTCTGCAAACCAATGGTATTTTCAGATGTTGGAACTCATGGAACCCAAAAACAATGCTGATAAATGAAGAGACTTGCAAACTGGACGGAGAACGTGTCCCTGGTTCATTGTCAGGAGAGCGGGGAATGGTTTGACTTAAATGTGATATTCCTGACACTCACAATTGACAACTTTCGGGGAACTCATGCCCTCCACATCTAGACCCAAGGATATATGGTAGCCTTTTGTGGTGTGGGCCCCTGAACATCAAGAGACCGTGGACGCCATTGGCTCACAAGAGTAGTCTTGACGGGGGTCTGAGGGAAGTGTGAACTGCAGTCTAGAGGTATGGCAACAGTGTAAATGTGCTTGACTATATTATATGCATTTTGTATTTTTATAATTCTGGATGTATCCTAACCTGATCTGATTTCTTATGTTGGGGGCACTGCTGCATCTTTTATACTAGCTATACGTACTATTTAAGTGGGACTACGTATCAGAGTGAGTATGTATATCAATGCAACCGGTGTACACATGACTTTGTTACGGAACGGTAACCCTGTATTTTTAAGCAATAGACTGGCTGTTTTCTTTGTAATTGTATGCACTGTTGGTTTTGAAATGGCAATAAAAAAAAAAGTAATATTCCTGAGAAAAAATAAGCAACTAAAGGAACCAGTGTTGGCATGGCCATGACGGAGCGATGAGAATTAGTTTGCAAAGTTCTGCCTTTCTTTTCCTGAGTACTCTTGGGAGGAGAGGAATTGGAGGAAAGGCATAGGCAAAGATGCCGAACCATGCAGTTGAAAAGCCATTCACCCATTACCCTAATTAGGGATGTCAGCTTGCATAAAACCGGTATTTGCGGTTCTGGGGATTTGCAAAGAGATACAGATTCAGTTTTTCCCCAGAGGAGAAAAATGTTTGCTAGGGTCTGCTGGTGTAGCTCCCACTTGTGGCATGATGTCAGCCTGCTGAGAGCATACGTTATGGTGTTGTGTTTCCCGGGAACATGTTTTACTCAAAGACACACCTTGTGTGAGATGGACCATTTCGATATTTTCTGTGTTTCCTTGGAAAGGAAGTGGGATCATGGACACCCTGCTTGGTGATGTAGTGCATCGTTGTAGTGTTCTCCATACGGATGAGCACTGCCGAATGTTGGATCCTTGGGAGAAATGCCTGCAAGGCGAGGTGTACTGCCTTTAACTCCAGTATGTTGATGTGAAATTGCCGCTGGTCTAGATGCCATTTGCCGCTGACTTGAAGATCTTGGAGGTAAGCTCCCCATCAGAGCCTTTTTTGCTTTCTCTGACATGAAGTAAGTTTAGTTGCAAAAATTTCAGATCTACAGGAGTACGACATATCTGTAAATGTATTTATATATCCATAGATACACACAAATCCTTGAAAGTCGCTGTGAGAAGTATAGAACAGGATAAACCAAGCAGAGCTCAATGTAGACTCTAGCACCGCGTGCAGTAGAAAATCTGAGGGACTGGAGCTTCTCACAGGATTGTTCTTAAGTATGGTTCATTCGGATTGGGGTAAGCTTTAAGTTTGGTCTCTTTTTTTAAATGACTAGGATAGGTTATTAAACTAAGATGCCTAGGCCTTTTCTAATCGATACCTATCAGTACATTGCTCTATTAAGGTACTGGGGACTCCCATCTCGACGAAGGTTTGAAGCATGTGAATCTATGAAATCTAACTTTTTGGAAAGCCTTTGTGGCCCACCTGATTACAATTCATCAGAAATAATCTCTTTTTGATATAATATCCTATGCTCTGTAAGTAACAGTTATTCAATGGTCAGGTTATACAGCTTGAAGCACTTCATTAACCACATTGTTAGGTCATCGATAATACAAACTGTTGTGGGTCAACATGTGGCCTACTGATCGTGTTCCCCTGGTTGCCACTCGACGAATCCATCAATAAAGTTTGAACAGCGTGGGATCAAATATCAGGGTGAAGCAAATGGCTCTCTGGAAACAGAATTGCGGGCATGGCTTGGGATTTCAAGAGCAGAGACTGTCTAGAACTGAGAAAAAGCAAAGTCCCTGCCTAACAATCCAGAATAGTAGAATTCTTAAATTGCAGGGATCAAGATGCTATCCTACAACACGTCCACACCAATGGACCAACCCCGACAAAGAAGTCATGGTGCTTCTTTTTCCAGACATAATTTAAGCAGTCCAATGACAGAGAAAGAGCTTTGGCAAAGTAAAAAGGAAATTATGTGACAAAGGGGTGACCAATAGGACTATGTTAGCAGCAAAGCTAAAAGTGGTGCAAAATAGTAAAGCTAGGAATTTCAGACACCAGAAGAAGGGCGGGATTGTATGAAGGATGGGGGAAACAGAGACGCATCAGGGAATGGACAAAGTAATCCAGAAACTGACTATGGGATCACAACGTCAAGGCTAACCACTGAGAATATTGACAGGCAACTCAGAGGAACAAGGCCTGCCCGAGGAACCACAATGCACATACCAGATCGGACTGGGACAGCACGGGGAATGAAACAAGACCACTTTGAACTTCAAGCATAAGACACTGTATGAGCAACACACTTTGTAAGATCTAGATGCTGTGGTAGCATGTGGCTCAGAGCCTGCAGTGGTGTTTGGTACATCACATCTACACTATAACATAACTTGGGAGGCAACTTTCTTCTCCAAACTCCTGATGGTACTGAGGTGCTGGGACATCATTGACCATTTACTGAACCTAAGGACCCATCACTTCCTCAAGGGCGTGCACAATTCCTCAACAGACCTTCTCTTTTGCAAACTCCACCACTTCTTTAGAATTGTTTTTGTTGCATGCTAAACAGCAGTATTTCCAATTCTATGGGCACGTACTATACAGTTGTTATTTAAAGTCCTAAAGGTTAGTATAAGGGCCATTGGGGCAGGAAGTTTGAAGCCCACCATGCAATAGTGTGGGGTGGGAGCTTTCGTTTAACGTCCTTTAAGCCTCAGAGTGTTATCAGTGGTAGACTTATCCTACACTGCTTCAGGTGCATAAAAGTACAAAGGTTCCCTCCATGTGATCTAACAACCGGACATGGCAGAGAGAAGAACACAGGACAGCATCCACTCACACAGAACAATCATCTCCTGGAATGTGAACTGGTTACGGCTTAAGATGAAACGAATAACAGTTACTCAATTGCTGCACTACTGCAGACTGAACTAGGCGCTCTTCCAAGAAATTGATCTTATGGGAAACAGATGCCAGTTCATAGGTAGGGGTAGATATTCTGCTGGCCCATGCAGGATTCACAAGGGGGAACAACGACTATATAAGTAAATACATACTAATTGTTTACAAAGAACTACCACACGCCATATGTGGTAGAGGTGTGGCTCAGCAGCCAGGGCAGCTGACTCTGGAGCACAGGGCTCACGGTTCGATCCCTGTCTCCGGTGGCAGCTCAGCTCAGCACCATGTGACTCTGGGCAATAGCTCACTTAATCTCCACGATGGCCCCCAGCTCCTGGAGACCCATAGGGGTGAGTAGTTTGAGCTTTACAAATACCAGATTTACAGATTTATTTACATGTGCATTTGAATTTTATCATACAATTAAGACTCACTGTTTAGTCAAGAGTTTTCACTAAAGCCTGAACATTTTTTAAACATTTTTGTTACCACTATTTATGTTGAACTACTGGTTCTTACTGCCCTGGAATACACTTTAGTGCTTCTTTTTTTATCCATTTTTTTCTGTATTGCACTGTGCATATCATTCCTTCAGGGAGAAGCAAAGCCCTCAATATTAATGTTGCACAAGTTACTACTTGTGTAACAATATATCTGTAAGAGACATTAGTAAGCGAGAGATTCCTTACCTTAGAATATACCCAGGCATCAGACTGGATCCGGAAAATTTTAAGTCAGCAGTACCCCTGTACGTCGGAAGGTGGGGTTGAGCGTCTCTGTGTCCGTCGCTGGCATTGTAGGCACCGAGATGACGTCACGGAGACTACTTAGGAGACACCCACGCGCGCTGACGTCAGTTCTGTACACGGCTTTCCACCCCAGGAAGGCAGAGCCATGCAAGAGACTGACCACTGGTGCCATGAAACTAGGGCCCTGAAAGGGAAGACCTTAACCCTAGAAATCATTTCGCAGAACGGGGAGGATGGGTGCGGCGGTAAGGAACCTATCACTAACTAAAGTCTCTTACAGATATATCATTACACAAGATGTAACTTGTGCATCTGATAGAGACACATTAGTGATAGATTCCTTACCTTAGAATAAATACCCCAGAAATACCAACCCCGGTGGTGTGTCTGCGAACAAGATTAGACCAGAAAGTCACAGAGAAAACAACGGCCAAAGAAGCGGTCTCTCCGGACTCGGCTCTCAAGGCAATAATGCTTGGAAAACGTGTGCAACGAGGCCCAGGTAGCTGCCTGACAATTGTCCTGCAAGGGAACGCCGTGTCCCAAGGCAGAAGTGGCTGCCGTTGCCCTGGTAGAATGGGCACCCAGCACCACAGGAGGCTCCTTCTTAGCCAACGAGTAACATGCTTTGATGCACAGAACAAACCACCGTGAGATGGTTTGTTTGTGCACGGCCAGACCATTTTTGGCGCCCAAGTAGCCAACACAAAGTTGGTCATCTACCCGGAACTGTTGTGCGCTCTTCAGGTAGAACGAGAGCGCACGGTGAAGCCTCTCTTCCTTTTTTGAAGGATGCGGAGGCGGAAAGAAGGTGGGCAAAGTGATGGTCTGCCCAATGTGGAAGGGCGTGACAACCGTTGACAAGAAAGAAGGAGTCGTCCTTAAAACCGCCTTGTCCGGATGAGCAGAAAGAAAAGGTGGTTTTGAAGAAAGAGCCTGAGCTCACTCACTCTTCTGGCAGAGGTGAGAGCTACCAGGAAAGCAGTCTTTAGAGTGAGAAGTAAGGGACAGTTATGAAGGGGCTCAAAGGGAGCGCTCATAAGATAGGTCAAAACAAAATGTATGTCCCATTGACGCATTATGAAATGCACGGGAGGAAACGTGTGTGCAATGCCTTTGAGGAAGCGATTAACAACCGGGTGCTAAAAAAGAGAAGGCTGATGTGGAAGCCGTAGAAAGGCGGAGATGGCGGAAAGATAACCTTTGATAGTGCCCAGAGCAGAGCCCTGCTGGGCCAAAGACAGAAGGAACAGAAGGACCTCGGAAAGAGGGGCAGAAAGGGGATTCACAGCCTTTGCTGTGCACCATGTCACAAATTTGTTCCACCTGCAGGCGTATATCGTCTTAGTAGAAGGACGCCTGGCTGCCAGAATGAGTTCACAGACTTTGGGAGGAAGATTAAAAGCTGTCAACTGTCGCTGCTCAATCTCCACGCATGGAGGTGGAGGCTGGACAGGTTCGGGTGGAGGACCGTCCCCTGCGCATTGCTGAGTAGCACGTGATACCAGTATCTTCGTGCCCAATCCGGAGCCACAAGGATGACTTGGGCTCGGTCGCGCCCAATCTTCTTCAGCACTCTGGGCAGAAGCGGTATAGGCGGAAAGGTGTACAACAGACCGCAGCTCCAATCGCAACAAAAAGTGTCGCCGAGCGAGTGCAGCCTTGGAAATTCCACCGCGCAGAACTGATGATATTGCGCTTTTTCTTCGGTGGCGAATAGATCTAACCAAGGCTCTCCCCTCTGCCGAAAGAGACCTTGCGCCACGTCCGAGGTCAGACGCCATTTGTGATCCATCATGCACCAGCGCCTGAGTTTGTCCACCTTGGCGTTCAAAGAACCTGCCAGGTGTTAAATCACCAAGGTAATGCCTTGATGTTCCAGCCGTGTCCAGAGGCGCAGAGGCTGACATAGGGTTGACGACCCCACCCGAACTGTTTGTTGCAATACCACATGGTGGTGTTGTTATCAGTGAACACCTGCCCTACACTTCCCCAGAGAGAGGGAAGGAATGCTTTCAGTGCAAGTCGGATCGCCTGAAGCTCCAATAGATTAATATGGAGCCGGGACGCCGCTGGAGACCAGAGGCCTCTGATCTCCGCCTCTCCCAAGTGGCCGTCCCATCCCAGGAAGGACACGCCTGTCACCACTGTGTGCTCCGGTTGGGGAAGGGAGAGGGATCTGCCATTGACCCAATTGCGATTCGTGAGCCACCACTGCAATTGTCGTGCAGTGCCCTTCGAGATCTGGACATGATCGGACAAGTTGCCCTGATGCTGTGCCCACTGGAACTTCAGGTCCCATGCAGAGCCCGCATATGCCATCTGGCGTGTTGCACTAGCAGGATGCAGGAGGCCATCAGGCCCAGGAGCTGGAGGGTCATCCTGACTGCAAGCCGGGATAGAGGCTGAAAGATCGGAATCATAGCCTGAATATCCCGGACTCGCTGCTCGGGAGGATAAACCCGAAACTGCGTAGAATCCAGAACCGCTCTAATGAAGGGGAGCTTCTGAGAGAGACTCAGTTGCTACTTCGGCACATTGATGGAGAACCCCAGCAAATGCAGGAGGTACGCCGTATTCTGGAGGTGGGAGACGACTGCCTGGGGCAAGCCCGCCTTCAACAACCAGCCGTCGAGATAGGGGAAGATTGGAACCCCTGATCTGATCTGTGCAGCTGAGGTGCGTGCTGCAAGTCCAACGCTACCATCCAGACTCCAGGGTCGAGGGCAGCCAAAACCTGAGCCAAAGTCAACATCTTGAACTTTTCCATCCGGAGGAAGCGATTGACGTTCCTGAGGTCCAAGATGGGGCGCAGGCCCCCTTTCTCCATCTTGGGGACCAAAAAGAAGTGGGAATAACAACCACGTCCTACTTCTGGCTCAGGAATGCGGTTGATGGCCCCCTTGGTCAAGAGGGCCGTGACTTCCTGTTGAACAAGTTACTTACCTTCGGTAACGCTTTTTCTGGTAGATACTATATCTGCCTGTGGATTCCTCACCTTGTGAATATCCCCTTGCGTCAGCAACATCCGGAAATTCTTTTTTTCGTAGCCTCGCGCCGACGTGGACTCTGACGTCATAGAGACACGACCTCGCTCGCGACTCCGCCGACGCCTACAATAGGCCCACGCCGGCGTGATGACATCAGTTCCGCCCTTTTTTCCGTGCCATCGAGGCACACGGACGGACCAATGACAGTAGAAATATGCAAAGCATACACAGTACACAATACTCAAGGCAAAACACACAGTGTTAAGCAAATGCAGGAAAGCAATTGAAACATTATCCTGACAACATAATATATACACATTACATTACAGTAACTCTGGTACAGAAGAGTGGACAACGGGGAGGCGGGTGGGTCAGTGAGGAATCCACAGGCAGATATAGTATCTACCAGAAAAAGCGTTACCAAAGGTAAGTAACTTGTTCTTCTGATAGATACATCTGCCGTGTGGATTCCTCACCTTGTGAATAGAGTCCCACAGCAGTCCCCACTCCCGGAGGAGGGTGTCCACTCTTCTAGACCAGGAAATCCTAAAGGACAGAGCGCGCAAAGTGACCGTCCCTCCTCACTTCGGAGTCTAAGCAGTAATGCTTCGCGAATGTGTGGAGGGAAGACCAAGTCGCCGCTCTACAAATATCTTCTACAGGCACACCTCTGGCCAATGCTGAGGTAGAAGACTTAGCCCTTGTAGAATGAGCCCTTATACCCCCTGGAGGTTCCTTACCAGCCAAAGAGTAGCAGATCTTTATGCAGAGGACGATCCATCTCGACAAAGTTCTCTTATGGACCGCTCTTCCTTTCTTGCAGCCAGCAAATCCAACGAAGAGCTGGTCTTCCAAACAAAAGTCCTTGGATCTGTCCAAGTAAAAGGACACCGCCCTCTTAGGGTCCAGACGGTGCAGTCTCTCTTCCTCCTTAGAAGGGTGAGGGGGAGGATAGAAGGAAGGTAAAGTAATGGACTGCCCTAGCTGGAAGGGAGATACCACCTTAGGCAGAAAAGCAGCCCTGGTCCTGAGAACCATTCGATCAGCATGTATGGACAAGAAAGGGGGCTTGTGACAAAGAGCTTGAAGCTCACTTACCCTCCTTGCAACGAGGAAGACTGTTTTAAGGGTAAGAAGCCTCAAGGGACATTTGTGGAGAGGCTCGAAAGGAGCACCCATCAAAAAGGTCAAGACCAGATTCAAGTCCCACTGAGGCACAATAAAAGGGACAGGAGGAAACTTATTTATAAGGCCCTTTAAAAACCTTAAAACCACAGGTGACTTAAAAAGAGAAGGCTGGTCAGGCAAACAGAGAAAAGCTGACAGCGCAGAAAGATAACCTTTCACCGTGGCAACAGCAAGACCCTGCTGAGCCAGAGAAAGGGCAAACTGGAGAACGTGAGACAAATGGGCCTTCAAAGGATCAATAGACCTTTCCCCACACCACGAGACAAATTTCGCCCATCTATAAGAATAGATGGACTTAGTGGAGTCACGCCTGGCTGACAAGATGACATCCACAACGTCAGGTGGGAGGGAAAAGGAAATCAGGTTGCCCCGCTCAATCTCCAGGCATGAAGGTGCAATGTCTGGAGGTGGGGGTGTAGAACCTGCCCCTCCATCTGAGAGAGGAGGTCTGCCCTGTGAGGGAGACCGAGCGGCGGGTGAGAGGAGAGGTGGAGAAGATCTGTATACCACACCCTTCTTGGCCAATCCGGGGCGACCTATATGACTTGGGCCCGGTCTTGCCGAATCTTCCGCAGAACCCGAGGAATCAAGGGTATGGGAGGAAACGCGTAAAGGAGTTGACCTCTCCAACTCAACTGAAACGCATCCCCCAAGGCTCCTTGCATCGGATACTGGAGACTGCAGAATGACAGGCAGTGAGCATTCTCGCGAGTGGCGAACAGGTCCACCCGAGGAGTCCCCTACATCTGAAAGATGTCGTGAACCAGCTCCGGGTGAAGCCTCCACTCGTGGTCGGCAGAGAACTGCCGACTGAGACTGTCTGCACGAACGTTTAACACCCCGGCCAGATGATTTGCCATCAGACAAATCTGATGGTCCTGAACCCAGGACCAGAGACGCAGAGCCTCTCTGCAGAGACACTGCAACCCCACTCCTCCCTGCTTGTTGATGTACCACATCGCAGTCGTGTTGTCCGTCAGGACTTGGACTGACCGACCGCGAAGGGAAGGAAGGAAGGCCTTGAGCGCCAAACGTATCGCCCGCAATTCTAAAAGGTTGATGTGAAGCAACCTTTCCTCTGGAGACCAAAGGCCCTTGACCTCCAGATCTCCCAAGATGAGCACCCCACCCGAGAGTGGATGCATCCGTTATCACTGAGGCCACTGATGGAGGCAGATGAAAAGGCTTTCCTTGAGACAGATTGCCTTCCACGCCCCACCAAGACAGATCCGCTGCAGCTTCTCTGGAGATCCTCACCGACTCCCTGAGATCTCCGTTGTGTTGATACCACTGCCTGCGGAGGCACCACTGGAGTGCCCTCATGTGCCAGCGTGCATGACTGACCAACAGAATGCAAGAAGCCATCAGACCGAGCAGGCGGAGGACCTTCAGGACTGGAACAACCGCTCCATTGAAGAATAAAGGAATCATCTCCTGTATGTCGCGAATCCTTTGAGGAGGAGGGAATGCACGACATACAGTCGTGTCCAGTACAGCACCTATGAACAGGTTGCGCTGGGAGGGCACCAGGTGAGACTTGGGTACGTTTATCGAAAAACCCAACCTGAACAACAACTGTGTTGTCTCCTGCAGATGATGAAGCACTCTCTCTGACGACCCCGCTTTGATCAGCCAGTCGTCCAGATACGGGAATACAGGAATCCCCGATCTTCTGAGATGCGCCGCCACCACTGCCATCACCTTGGTGAAAACTCGAGGTGCAGTAGTAAGTCCAAACGGAAGGACCGCAAACTGGTAGTGCTGCGACCCCACCGTAAAACGGAGATACCTCCTGTGCGACTTCGGGATCGGAATATGAAAATACGCATCCTGCAAGTCGAGCGACACCATCCAGTCTTCTTCCAGCAGAGCCTGAAGAACCTGAGCAAGGGTGAGCATCTTGAATTTCTCCTGCTTCAGATAAAAATTAAAGATCCTGAGATCTAGGATTGGACGAAGCCTGCCATCCTTCTTGGGAATCAGGAAATACCGGGAGTAGCATCCCTGATCCCTTTCCTGCTCTGGAACCACCTCTATCGCACCTTTTCTCAATAGGGTTTGGACTTCCTCCTGGAGGAGTAACAGATGTTCCTCTGAGCAATACCCCTGGCAAGGAGGGTAATTGGGAGGGAATTCCCGAAAGGGAAGGGCATACCCATTTTCTACGAGATTGAGAACCCAAAGATCTGATGTAACCGATTCCCAATCTCGTAGAAAGTGGGTAAGCCGACCCCCCACTGGGCCTACATGATCCTGAATGGTGGATCTAGGGCTGCTTTTCTGTGGCTGGGGGATTGGAGGAGGTGGAGGAGGAAGAGGCTTGACGCCCTCGAGGACATGCCCTCTGCTTTCCTCTGTAAGACCTATATAAGGTATTCTGCTGCTGCTGCTGTTGCTGCTGCTGCTGGCCTTGTCTATACGACCGAAAGGAAGAGCGGCCAAATCCTCTAAATTTCCTGGTCGTTGCACCCCTGACCTGAAGGCCAAGAGACCTAGTAGTTGCCCTGCTGTCCTTGAATCTTTCCAAGGCCGTGTCTGCTTTCTTTCCAAAAAGCCCCACTCCATCGAAGGGCAAATCCAACAATGCAGACTGCACATCAGTTGAAAAATCAGAAGACTTCAACCAGGCTGAACGCCTCGTGGCAACCGCCGTGCCCATGATCCTTGCCACAGAATCCGTAGTATCAAGTCCACTTTGGATGACCTGACGAGCCGCCGCCTGAGAGTCAGACAAAGCTTCTTCAAAATCTTTTCTACTATCCTCAGGAACCTTAGGGACCAATGAACGCATAGAGTCCATAAGAGCATGAATGTATCTTCCCATAAGGCAAGTGGCGTTAGAAGACTTCAAAGCCATACTGGCCGAAGAAAAAACCTTTTTCGCCACTTGATCCTGCTTCTTGGCCTCTTTGTCGGCAGGTACTTGCGGGAAAGCCCCAACAGACTTCTTAGAGCAAGCGGCCTGAATTACCAAACTCTCAGGGGAAGGATGAGAAGATAAGAAAGCAGGATCCTCAGGAGCCACTCTATACCTCCTTGCCACACTTTTCGAAACTGCAGGAGCAGAAAAGGGCTTCTTCCAAACCTCCATGATGGGATCCTTTAAAGCGTCATTAAATGGTAGCAAAGGTTCCACCGACGAGCTTGGAGAATGGACGACCTCTGTTAACAAGTTCGACTTAAACTCGACAGAAGGCAAAATCAAACCCAAAAGTCCTGCTGCCTTCTTCATGACAACATGATAAGGTTGAACATCCCTGGAGGGAGCATCAGGTCCTGAAGGCAACGACCACTCTGGAGAAAACTCGAGACCCCTAGCATCCGCCAGGTCTTCAAAACAACTCCCCTCCAGCTCACCTTCCTCCACTTCAGAAGATGATTCATCAACCCTCTGTTCATCCAGAAGTCGTTGAGCTTCTCTACGAGACCTCATCTTCACTCGAAGTGCAGTCGAATCCAAAGCCGAATTCGACGGCGCCGGAGTCGACTTCGGAACCGAATCCGAGGGCTTGGAAGGCCGCCCCATAGAATCCAAAGGAGCCGGTGACGCCGGGACCGGAGTCGTCGACTTCGGCCGAGCCGGCGTCGACACCGGCGTCGACCTCGGTGGAGCTTGGTACTGCCACAACGGAGTCGGAGCCGGCATATACGGCATGAAGGGTGCCGGAGCATATGTGTGTGGAACACCCAAATTGAAAGCCATTGGACCCATGGGACCCGAAGGTGCTCCAGAGGGGTACCACGACCTCGAGAAGACACCATACATCGCGTTTAAAAACGCAGAGGGGTCCTGACCTGGAGCCGGGAATGGTGGATGCTCAGGCTGACCTCGTGGCACGTTCGAATCTGTCTCCTCAACAGGATTCGAAACCTCCTCCTCAACCGGAACCCCAACTGTGTCCTCCGGAGCCGGAGACGGAGCCGGGGACGGAGCCGGGGACGGATCCGCAACTGGAATCGGAGACTGGACCACCGACTCCGAAGGCGAAGCCTCACCTTCTCGATCCGACACCTGAAGAGGAATCACCTTCGACCTCATCCTCTTGGGAGACTTCGATCTAGAATGATGACGGGAACCATGCCTCCTTTTCTTGTGCTTCTTGTGAGAACCAGAGGCGTGACCGGACGAAGACTTCGAAGCCGACGCCTCCCGAGACCTCGACCTGGATCTCGACTTCGACCTCTTCGAGTGCTTCGATGATCTTTTCACCTTACTCGCCTTAAGCCTGGCCACAAGAAGCTTGGATTCTCTTTCACGGAGAGCCTTCGGATTCATCTTCTGACACGATGAACATCCATCGACGTCATGATCCGAACTTAAACACCAGATGCAGTCCTGGTGAGGGTCCGTAACGGACATCATCTTCCCACATTCTCTGCAAGGCTTAAACCCGGTCTTCTTTGTCGACATGACAATAGAACACAAATATCCGAGAATGGAGAATCGAGGAAATAAAGTAACACTGTACTAAGGCTACAGAGTATCCCGAAACCGTTAGCGTCGACGACGCGGAAAAAAGGGAACTGATGTCATCACGCCGGCGTGGGACTATTGTAGGCGTCGGTGACGTCGGCGGAGTCGCGAGCGAGGTCGTGTCTCTATGACGTCAGAGTCCACGTCGGCGCGAGGCTACGAAAAAATGAATTTTCGGATGTTGCTGACGCAAGGGGATATTCACAAGGTGAGGAATCCACACGGCAGATGTATCTATCAGAAAGAGAAGCACGAAGTGATCCCCCGCCATGCGGTGGAACTGGGGTGGCATGGTTGGAGGGGCAGACTCGAAGGGGAGGGCGTAGCCCCTTCGGACGATTTGCACCTGTCCGAGGTGACAGAACGCCAGTGGGGGAGATGATGGCGAATCCTGCCGCCCACCGGCGTGGGGTGCACCCCAAAGCTCGGACTAGGAAGGCTTTGAGGCGGATGCTGCTGGAACGGAGGTGGACTGACTGGCACGCTGGCCCCCTGTCCCGCCGCGGCGGGTACTACGTCCGCGCAGAGGTTGGTTCTCCGTGGCCACGAAAGGAAAGAAAACCAGACGTGGCCAGGCGTGTGGTGGAGAGACCCAAGGACTTGACCATAGCCCGGGAGTCCTTAAAACGCTCCAGCGCACTATCTGCCTTATCGCCAAACAGGCGAATACCATCAAAGGGCATGCCCATAAGAGAACTTTGAACATCCCCTGAAAACCCAGTGGACCGCAAGCAGGCATGGCGACGAAGGGCCACTGTCGTGGAAATCGCCCTACCCAGTGAGTCTGCGGTGTCCAGTCCACATCTGATGGTGTACTTAGCTGCATCTTTCCCCTCAGCAACAGCTTGGGAAAGCACTGCCTGAACCTCCTCCGGACACTGAGACAGAGTCTGTGCAACCGAGTCCCACACAGCATGAGAGTAACGGCCCAAGAGGCATGCGGTGTTCACCAACCGCAGCCCTAAGCTGGAAGAGGAAATCAGTTTCTTGCCAAACTGTTCCAGTTTCTTAGATTCCTTATCCGGTGGGCCGGTAAGTAATGCGCTTTGGGAAGTGGTGGCCTGGATGACCAGGCTCTCCGGGGTTAGGTGGGTTGTCAAAAAGGCAGGGTCACCCAGGACCGGGCGATGATGCCTGGCCACATTTGTATCCACAGGAACCCCCATGGCTGGTCTAGACCAGGTGCCCATTAACACATAAGTTAACGCTTCATTGAACGGTAGCAGGGGCTCCATAGAGCTTGCCGCCGGCTAAAGGACTTCAGTGAGGAGGTTAGTTGTGAGGGTCACCGTAGGCAGGTCAAGGGCCTCAGCTCTACGGAGCACTACAGTGTATGTAGCGCCCTCCTCCATGGCCACAGCAGGAGGAGAAAGAAAACCAGGTTCAGAGGAGAGGTCAAGGCCACCTGCATCCTCCAACTCTTTCGTCCACTCCTGTTCTGACTTGCAATGCCGTGCAAGAGGGTCCTCTGACCCCTCCCAGTTGTGCCCTTCCTCCACTGCCCGTGGCACAGGCTGTGGCGTGGGGGGGGGGGGAACAGGGGAATGAATATAAATGGTTCAAAGGCACCTGTCGGCACCGATCCGGCTCCATGTCCCAATTAGGGTCCCAACCCGGAGCAAAATTGTCTGCAAAACCAAGCAAGGGCGGAGTGGGACGAATGGAACCCATTACGGCACCAGGAATGGAGCCATGGGATGCGCCAGGGGCCAGAGGACCTTGCGGCACCTGGGCCGGAGCAGCCGGCAGCAGCAGAGGCAAGGGAGGGCCCGAAGGCTCGCCGGTGGGAGCCAGATGCCGAAAAAGGCGGTCCACGGCAGCAAGAAAATCTTGCACCTGGGCAGGAGTCGCCGACGGACCCGGATAAGGTGGGTAGGCCGCGGGACTCACAGGCTCCAACGGAGCCACGGGGGAGGTACCCCCGGCCACCCGTCCGCATCCGGAGACCGACGGGAGGGGACATCAGAGAGCTTAAGCGCTTATTCGACTTCTTCTTATGACATCTCTTACCCGATTCCATGTGTGAAGCCTTCGACCCCGAGGAGCGATAATGATGGCTCCGCGTTCGGTCCCTCGATCGACCCCTGGACCTCGAACAGCGCGGAGATGACTGCCGGGCCTCCACCAGCTTACAGGACCGCTCCCACAAGGCCTTCAGAGCCATGGCCAGAGAGTCGGAACATGACCAGGAGTCATGATCGCGCTCCAGACAGTAGAGACAGACACCATGGGGGTCGGCCACCAACATCGTACGACGACAGGCCCCGCAGGATTTAAACCCAGGCATCCCTACGTGGCACCAAGAGTCAAAAACTCAAAAAAGTGGAGACAAAAAGTCAGTCAAAAAGTGACTAAGGTACGTGCTCTAACCGGATCTGCGCTTGCTGGCGCGGAAAAAGACCTAAGTAGTCTCTGATGTCATCTCGGTGTCTACGACGCCAGCGACCGACGTGGAGCTGCACAACGCCACCTTCCGACGTGCAGGGGTATTGCTGACGAAAAACTTTCAGTATCCAGCCTGATGCCCGGGGGTATTCTAAGGTAAAGAATCTATCACTAACGTGTCTCTTTCAGATGTGAACGTTTACCCACATCCATAACCTATTTCCCCTATGAACAGTTTAGCCTCACAAACACGCCAGCAGAGAACATAAGCATATGGAAATGCCCAACCTAAAGTAACCTGACTCGCCTCCAGTTCTAACTGATAAAATGCACATAGACAGACCACTAACTCCATTGCAACAAAATACAGCAAACACAACAAGGCTTCAGCCACACATCGACTTCAACAGATAGCCTGTAACAACACCAAAGTACTGGCAACAGGTTCCAGGAAAATTACAGAGACCTTGAATCACAGATATCTTTATGTGACTCATTCTCACCTGTAAGAGGTTGGTCAGCATGATAAGTGTCTGCTTTCGGATGAATGGATTATTGTCCTTCAGACACACAGACAAGTTAGGGATGTATCGGTCCACCATTGTGGTGTATCGAACGCACAGATCACACATCACGATAATCACGTTATTGCGGACAGCAACATCATGGCATATCTCCAGCTCCCTTGCCAGGGCAGGAACACACTTTTTTGCAAGATCCTCGTGCTGTAAGCACAGCTTCCCTGCCAAATAAATGCCACAGATAAATGTTAAATCATTTCATTACATTACAGAGACTATGTTAGCATCAGTTTGAATAAAGTAATAAAGTACTTTAGCTAAGCAAGAGCTTCTTGTATTCCAAATTCTGCTTAATGTGTGTCCTAATTGAAGTAATAAAAAATAGAATATTCCCGCCAACATGTGGGGGACTCCCAAACACTTATTTTCATCAATGAAGTATGATTAAAAAGTTGCTCAGGAGGTCAACATTACAAATCTGCAAAAGTTGGCGTCACCTTAACACAGTACAAAACATGACAACTTTTAAAGATTTTTCAAAAGCACGACAGAAATAGCCACCTTCAGTCAGCTAGTTTCTTTAATGGGGCTTGATCGACTAAAATCTAAACTCTGGCATCATTTTCTAAACAACAATGCTTAGTGAAGGTAAGAAAAGAACTCCATGTAGCTGCCTCTGCAAATGGGATGTTCCTTAATCAGGTAGCAATATCAGCCTTCCCTTAGGTAGAATGTGCTCTATGTTTGCCAGAAATAGGTTTGAAAGCTGAATGGTAAAAGCAGGTGATACGCTAAACAATCCATTCAGCAATTGTTTCTTAGAAGACACCATTCTGGTACTGAGGCACATAATTGGTAATAGGTTTATTATTTAACACAGATCGTTTGTCTTATCTCAATAAAATCTCGGGACTCTTCCAACATAAAGCAAGTGAAGCAGATTTCTCTTCTGATGTAGTTGGATAATTAAGATATACAAGCAGAAACACTGTTTGGTTTATGTTAAAGTCAGATACAACTTTAAGTAAGAAGGCGGGATCTGTCCTTAAACAACCCTGATATGATGGAAAACTGTAGGGTTCTACTGACAAAATAACCCAAAGCTCACTAACCCTTTTTGCTGATGGAATTTCCACTTAGAAAGTTACCTTCCCATTACAAATCCCCTTCTTTAGCTCAAGAGGATATCCAGAGAAACACAAGAAAACCTCAGGTGGCAGATTGGTCTATAGGGGTAATGCAAGAGCACTACATACACATCAGGATATACAATAATGGGGGGGGGGGAGATATGAATGTAGAACACGCTGTGAGTTGAGAATGTGTATAATTAAATATATATCTAAAAGTTATGAGCATGAATATGATGAAATGAATATATAGAAATGAAGACAGTACACTTTATTCACGGACTGTGTTAAGTTACAATGAATTTGCTTTATTAAAAAAGAAAGGAAGCAACGTTCCAGGAAAGATGTTCGAATTAGGCTCTTTCTGTAAGCACTCAAAGCAAGAAGACATCAATTTGAAGAGAACCAAATTTAGTTCCCATGGGGAAGAAGGCTGCCCATCTTGGATAACATATTTTCTTTAAGCTCTCTAAAAACTCTAACCACTGGAATCATTAAGAATGATCTCTGGGCAGGCCCCTTTCTGTATTCCTTGATGGCGGCAAGATGAATTTAATAGACACAAACTGCAGATGTGACTTCACCAAATGAAAAAGCAGGGAATAATCACATCTCCTGACAGGAAATCTGTTCTTATTTATTTTAAAGGCAACGTATTACAATTCACTTCAATTAAAAAGCAATGCAAATTCTGGTATACCGAAGTTTAGCATCTTTGTAAATGTTCCTAGGATTCGGAGGTTGGTCTAGATGACAGTAATGCACAACCTCTGGCACAGTGCTACCTATTTCCTGGTTTGAAAGATGGGGGGGGCATTAGGGGGGGCGCGTTGGGCAGCCAGTCATTTACCTTGCATTTTCTGCAACTGTATTGGTCGGTACAGCAGTTTTACTGTGCAGTCTCAGACAGAGGAAGTAGTCCTCTAAACCACCACTGCCTCACCAGGGGCAAGCAGCATCGTCATTGGAATGTTTCAGCTTCATCAAAACCTATTGGATCAGAAGAACTGGCAGAAAAGCATGGAGAAATCGGTTGGACCAAATCATAAAAAGAGCATTGCCCATAGGACCCGGTTATCATACTTTTGAAGAGAAGCTTGGATATTTTGCGTTTTGACCCATGATAAACAGGTTTATTTGGGGGAACTTCCATCTTGAAAAAGATCTTCCAAGAGGTCATCTTGCACCCATTCGTGTTTGTTTATGAAGTATCTACCTAGTGGGTCTGCTTGACAATTTTTTAGACCTAGAAAATGTACATCCTTGATAAATAAATTCATAGCTAGGAGCCTTGACAAAATATTTGAGTCTCCAGAGGTAAGATCCTGGATCTTGTACCTCCCTGCTTGCCTAGATGGTGTATTATGGGCACGTCTGTCTAAATGAGAAATCTTTTAATTGTTAAGGAGGTTGAAAAGTCCTTAGTACCAAATGTACTGCTTTCAATTCCAAAACATTTACTTGATAGAGTTGTTCCTTCGACCACAATCCCTGAACAGTCAGAACATGACATGAAGATGGGCTCTCCATCCCATTAGAGACCTCTGTTACAATGGTTTGAGTGGCATAATCCTGCTAAAAAAGAATTTCATTCAGAAGATTGGACATTTTTGCACCACCATTTGCAGCATAACCTTTGTCTGGATTGACAGGGCCACTTGGTCTTCCCCCTTGTGTTTTCTACTGAGAACACCGATCTTCCATGCATTGTTAAAGGGGCCTCATATGAAGTCATGCATGGAGTACAATGTAGATGCAGGAGGCTACTGTTCCCAGCATAGATGAGACATGACCCGCTGTAGGAAAAGGTGGCTTCTACAGTGGACGACAGCATGATAAATA
This sequence comes from Lissotriton helveticus, assembly GCF_964261635.1. Classification (NCBI taxonomy): domain Eukaryota; kingdom Metazoa; phylum Chordata; class Amphibia; order Caudata; family Salamandridae; genus Lissotriton; species Lissotriton helveticus. Next base: position 1,173,314,133 of record NC_136061.1, read on the forward strand.
TTCTCTCGCCCGATGGAGGCACTTCTCTCCATTCCTCCATGTTTAGTACTGTCCCATAAAGTCAAGAACTTGCACAGCAGTCAACGCTGATTGTACATTGTGGATATGAAAATCCAGACACTGTAATAACAGAAGTGTTGTTGAAGTGCACTTGTTCACTGGAGTAGATTATAAACCACTCTTAGAGGTAATTGTGAATGTAAATCCTTATTGTGAAGGTGAGTCGGAATGACAGTCAAACACTTTGAAAAAGGCCTTGCAGCCTATTTCAAGACGAAGTGTACTAGTAGTAAGCATTCCCTATAGTGATTCTCTGAAAACTTTGGGGCTCCTTTGCCTTCCAGGATGCGGAAATAACTTCTTGTAAATCCACAGAGCACTCCAATCTTATGTTGTGTATGCATCTGGCAAAAAGTTCAAATTTTGAATTATTTTTACCTTGAAATGTGGTCAGTTCACTCACACCAGTCCATATCCTGTTCCTACTGGTATTCTAAAGGGTATAGCTCCTCCTCCCCTAGACCTTCAGAAAAGGGCTCAGGCTCCAACTTAGGATGCAGGGATACTATCGGCACTAGAATCAATGTAGGTCGACGCGGCTGAGCTCTGTGTTGTCAGGGATCAGAACCGGGCTGGTGCCAGAGCATCGGCATCAGGGTCGGCAAATATCGCAATGGCATGACTGTTCCAGATACATGGGGGCCCATCTGAGCTGGAGCTGCCAGCCTGGAACCAAATGGGACCTCCACTGACATTGCAGGGCACGAAGGAATGCCAGAGGGGTTGGGTTGCTCAAAAACGAGGGGCATGGCCTCATAAAACTTATTGATTTGAGCTGTGAGTCGCTCCGGAAAACTGAGGCGGCGCAGAGTTGGTCCAGGCGTTGGTTCCAAGAAACCAGGCCTCTAACGCCGATGTTCCTTCGTAGTATGGGCTGACAGAAAAGGAGAAGTCAAAGCTAGCTTCGACTTCTTGTGCCACTTACTCGAGTGTTCCGATTATCTTTAGTAGGATGGAGAGGACTTCGGACTCCAGGAAAGGGTCCCAAGACCATCCTCTGGAGTGGGACTGACTTCCGCAGAGTCCCCCGCCGGCAGCTTCAGGGACAGCTCCCTCAAAGCCTTCGGTGCTATGGCCCAGCAGTCGGAGCACAACTTGGAGTTGTGGTCGAACTGCAAACACCACAAACACGAGGGGCATGCCAGTCACCAACATGGCACTGTGACAGGTGCCACAGGGTTTAATACCGGTCTTTCTAGAGAACATCTTCAACACAGCAGGAGAAAATCTAAAAAAATAACAAACGTTGCAAAAATCCTGTCAAAAACTGATCAGCACTGGTTAGCATGGAAAGAAAATAACTAATGTGAGCACGCGAAAGTGGCGCGTATAAAGGTGACATGGACGTCACTTCCGGCGCGCCCAATGACATGCAGAGCTGGACAATGCCACCTACTGGCGCGCAGGGGTACTGCTTACGAAAAATCTTCTGGATTCAGTCTGACGTCTGGGGAAATTTAAAGGTATGTACTTCCTCAAACTTCTTTCAAGACCTACAACTGTTGATCTCTAGGTTCTTGTGGGTGGGCAAGTTCCCTAGAGTCTCCTTTGTCCAATGTATTGACCCAGTGCACAAGGGTGGCTTTGGGGCCCAATAACTAACTTTAATACTAGGTGGAAGATTACGATGTGGGGAATGGCTTTTAGGGGACAGACAACTCCCCATGGAGGCTAGAGTTGGCTACCATTGAGAGGCTTGGAACACCAAGTCATTTTATATGGGAGCGATCCTCACTCCTATAGGCCTCTCAGTTGTTCAAGGCTTTGTCATTTTTAGACAATACTTAAATTCCCTGTAAATAGACCAAACTCACACACACACTTTGGGTCGTTGGCAGCCTGCTTTTACCCCCAACAGGAGGTGCACTTCAAAAAAAGTGAAGGCATTTATAAAGAAAAGTCCTTCAAACGTGTAGATTAATGCTTCTCAGACAAATGAAATGATGAATAAAAGTGACAAGTCAATTTCAAAGGAACTTGCACAAACAAGCCATGTTAAGTGTTCTGAAATCATCTCCGCACAAGCAGGAAAAAAAGACTGAGGCTGTGAGGCAAACTGCCAGTACAGTGCATGCTGCGAGATGAAACCACCTGGTTGCTTAAGGGAGCGGTGTATTTCTTTTTAAGCACCTTGTGCACTCTTGATCGGACAGACACCTTTTCCTTCATTTTTCTTTTGTAATATAAATGTTTAGAGATTCCGGTTATTGATGTACCACTTTTTTAAGCCAGGTGCTCCAATGTTGTCTTTTGCTTTATAAAATTGGTGATTTCAAGAACAAAATAAAAGAAATCAAACACTGCCCTGTTTTTACCGTGCAGGTGATACATTCTGCAGATTTAAAGTGTTGACCTTCTATTAACATTTTTATTCATACTGCACAGATGGAAATTATTGTTCTCGGGTTCCAGAATACTAGTGGGAACGCTCAATTCTTATATTCTTATATTCAATATACTCATACTCAACCATCAGTGAGGAACCTATGATGCAGGAATCGTGTGATACAGGAAATTTACAAAAAACATTTCCAGCTGGCTTAAGCAAACAATGTTTTATTATGAGAAAAACAAATGATGTAATTACTAATTGTAATATTTATAACCAATAATAATTCAATTCTCAGGAGTAACATTTTTCAGTTTATGCTATCATACATGCAGTTTTAACTGATGTCTTCAGGAACACTTCAAATCTTTTTAAAAATATACCCAACCTTTATAATACTTTTTCTGGCATTAGTTCTATAGTATCAAGAGCACAATATCTTTAGAAGGAGAAAGTCAGTCTGGATATGGCAAGCAAGATAAATTAAAAAAATAACTGTGGTAGAGCAAGGATCCCATCAAGAACTGGGAATAAGTGCAATTGGAGCTCAGGCTAAAATAATCAGTTCAGACAGTGGAGTGAAATAAAGAGGTGAGAGAGCCGGAAAGAAACCAAAGCTGTTATAGAAGACAATATAAAAACATTACCTAGTGTAATGAAGGCATGTGCACGCACCACAGGAGGCATAGTGGATCCTCGGAACTGAGAGAGAGGTTGAGAAAGAGGTTGTGATGTTGGCAGATCTTCGCGTTCATTCTGATTCGCTTCTGGAAGCAAGGACAGGATCTATTAAGTTGCGAAACTTCTAACCTCACATTAACATCCTTATTATTTACAGAAGAAATGTACAATCTTACCCTGATCCAAACAGTCTGAAGAGGCTAGGATAGACTGGACCAAAAGGAAGATTTTCTTCTCCACTTTGGCTGGGCACATCTGGACAGCCTCTCCCAGAGTGAAAAGATGCCTCACCTTGGTAAAATGGAAAAACAACAATCAGCGCAGCGCAAAATAATTTGTTTTAAATGTACCCATTTATTTCAAAGGAGGAATCAGTTATTTTGTACACTGGTTATCAAAGACCAACTCACCAGCACCTATCAAGAAACCGACAAATTAAATTCTCAACAAGGGAAAACATTCCAGGAATATGAACACACAACATTACTGAAAGGTGGGTGGCCATTTCTTTCCTTCCAGATTGTGATGTTTATGCTGCATGCAGCAATAAATACACTCTTTTAGAAGGTATTAAACTATAAACTAGCATTTCAGACATAGATGATTTTTCTAGATACACTATCTGTGTTTTGTAGTTGACAACTCATAGGTGACAAATGTATTAAAGCCACAGAGTCCTTCTCAAGTTAATGTGATTATATAGTCTTTTCAGTAAATGCACTTTCTTGGGAAGTTTTTGCGGTGGCACTATCTTAACGGCTTATAATCTTAAAGGCAGGTTCGTTTTCCAGAGCAGAGTTTAGGATCCACTGCTTTAAATTCGTGTAGATCGGCTTCTTTTGACGCACACGAGAAAGATGTTTGTAAGAAGCATTCCCTTTCGGAATAAAGGTCTGTACTGTACTGTACTTTCTTTCCCAGGATCAATGTTTGCAATTATAGTTCCATTGCCACCCAATTACAGCATGTAACAAGTAACCAATTCAAGAAAGGCCAAGTGAAATGAACTACGCTAGTAGTGCGAACTAGATTTTGTACAGTACCACCTTCAAAATGACAGCAAATCTCTATGATTTATTAAGCCATGTTTAGTCGGTACTTTTAAATGACCTAAACACTAGTGTGACAATGGCGAGATCTGTGGATAATGAAAGAGAAAAGAGAGAAACCTAAAACTTGTATAAGAACACGACGCATAAATTGAAACTATCAAGCCAGGCATACTGGTCATTCACTTCTGAACTAGTTTGGAAAAAGACCCTTTAATGGCACAAGCATAAAGAAAAGAAGTCCCATCAAGAGCACTAAGAACACAAACGGGCCACGAGTACCTCTAAGCAGACAAAATAACAATATGCCATTCTCAATATATAAAACTCTATTCACAAATTGAGAGGCCTGTAGTGATGCAGCAAACAGGCACAACACTATGAGCCAAGATAGAAGCATATGGTAGAGAGGTTGAAACTTAACAAGAAATGTGTGTTTGGGCAGCTAGTATTGTAAAGTAAACTCAGCTTATTGGGCTTGGATGTACTGTTGAGAGTGAGCAACAGGAATCAACAAGTAACTACTCTGTCATCTCTTCTAAACATGCAGGGAAGGGCCCCTTTTGGCATGTTACCCCCTACCACCATTTTTTGCCTGGTATCTGAAGCAACTTGACCGAGAGAGTGCTCGGTTTCTGCTAACCAGGTCCCCTGCACTAGTGTTTTTTCCCCTAAAACTGTACCATTGTTACAAAATTGGCACACCTTTATGATGCTTGTAAGTCCCTAGTAAGTGGCACTCCTAGTACCTGGAGCCTTGTAGTTAAAGAGGGCCCCTAAGGGCTGCAGCATGAATGGTGCCACCCTAAGGGACACCTCACCAAGCTCATGAAAACTGCCACTGCATCCTGTGCGTCTTGGTGCAGAGGAAACCGAAGAGGTTACATGGCACACACCTCTGTGCTCCATACCAGCAAAGCACTGCATTTGGGATAGGGCAGTCACTTCTACAGCAGGCCTTACAGCCCGAAGGCAGGCTGCACCATACCCATGTGTGGGCAGATCTACCAGAGTGGATGTGTTCCATGATATCTCATGTCACCCTTAGATATCACAAGTGCGCAGGGAAGCCATAAGAAGTACATGGGCTGGACACCAGTCAGTACACGCTTCCCAGCTACATGTTGGATTAACTGTACCTCAAGGTGTTTGGTATCGAACACCTCGTCTTAATATCTCACACTGATGTCAGTGTTGGAATTATTAATAGATGCACCAAGAGAACACCTTCGAGCTGTCCTCTAAAAACCTACCAACTACTAGTGTGTTGACTTACTGGTCTCGGCCAGCCGGCCGGGCAGCCAGCCAGCCAGCCATCAGAGACCGGTTTCTGACCTCCTGAAGTGAAAGTCTTCGCTCTTGGAGGTCAGGAACAAAACCTGCTCTTAGCAGAGGTGTTCAGACCTCCTCCAAGCAGGATAGACATTCCAGGGAGGGAAGCTTCAAAGGCCCTGCTGCTTTTGATATGATACCTGTGGGTCCCTCCAGATAGAGGGGGTGCCCACCCCCATTGTCCTGACCTAGCTTTTTGGCTTCAAGACAGGCAGGAAAATCAGTTTGATTAGGAGGTGTACCCATACTCAGCCAGCACCACCCCTAGGGCAAGCCAGCTGACATTGATCCCAGTTTTCAAATTCCTCCATGTTATTTTTGGAAGGAATTCGCCTTCTAGGATCAGGGTTATGCCTACTTCTCACAGTAAGGTGTAGAAACCCTAAGGTAGGTAGCCCATTGGCCACTTCATGTCACTAGTCATAAACACCCCTAAATTGAGTATTCGATGGATCGGCAGAAGGACGAAGAACAGTCACTGCCTGGCGAGAACTGCAGCAGAGCTTTGGCGAGAAACCCTGCAATGCTCAGCCCTCTCTCGACAATCTTGACAGAGTGAACAAAAGAAAAGGCAGCCTAGGTGCTTCTAGCCACACCACCGGTCATTTGGGACATGTGATGTTTGACTTAAGAACTGGATACGGATTTGGCACACATTGGATGGCAACCAACATTTGAGTGAGGTGTCTGTGGATACTCATTGACGGGTCCCTGACTTTTTGCCGTATTCGTACCGGACAGTAAATACTTAGTACTATTTCTTGTGTGGAGCCCAGGATTAAGACCTCTTTTTCCCTTTATACGCTTGACTATTATCACAGCCTTTAGGACCTAAAGTCTGACTTTCTTGTGATCGTATTTTCTTTTCGAGTTGACCCTAATTTTGGAAGATCCCTGTGAACTTCAGCGGATCAGATTCTTCCCCCTGATGAAGCCATTGTAGGTGAAACACGTTGGCTGAGCGGTTTTTGGAAACATATAATAAAAAGAAACAAGTCTACTGAGGATCAAGTTTCACAAGCTTTTGTTCTATTCTAGTGGAACTTGTGTTCCTTGCCTCTCTTTTGTTGTAAAAAATCGCGAGTGACTTGTCCTGCGAGCTGTAGAACTACCAAAGCCTTGCGCAGCCTGACAGCACTTCAACCAACACTAAAGGATCCCTTGGAGTAGAGGAGCTACTCCTCTGCAGTACGCAGACACTGACAGCAGAGTCCGGTTCACTGCCTTGTAGCTCTCCAGCCCGACTGACGCCACAGACGATCAGGAGAAGGTACTCGTGCTCTGAAAGGTCTGATCTGTTACCCCACAGAGGATAAAGACACCAGGACTAACCGGAGCTGTGCAGCACCAACCCCAGTTGTACTGGATGCCGTGCACCAAATACTGAACGGGCGTGTCCAGTCCAGACTGTCACTGCACCAGGAGTAAGCAGCCACCCAGGGACGTCAGCGTCACTGAGACCCACTTCAAATGTGACCTAGCTGCCTTGATGTCTCCTTTTTCAGCGGTTTGTCCCCGACCGCAAGGTTCATCTTTGCACACCTAGCGAACCAAAACCCCCTGCTCCTGAGCCTCCCCGCTGGGTCCAGACAAACCGGCTGTGCACTCGTGCCGCAAGACCCTTTGCAACAGAGTCCCCATTCGGGAGCCCACAAGTCCCTCTGTGCAGCCTCTTTTCAGATGCCCCCCCTTCTCCGTAGCACACCAGCTACCAGCCTCACAAGCACCCTGCTCCTGGTAGAACCCAGGCGGTTGCTCAAGAACTGCTTGTAGTATGTTGAACCTTGGCCCAATACTCTTTCGATTCTAGAAGGTGAACCTCTAAAATAGATGGTACCTACTTCTATGCACCGTTGTTATTTTACCCCATAGGAATACATTGTACGTAAAAGCGCACAGGTTTGAAACCAGGGGTTGAAAAATCCACTCGACTGCTCGCATTTGTGAGTCAGATTCATTCAGGACGAGCTATTTTTAGGTCCTACTCGCCTTTCTGGCGAGTAGGAAGACAAACTGACACTTGACCTCTGCCTCTGAAAGCAGAGGAAATGTGACATAAGATTTAAACGCATCTTTATTGCTCACAAAGTAACTGAGCAATAAAAATGGTTTTAAATCTTGTTAACTTGTCAAGTTTGCTCAGCTTTCAGAGTCAGAGGTCAAGTGCATTTCAGTTAGGTCGAGGAGATTTTGTAGGTTACTAGACCTGCAGCTCTAGTGCAATTTTCATGATTTTTCGAGCCCCGGAAACCTTTACTTACCTGTGAATGGTTTCTATCAAAATCTGTACTTACCCTGAATGAAGTTCTGGAGTTTAAAATATACATAAAAAGATGTTATTTTTCTAATTGGTCTCGGATTATTGACTCCGAGTACAACAAATGCTTAGCACTACCCTCTGATAAGCCTAACTTCTTGCCCTCATTACCACAACAGACAACGTTAATATCTACTTTAGCCTCTGTAAATCAATTGGGGACCCACTGGAGACTCTGCACAGTGTACTTTGCTTGAGTACACTATTTAGAGAGTCTGTTTCCAACACATAGCCAGAATCTGATCAAGAATTTGTTCTAGCCACCGAGATTTGAGTCAGCATGTCAATTTTACTTGGCAAAAGAAGAAAACGAGTTACTTACCTGTAACTTCAGTTATCCAGTATTGGTATCTTTCATAGATTCACATGCTTAGAATCATCCCTGCCGAAGAGGTGGGAGTCTCGTGGTACAATAAAACATACATTATAGTCATAATAACATTATACCATAGGCTACAGTGTAAGGAAAAGTCACTACAATAGCCTATCTCAGTCTTTTTGTAAATAGAAAGCAACTTGGAAACCAGGCAATCAGGCAGCAGCACCCTCTAGAACCATCCCCACAGAAAGGCAAACCCTCAGATTTTCGTAGCACTAGTGATAGTAGTATAACATTATGATAAGGTAAGCCTCCCAGGGGAGGAGGGTGGGTCGCATGTGAATCTATGAAAGATACCAATACTGGATAACTGAAGTTACAGGTAAGTAACTTGTTTTCTTATTCTGTATTGGGGTATCTTTCATAGATTCACATGTTTAGAATCAGAGTAGCTAGCAGTAAATAACACTAATATGCATAGTGGATGGTGGGTATCATAAGAAGTTCAAGAGATACCATGTCAAACCAATGCAACATTCACAAACATTTCTATATTGTGAGAAAAAGCAAGTCATACTCATACACAATAATGGTCATAGCAAATAGAGAACTTTTACAACATTAGTTACAACATATTCTTGCCATCAGGCTTACCTTATCTAAAAAGGTTTCGTAAACTGCTTGTCCAACTGCTGATTCAGCTTCTGTTGCCAGATCCAAGCAATAATGCAGAGTGAAAGTATGTACACTCTACCAAGTTGCGGCTCGGCAAATCTTGTCCAAGGACACACCAGCAAACAATGCCGTAGAAGAGGACACTGCTCTGGTAGAATGAGCTTTTGTCTTGCTTGACAGTGGATGGCCTGCTTTGCAATGGCAGAACTGAATAGCAGACGCAATCCACTTTGAGATGGTAGCTTTTGAGATAGCTGATCCTTTTTTTGGGCCACCATACGAGAGAAATAACTGATCCGATTTTCTGAAGGACAACGTTCGAGATATGTAGAACTTTAGGCATCTTTTGACATCCAAAGAATGCAATGACTTCTCCGCGGCACGCGGCGGATTGGGGAAGAATGTCCGGATTCACTGAGATGAAATGAAGTTGGAACTTTAGGTATGAATGTGGGATTAGTTCGCAAAAGGACGTAGTCATTAGAGCAAGTAAGTAAATCTTTATTCGGTTTTCAAAGTACATAAAAAAACCATAAAAGGGTTTCAACAAACATATCTTATCATATACAACCACCAATTATTACTTTTACATGATAAAAAGAATGATTTTCTACTCATTTAAGATTAAAACTGTAAAAAAGAAATTTAGACATATCAAGCATTTTTAGGTTTATCTCAGTTTTCCTAATATATACAACGGGGCTTTGTCAAAGATTTACTCTATGCTTAAAAATACATTTTAAAAGGGTCACAATACATTTGCAAGCCATTTCTGATTCTACAAATTGCAAACGCAGCATAGCGGGACGACAACTTCTAAGACCCATTTTTCTTAGCAGTGGAATCAACCAAAGTTTACGGTGTGCAGAATAAAATTTACAAAACAGAAAGGTGTGCATGGTGGTTTGTTTTGATATATCATCGCATGGGCACGCTGTTAAACAATCATCCCAACTATTTTTCGTCGGGAATGCCACCAATCTATGGAAAATATTAGTTCTGAATCTTGTCAGTAAAAAACGCTCAAATTGTGACTGGACATATGTCAGATACGGCTCAATCTCTAGGGTGGTCATAACCGCCATGGAATGTTGGACCGAGGTTTTCTTTGCCTCAGTACAGATCCGTAACTCTTCTACATGGCTCAATGCCCTTTTTTTTAAAATCTTTTCTGGATATTTCACCAATTAATTCCGGAGCAGAGTAATATTTACCAAACCCTAGATCAGTGAGAAAGTTCTTCACATACATGAGCCACTCGATTTTCCCAGCGTAATCCAGTGACATGCAGTCTGTCACTATTTGTTTAGAAAAATAATTCTTTGTCGTGGTCCAGATACGTCGCCACAGCAGGAGCGGTTGTATTTTTGCCAAGTCCTCTATATGCGAAATACCTAGCTCCATATGACAGGCAAAGTAGATACACGTTTGGGGACCGCCAAAAGAAATCTTAGAAAGGTATTCTCTGCAACCTGTAGGGGATTGGTGTTTTTTTGTCCCCACAGACCTGTCCCATAAAGTGCGATAGATTGACACTTCGCTCTATAAATATGGAGCAACTCTACTAGAGGCCTCTTTGCTAATTTCTGAGAGAATATTTTGAGGGCAGTGATTGCTCGCAACAGCTGGTGCTTTCGGGCTTCTATGGCTGGTTTCCAATTCATCTTTTCATCCATCATAATACCAAGGTATGGATATTGGGCAGTCACTTCAATCCTTTCGCTGTCAAGGAAGATGCCTTTTCCCCCCTTTTTTCCTTGTTCCTGCCACCATGACGTACGTCTTTTTTATGTTTATACGCAGGTCCAGGCTGCCCATAAACCTTGCATACCTATCTAATGCCTTCTGCAGTTCGCGCGGAGTGCGTGCCAGTATCACGGCATCATCCGCGTATAAAAGAGCGGGAACGGGTCGATTTCTTACTCGAGGAAGGTCCTGACCCCCCCCCCCCTCAGCATCTCCACCTCAAGCCAGTTTGTATAGAGGGAAAAAAGAAAGGGAGCCAGGCCACAACCCTGCCTGACACCACGCTCCACCGCGAACGAGTCGGATAGTTCGCCATTCACTCCAAAACGTACTCTGGCCGAAGGATTTGAATAGAGCTCTCTCAGAAAGGTTACGAGGGCCGGATCTATCCCCATCTAGGTAAGAACAGACCATAGTTTTGAATGGGAAACACAGTCAAAAGCTGCGGACAGGTCAACATAGACCATGTACAACCTACCCCGCTTTGCGGAGACATATTTCCCCATCATTAGAGAATTTCAAATATGGTTGTCGTATAGTGAAAGCCTGTAACTCACCGACTCTTCGGGAAGAGGTGAGTGCCAACAGTAAAGCTGTTTTCCATGAGAGATATTTAATATCAGCCTTATGAATGGGCTCAAATGGATGTTTCATGAGCTGCTGTAGAACTACATTTAGTCTCCATTCTGGAGGAGGAGCTTTAATAGGAGGGAAAGTTCTGAAAAGTCCCTTCAGGAACTGTTTAATGAGAGGATTAGTGACGCCATCCCTGAAGACTTTCTGTATGTAGAAATAGCCGCTAAATGCTATTTAACCGAAGAAAATTTTAGACCAGACAGAGAGTGACAACAAATAAAGTAGCACTTTATCAGGAGAACATTCCAATGGATGTAGATTATTATTAGAGCACCAGTGACAGAATCTTTTCCATTTTAGGGCATAGCTCCGCAATGTAGAAGGGGCTCTTGCTTTGTCTAGAATGTCCCTGCATTCCTGAGGAAGTTCTACTTCCTGGAAATCTGTGAGTCCAGGAACCAAGTATGGAGTTGCAGTTGAGCTGGGCAAGGGTGAAGAATCTGCCCTTCGCTCATTGATAGCAGATTAAGCTGTATCGGAAGGCGGAACGGCTTGTACTTCGAGAGAAGGAGAAGTTCCGTGAACCAGTGTTGACGCGGCCATTTCGGTGCAATCAGAATCATGCAACATGGTTCCTTCTTCATTTTGTGCAAAAGTCTCGGGATTAGAGGAAAGGGAGGGAATGCGTAAGCAAAGATTCCCGTCCACCTCATCATGAATGCGTTCCCCCAGGAATCCTTCTCCGGTTCCCAGCTAGTGAAGAAAAGGCACTTTCGGTTGCTCTTGGTGGCAAAGAGATCCAGATTCGGTTTGCCCCACTTCTGAAAGATGTTGTCCAGCACGGATTGATCCAGTTCCCATTCGTGGTAAGACTTTGTTGTTCTGCTGAGAGAATCTGCCCAGGTGTTTTGTGCTCCTGGTAGATGCTCCACCTTGATTGTTATTTTGTGCAAGAGGAGCCACTTCCAGATGTTCTGAGCCTCTTGGGACAGAATGTGAGACCTCGTACCACCCTGCTTGTTTAGATAATGCATGCAAGTGGTGTTGTCGGTCCTGATGAGAACTGTAGATCCTTGCAGTCGGGGGAGAAAAGATTGCAGGGCTAGTGAAATTGCCTGAAGTTCCAGAAAATTGATGTGCATTTTCCCCATTGCTGAAGACCACTTTCTTCTTATGCTGAGGTCCTGAAGGTAGGCCCCCCAACCTTCTAGGGAAGCATCTGTAGTGATGATATAATCCGGAATTGTAGATAGAAAAGTGAGCCCTACGGAGACATTCTTGGAACTCCTCCACCAAGAAAGCGTTTCTTTCATAACTGGAGTCACTTGCACTATGTCGTCGAACGAACCAGAGATTTGGAGCCACTGGCTGTCCTGCTCCTCTTGAAGTGGCCTAATTTTTAACCTCGCTTGAGGCACTAGCAGGATTGCCGACGATAAAATCCTCAGGAAAGATTTGATCATTCCACTGAAGCAGACTTTTTAGAAGTTCTGATGCCAGAGATAGAAGGCGAGATTTCCTGTCTGCGGACAAGAATGCCTTGTCTTGAAGAGTGTCCAATTTTGCTCCCAGAAATTGAACTACTGGAGACGGAAAAAGGCTGGACTTTTGGGCATTTAGTGATAGACCCAGCTAGTGAAACACTTGCAGGCATTTTGTTGTTGCAAGAGAAGCCTTGCGAAAGGATGGAGCCTTTATTAGCCAGTCGTCCAGGTATGGGAATAGTTGGACACCTTGCAGCCTGAGATGCGCTGCTACCGGAGCTAAGAATTTGGTAAAGACCCGTGGAGCCGAACGTAGAAGGGATGTACTCTGAATTGGAAGTTATGTTATGTTATGTTACTGTTAGTTTTATAGAGCGCTCAGCTGCTCAGAAGAGCGTCCCGGCGCTAAAGATCATCACACCAAATACCAGCAACTAACACACCTCCGTGACGGCACCAAAAATAACCATAATGGCATTACAGGACAAAAAGATGGGTCTTAAGTCCCTTTCTAAAGACCGAAAGATTGGAGCAGGTCCGCAGCGCCAGGGGCAGCGTGTTCCAGAGACGGGGTGCGAGGTAACTGAAGGAGCGACCTCCACAGCGAGCACGTTTCACTGTTGGGACAATGGCGTTTGCCTGGGCAGCAGACCTCAGAGGTCTCGATGGCAGATAGAAGTTGACCCTTCTCTGCAAATATCCAGCGCCGACATTGTGAAGCGCCTTAAAAGCTGTAGTTAAAGTCTTGAAGAAGATGCGCTTACGAATCGGCAGCCAATGCAGGGAGACAAGGAGGTTACTGGCCCTGGCTCTTCTAGTTAAACCAAAGATTGCCCTGGCTGCTGAATTTTGAACTATCTGCAGACGGGTCAGCAGATATTCAGGAAGACCTAAGTAAAGGATGTTAGCGTAATCTAGGCGAGAGCCTATTAGTGCTTGCACCGTGATCTTCTTGTGCTCCAAAGATAGATATGGCAAAAACGTACGCAACATCCTTAAGATGGCAAAGCACTTCCCAGTCAGGCCAGCCACCTGGGCTTTGAAGGAAAGAGTGTTATCAACCATCATACCCAGATTCTTTGCTGTAACCGAATCGCTAGCAGGGGGGAACATAGCCGAAGGCCACCATTGCTTCCATCTCAGGTCTGCAGGACAACCAAAGAACAATATCTCGGATTTGTCGGAGTTGCATTTGAGGCCACTTTTCCCGAACCAATCAAACACAAACTCCAGACACTTCCGGATAGCTGCTCCGTCAAAGTCACAGCCCCTGTCACAGGTGAACAGGAGCTGTGTATCATCCGCATAGGATATGATCTGGGCCCCTAGCTCCTCCACTCGTGCCGCCAAAGGAGTGAGGAAGATATTAAAAAGGGAGGGACTGAGGATGGAGCCCTGCGGGACCCCAACATCAAGCTGCGGCATCAGGGCGGAAAAAGGGGGGGCCCAGATCGTTTGTCTCCGGTCGGCCAAAAAAGATTGAAACCATGCGAACACCGTTCCCCGCAGGCCAATCTCCCAGAGTCTTGTTAGAAGGAGGTCGTGGGGAACGGTGTCGAAGGCCGCTGACAGATCAAGCATGATAAGCAGGGCCTTTCCACCCCTGTCGAGAGTCTCCTTCACAGCCTCGGTTACCTCAAGTAGAGCGGTTTCAGTGCTCAGGTTAGATCTAAACCCGGACTGTGACTGATGTAATAAGGAGTTTCCCTCTAAAAAGTTGGTCAGGGTCGTATGAACATGCTTTTCCGTAATCTTGGCCAGGGACGGAAGCAACGAGATTGGCCTGTAGTTGGAATGCAGTTTAGCATCTGCATTCGGTTTTTTAATGAGGGGAAGAACTAGAGCCTGTTTCCACGACACGGGGACTTTGCCCGAATTCAGAGAAGCATTGATGATAGGATTGATGATCGGGTTAAGGGCAGGTGCCAGGGTCGCAAGACACTTGGCGGGACAAGGATCCAATGGAGAGCCAGATTTCAGGCTAGACAGAAGGTCGAGCGAGGCCTGAAGCTCTATGGAGGGGAAACAGTGCAGAGTAGGACCCAAAGAGTCCATATGCGAGGCCAATGGATGTAACCAAGGGAAAGAAGAGCCGTCGACCAAAGAGCCCGCGATCGAGATGTTATGGGTTCCTTGCAAGGCTGCCTGGATGGTACGTATTTTATTAGTAAAAAATACTGCAAGCTCCTTGATCCATGGTTCCGAGAAAGCAGACGTAGGAGTGCAACAGGAAGGAGAGATGAATTCTTTAACAATCTTAAAGATCTCTTTGCAGGAGCTATCTGCTTCCTCGATCCTTTTAGCTAAGAAGGATTTTTTCTCTGCAGTGATCTCCCTGTGATATTCTTTCACTGCTTCTCTGTAGGACTGCTTAGCAGATGTATCGTACTGCCTCCTCCAAATTCTCTCCAGCCGCTTACAGTGCCTTCTCTTAGTAGCCAGGGTAGCAGAAAACCATGGGGCTGATGCTCTTGCCAGTTCTGATCGAGCTAGGCGAGGTGGTGCCAAGGCTTCCAAGCGTGCAGTGAGCCAGTACTGAAAACATCTAACATCGTCCTCCAGTCTACCCGTGAGAGCACAAGGATAGGTCTCTAAAGCCTGGGTGAGCATGGCCGGGGTGACTTTATGGAAGGCTCTAGAGTTACGAGCTGTTTGCCGCTGCGAAATGCGAGCGGCTACTGGCTGATGTACTATCGTGAAATCCGCTAGGAAATGGTCTGACCAGAGAACTGGGGCAAGGGAGGAGAGGGCCACCGGAACGGTCGAGAAAATTTGGTCTAGAATATGCCCTTTCTCATGTGTAGGAGACTGCAGGTACATATGAAGTCCCACCGAAGATGTGCACCTGCCACCGTGAATCTCAGAAATCTTCGATGCTTGGGATGAATTGGGATATGAAAGTATGCATCCTGGAGGTCCAGGGTTGTCATGAAATCAGCATGATATAGAAGCTGAAGAATCTCCTGGAGTGTTACCATGCGAAAGGATTTCTTCTGAAGGTACTTGTTCAGCATCCGCAAGTCTAAGATTGGCCTCCAATCTCCTGACTTTTTCTTTATCAGGAAAAAGCGAGAATAGAATCCCTTTCCTATTTGAGAATGTGGAACTCTCTCTATTGCCCCTTTTGAAAGCATAGCTTTCACCTCTTTCCTGAGAAGAGAAAGATGTGGTGGATTTTTCTTTAGAGGTGGATGAGGAGGGGGAAATTTGGTGAACTCCAGGGTGTGTCCAAATTTTACGATATATAATACCCATTTGTCCTTGGTTATTTTCTTCCAATTGTCGAAATACTGTGAAATTTTGGGAATTTTGAATTGTAGTGGCGCAGGCGCAACAGGATTATCACTGCCTTCTGGCAGAATCTCTGCCCTGAGATGGACCTCTCTTGCCTTGTTGCCTATAGGCAGCTGCCAGGGGATTTCTGTAGTTTTGTTGTTGCTGTTGATAATTGTATCCATAACGACCCTGGTTACCTTGTTGCTGATACTTTTGGTAACCTCCACGAAAGAAGTAGGATCCTCTGCCCCTTGCTCCATGAAAGGGCATTTTAAGATACTGTAAAGAACCCAACGATCTTGCAGTATCTGTGTCCTTTTTTATATCTTGTAGAGCGTCATCTATATGTTTTCCAAACAGGAGGTCGCCATCAAAAGGCATATCAAGAATCTTAGTTTGGATTTCAGGGCGAAAATTCGTGGATTTAAGCCAGCCCTGATGTCTTAACGTAGCTGCTTCGGCGAGTTGACGAAAGCCAAGAGACCCTATATCTATAGAAATATCTATGATTTCAGAAGCCGATCTTTCTCCTTCTCTTTCTCCTTCCATAAGGATCTTCCTTGCCTCTATATTTTTGTCCTCAGGCAAATATTCCATATATGGCGACATATCTGACCACAATTGTCGGTCATATCTACTCAAAATGGCCTAACCGTTTGTAACTCGGACCGTAGCGCCTGCCATGGTTGTAAAACGTTTTCCTAGGTTATCCTGGTGCCTCCCATTCTCGTAAGGGGGAGCTGTTATAGGAGAGGAAGGATTCCGAGATTTTCTTTGCGCTGCCTGGGAAATTACAGAGTCTGCTTTAGGGTGACCTGTAAGGCAGGCAGGAGCATCATCCGGCGCCTTGTACTTTTTGTCAATCTGAGGCAGAATTGCAGGAATAGAGAATGGAGTTTTCATGATCTTTACTCCCTCTTCCCAAATGTGATCAATTATGGGAAAAGAATGTGTGGTCTTTCTGTTTAGGTCTTTAAAATCGTACAAAAAACTCAGTCTTTTGCACTGGCATAGTCAGATGAAATCTTGTAGATGCCCTCTCCATAATGGCATGAAACCCTCCTATGTCCTCAGGAGGAGAGTCTGCAGCCGGTGGAATCAGTGATGCTGGATCTGGGATCAGATATTCGTCCCATTCATCCACGGTAGTGGGCGAATTAGGAATCTCTCAGTCCTCTGCTACCATGTTATCCTCATCGTCTTGCAACA
Source organism: Lissotriton helveticus (assembly GCF_964261635.1). Classification (NCBI taxonomy): domain Eukaryota; kingdom Metazoa; phylum Chordata; class Amphibia; order Caudata; family Salamandridae; genus Lissotriton; species Lissotriton helveticus. Next base: position 1,173,331,186 of record NC_136061.1, read on the forward strand.
GCTGTGAAGGTATTGTCACCTGGGGCTCAGAAACTGGTGTTGCAGGTGAAACAGTTTGCATCTCTACAGGAGTAGAAACTTGCGGAGGAGGAGGAGGTGGAGGAAAACGACTATTATAGTCCTTAAGCATTGCCGTAAGGTCTTGTAGCAAAGCTGCTGGCCTTTGAACCATTGGTTCTTGATGAAAAACTTCTTGAGGTTCTCTCAACGACTCTCATGGTTCATAGTACTCTTCCTGTTCATCCTCATCCTCCTCTTGATACTTTATCCTGAGCTGTGAAGGGTCACGTGCCTGCCCATAAGGATCATCATCATCATCTTCAGATTCCTCTATATAATGGCTGGGAGGCAAAGTTGAAATGTAGGACATCATGATAAAATTGCCTGTTAGACGACAATTTAGAACTCAGAATAGGCGTAAATTGCAAAGGCAAGGGTTTTTTACGCCTCAAAGTAGCAGAAATATATGTTGAAGGTGACTCATATTCCCCTGAAATCGCTGCAACAGTTGGCATCGTCTATGTTGTGATCATGGTTGTCGTCGACGGAAAAGACATCGTCGACGGTGTGGTAGTCGACGTCATGGTTGAAGTCGTCGTTGACGGTAGACTCGCCGACGAGGGAATAATGCTCGTCGATGGTGAGGTCGTCGACGGTAGGCTCGTCGACAGTGGGCTCGTCGACAGTGGGCTCGTCGACAGTGGGCTCGTCGACAGTGGGCTCGTCGACAGTGGGCTCGTCGACAGTGGGCTCGTCGACAGTGGGCTCGTCGACAGTGGGCTCGTCGACAGTGGGCTCGTCGACAGTGGGCTCGTCGACAGTGGGCTCGTCGTCGACGGTGGGATCGAAGATGTGAATAATCAACGGCGTAGGGACTCTCGTCGACTGCGCCGTCGACGAAGACTTCGTCGACGGAGTACATTTCTTCAACACTGAAGATCCACTCACCTTATGAGGTGATTTCCTCATCGACGAAGATGTTCTAGCTGTCGACGGAGGGTCCTGAAGAGATTTCGAGGTAGTTTTCTGAGAAACCTTCACCTTATCTCTAGATTTCTCCTCAGAAGAGACTTTCTTTTTCTCTTTTTGAGAGGAGGACTGACCTGCTTCAGAAGATGAAGTTTTTAAGGTCTTACTCATTTTCTCAGGAAGATCTCTAGATCTATCTCTTTTCTTGGAGATGGGGGTGTACACTTGACTTGCTTCACCTTCAGAAACCCCTTCAGATGATTTAAATTTCTCCAAACCAGCAGGCGTCCTTCACGATCCTTCAAAGTCTTTGCAGGAAAGGTTCTGCAGATCCTGCCGTCTTTGACTTTGTGTGCTGGGTAGAGGCAATAAATACACTCTTCATGAGGGTCCTCAAAGTGAAGTCTTTTCTTCCCACAGGAAGAATAGGCCAAAAATAAGCTCTTCTTAGAATCAGACATATTCTCCTCTCAGAAATACAGGCCAAAGGAAAAAACTGAGCAGAGCTCAGGGAGACTCCCTAACACACGAGGCGCATAGAAAATCTAAGGGTTTGCCGCTCTGTGGGGATGGTTCTAGAGGGTGCTGCTGCCTGATTGGCTGGTTTCCAAGTTTGGTTCTTTTTACAAAAAGACTGAGATAGGCTATTGTAGTGACTTTTCCTTACACTGTAGCCTAGGGTATAATGTTATTATGACTATAATGTATATGTTTTATTGTACCGCGAGACTCCCACCTCGTCGGCGGGGATGATTCTAAGCATGTGAAGATACCCCAATACTGGATAAACAAACTTTTTTCATAAATCAATTTTTTTTTTTTTTACAAATTTAAACACAAACATATCACTAAAAATAACATGATGACTTAAAAACTCTTTCACAAACCTTTTTTTAAAGGAAGGGTGAGAGGAAATAGAGACAATTTAGCCTAACAGGATGAAGCCTGAATGCCTGGGAAAACCTTAATTGTTTTTTTTTTTTAATCACAGAGTAGTACACTAGCAGTATTTCATCATGGGCTTTAGGTGGCAGTTGAGCTGGTTATTATCATATTTTTTTTACTAAAATAAAGAAGACCATGGAAGAACTGAAAATAATTTCTTTTGGCCATTTCCCAGGGAGGATTGCTTGTGACCAATGAAAACGCCCCTGGAGAAGAACTAATATTACAGCTAAGTACCTATTAATTTTTAGTCAAGGGTACTAAAAAGAACAGCCAGACCCTGATCGGGTAGAAAATGATAGAGTCCAATATTACTAATCCCAGGGGTGAGTAGAATATTGGAAAAGTTGATAAACGGGCATCTTATAACCAATCTGGAAACTAACAACTTACTGCACCAGGCACAATGTGGTTTCGTCCTGGTTGCAGTACAGACAAAGCCCTAATATTAGTAGCTACAGAAGAGCTTTAAAAGATATTGGACCAGGGAGGTTTGGCTGCGCTTACTGTTCTGGACTTACACCCAGCTTTCAATACGGTGACATACAATTCTATGCAAAAAGATGGAAGAGGTTTCTGTAATCGGCATGGCGCTTAGCTGGCTGACCAAGTTTCTGGAGAACAGGCGTTTCCAGGTAAATGAAGGGCATTTTTTTATCTGAGACACATTAGTTAAAGTGTGGAGTGCTGCAGGGACCCCTCCTTGAGCCCCAGACTTTTCAACGGGTATGTCTGCCAGTTAGCCGACATTCGTGCTTTAGGTTTCACCATGGTGTAATATGCGGATAACACTAAAATCGCAGTCTCCTTGTTGCCTAAAATGTAACTAACTTATATCTCTTTCAGATACATTGTTACTGAAGGTAAGTAACTTGTTCATCGGAAAGAGATAGTTAGTTATAGATTTCTTACCTTAGAATAGGTACCCCAGCATGATCATCCCCTGAGGAGGGTCTGCGAACCAAGTTTACACCAGAAAATCCTGGACGACAGATCCGGTAAAACAGCCATCCCTCTGGACCTGGCTGTCCAGGCGGCAATGTCTGGTGAATGTGTGCAAGGATGCCCATGTTGCCGCCTGGCAGATGTCAAGAAGTGGGACTCCACATGACAATGCAGTAGTTTCTGCCTTTGCTCTAGTGAAATGAGCATGCAGCCCCACTGGTGGTTCCTTTTTTGCTAAAGCGTAGCAGATTTTAATACAAAGAGCAACCCACCGGGAGATGGCATGCTCCTGGACAGGCCAACCTTTTTGGCACCCACCAAGACAACAGAAAGTTGATCTTCCACCCGGAAATCCTTTGTGCAGTCAAGGTAAAAGGACAGCGCACGTTTTGGGTCCGGACAGTGGAGTCTCTTCTCCTCCTTGGAAGGATGCAGGGGTGGAAAAAGGTGGGCAAGGTGATCGTTTGTCCAATGAGAAATGGTGTAACCACTTTAGAAGCACGAGGGCCTCGTCCTAAGCACCACTTTGTCTGGATGCACAGAGAAGAAAGGGAGCTTAGGAGATAGAGCCTGAAGCTCACTCACCATGCGAGCAGAGGTGATGGCAACAAGAAAAGCAGTCTTCAGAGTGAGGAGCCTGAGAGGACAGTTGTGAAGAGGCTCAAAAGGAGCTCACATAAGTTAAAACAAGATTCAAGTCCCACTGGGGCATTATGAAATGAGACGGAGGAAAGAGATGAATAATGCCCTTAAAGAATCTATTTACAAAGGAAACTTGAATGAAGAGGGCTGATCTGGTAGCTGAAGGGAAGCAGAAATAGCTGCAAGATAGCCTTTTAGAGTGCCCAGAGCAGAAGCCTGCTTGTCCAAGGAAAGGTTGAACTAGAGAACCTCAAGAAAGAGGGGAAAAAAGGGGATCCCCAGCCTTTGCTGTGCACCATGCCACAAACTTATTCCATGGAAGGCATATGCCGTTTTAGTGGAGGAACGCCTGGTTGCCAAGATGACGTGACAGCCTTCAGGCATAAGGTCAAAAGCTGTCAACTGTCGCTGCTTAATCTCCACGCAAGTAGGTGGAGGCTGGACAGGTTCGGGTGGAGGACCGTCGCCTGCTGCTGCGACAGAAGATCCTCCCGAAGGGACAGACTGATCGGAGGATTGATGGCCATGCTCAGGGTACCAGACTCTTTGTGCCCAGTCCGGAGCCACAATAACTTGGGCCCGGTCTAGCTTGATCTTCTTCAGCACTTTGGGCAGAAGTAGTACAGCTGGAACGGCATACAGGAGGCCGAAGTTTCACTTGCAACGATAAGCGTTGCCGAGCGAGTGCCGCCTTGGAAACTCAAACGTGCGAAACTGCTGCAATTGCGCGTTCTCTTTGGTGGCAAACAGATCTAATCAAGGCTCTCCCCACTGCTGAAAGAGACCTTGCACCACCTCCAAGTGAAGACGTCATTCATGATCTACCAGGCACCGACTGCTGAGTTCGTCTGACCTGGCGTTCAGAGAAACTGTCAGGTGTTGAACCACCAGGGTCATGCCCTGATGTTCCAGCCATGTCCAAAGGCGAAGAGCCTCTTGACATAGGGTCCACAATCCCACACCCCCTGGTTGTTGCAATACCACATGGCGGTGGTCTTGTCTAAACACCTGCACTACTTTCTCCTTGAAGGAGGAAAGGAATGCTTTCCGTGTCAGGCGGATCGCCTGGAGCCCCAACAGGTTGATATGGAGTCCGGACTCCGCCGGAGACCAGACTCCTCTGGTCTCCGCCTCTCCCAGGTGGCCTCCCCGTCCCAGGAGTGAAACATCGGTCACCACTGTTCGGTCTGGTTGGGGAAAGAGGAGGGATCTGCCTATGACCCAATCTTGGTTCGTTAACCACTACTGCAGTTGTTGTGCAGTTCCCCCCGAGATCTGGAACTTCAGGTCACACTGCAGAGCCCGCCTATGCCACCTGGCATGATCCACTAGCACGATGCAGGAGGCCATGAGGTCCAGCAACCTCAGGCTGAAACATAGGTATCCTAGCCCGAATATCCCGGACTCTCTGTGCGGGAGGATAGGCCTGAAACTGCACAGTGTCCAGAACTGCTCTGATGAAAGAGTGTCTGAGAGGGATTCAGATGTGACTTTGCCATGTTTATAGTGAACCCCAGCGAGTGCAGGAGGTCCGCCGTAGTCTGGAGGTGGGAGACTAGAGCCTGGGGGGAGCACGCCTTCAACAGCCAGTCGTCGAGATAGGGGAAGACTGGAACCCCTGATCTGCACAGATGAGCTGCAACCACTGCCATCACTTTTGTGAACACCCGAAGGGCACAGGTAAAGCAGAAGGGAAAATGCTTGTGGCCTACCGTGAACCGTAGGTAGCATCTGTGAGTTGGGAGGAGAGCTGGGAGGACTGGAATATGGAAATAGGCATCCTGCAAGTCCAATGCCACCATCCAGTCTCCAGGGTCGAGGGCAGACAGGACCCGAGCCAACGGGAGCATTTTGATCTTCTCCTTCTGGAAGTAGCAGTTGAGGGCCTTTAGGTCTAGACTAGGACACAGGCCTTTGTCCTTCTTGGGCACAAGAAAGTAGCAGGAATAGCAACCACTACCTAATTCTGACACAGGGACCCTTTTGATAGATCCCTTGGCCAAGAGAGCTGAGACTTCCTGGCAGAGAAGCGTCAAATGTTCCTCTGACATGCGATTGAAAAACAGTGGCATGGAGGGAGGGGCAGGCTCGAGGGGACTATTGCGAAACCCACCTGTCCGATGTGATGGATTGCCAGTGGAGGAGGTGATGACGAATTCCGTCACCCACTGGCCGTTGATGGCCCTTAAGGGTTGGACTAGGAGGTTTTGGAGGCTGCTGCAGGGGGTGAAAGGGTGGACTGGCCTGGCCGCTGACTACCAGACCCGCAAGGTTGTTGGGTCCAACATCCTCAGCCACACAGAGGCTGGGCAGCTTGCATGGACCGGTGGCTAGACTTGGCCAGACGTGGTGGGATGCCCCTTACGTAACCACAAAAGGGGTGAAAGTAGACCTAGGTGGGCAGGAAGATGCAGCGAGGCCCAAGGACTTGGCTGTATCCCGAGAATCCTTAAAGAGCTCCAGCCAAAAAGGCGACAGCCATCGAAGTGCATGTCCAGCAAAGTTGACTGGACCACCCCCGAAAAGTCAGACTTCCTCAACCAGGCGTAGCGCCTAAGGGCTACCAACATGGCAATCATTCTGCTTAGGGAGTCGGTGGTATCCAGTCCACATCGAATAGTGAATTTTGCTGCGTCTCTCCCATCTGCCACTGCCTGGGCGAGAACGGCCCAGGCCTCCCCTGGGCACTGAGGCAGGACTTGTGCGACTGTATCCCAGATAGTATGGGAGTATCAGCCCAAGAGGCACTCAGTTTATCAATGATACAATATGCCCAAAGGTTTTGCACTCAACGGCCTGCCTTTTTACATTGTAAGATTTAACTACTGGTTAATATACATCAGCACATGACACAGCGGGCTTTAAACTGGGGAATTTGTCGATTTCAACCCTGTATTATTGTATGGTCTCATCGCCACCTGAAATGTTTTTACCATGTTTTATCATTGTTTTATGTTGTAAAGGTTTTAATTAACCAAGCAATAATAAATAAACTTGAAACAAAGGGGGAAAAGACTGGAAAGGCCAAGCACAGTGTTCTAAGATCCTATTATGAGGATCCAGAAAGAATAACTGGCTTGAATGGCCATGAAGGGATAATGGTGGTATGCTGATACTTAAAGTAAAATTGTCAGTTTTCCCAGCCATTTAAGCTACAGCCTATCAGGCTACAGTGCAACCCATTTATCAACATACTATTAAAAAAGGTTTGTCAACGGTTTCTTGATTCTATTCTGAAAACAGTACCTTTTTCTGCCTTTTCAACTGGTTTCTTTTTTGAAGAAACATAGTAAAACTTGACCAACACAGACTTTTACAGGGTGTCAACAGTAGTTTTTAGGTCAAGCCTGAGCTGCTGTGAGGCATTCTGTAGTGGAGTATGGCTTTGAAGCCCGGCCCATTCTCCGCCCATATATTTAATTGGCTTGTGTCATTGTCCTCCATAAACGCTTGCTTCTGAGTCGTTATTAGGCTTGTTAGTCCCTCATTTGTACCGCCCTGTTTGCATTTGTTACTTCCCAATACAACTGGAGCGTTTACTGGTGTTGTTACATGGATCTGCTTCAAAAGTCATAGAACACTATTATAATTAATGCTCTTTCCCTACTCCAACCACTACCTCGCATCACGCCGCCCGCTTTTATTTTAATTTTTACTAATGGCGGTCCGCTTTAACTATAGGGGCTGCGGTTTTTTATTTATTTTTGCCGCACGGTCCGCATTTAGCTGCCGCGCTGGCACCCATGTAGCACTTTCACAGCGCCCCTTTCTTTACACAATCCGCTTCTAAAGAAATGTATGCGGCAGACATTAAAGTGGGCGCTTTTACCCCCCAAAAAATGTTTGTCAACTTGACAAACATGCTTTTTTTTTGTCAAAGCCCCCATGCTGCGGTTTCACTTTGATGTCGGACACGCCCCTTTCTTTAGACGCGGCTTGTCTAAAGAAAGATGCGGGCCTTCATGAATGTGAAAGCGCTACATGGGTGCAAGTAAAAAAACAAATATTTGCATTGCAATAGGTTTTGCATTTGCAAGAGTTTTAGCTACTGCATTGCCAATAGCTTACACTCTAGTTAATGTGAGACCTATTGCATTGCAAACGCTTCTCTTAATGTAAATGTAAATGTGGGATACTTGTAAAGCGCACTGTTACTCTACCAGAGTGTCCTGGCGCTGTAGACAGCTGGGGAACCCGTCGTGGTTTTCCCTGTGAGATGGTCCCTTTATGGGTTTCTCCAGGGTGAAACGAGGCATCCCCGGCGTCTGTAGGGGGCCGTTGTAGAGATGAGGCAAGCTTAATGCCCAGAGTTACCAAGTGTGTTCCCTGGTTAGAGTAGGCATTGAGGCGAGAATTATCGAGTCCGTTGACCCTGGTCCAAGACCCTGCTGCGTCGGGAATTGAACCCTGGTCCCGGGCCGTTCTCTGCTTACAGGTCTGCCGCCTCTAACCAGTGAGCCACACCTCTCCACTCCTCTTAGGTGGCGGTGGGGGTCATAGTAGAGAAAGCCCTCACTCTTTAGCCTTTGCGTGAAGTAGATTATTGGTGCCTTCACTGGTCCTTTCGACAGTTGTAAAACCTGATCTTCGCCCTTTACAAAAGCATCTTTCTGAGCATATAAAAAAAGTACTTTGGCAATGAAAACCTGTAAGGTAAATAATGCGAACACTAAGAGTCGAACTCTTGCTTTTTTTCCTACCATATGAAAGGCATCTAAAAGACATTTTTTGTCAGATAACATTCCAAGTCTTAAAATACATCGATCATCACATACATAAAGGTTTGGAAAATGGCCAAAAAAAGGGAAGGCAGGAAAAAAACAGTCTCAACTTTCACTGTCAAGGCATGACAGAACACAAACTGAGCTTCAACAGTGTGAAAAAAGGCGCCAAATCGGTGCAGATGAATCCTGGGTCCAGCGCATCTTCTTCGCTGCCTACTCCGCCTCCTACTAATGATGTAGATCTTACCAGCCTGATTCAGGAGATGAGGCAGGGTTTCGCCACTGTCGTGGAGAAAGTGGACGGCGTCACGGCCCGGCTGGATGCTTTGGTACACAAGGTCGACCGCCATGAGGAGCGGATCACGACTGCGGAGCAGCGGATATCCGATAACGCCGATGTCGCCACGACCCATACGACGCAACTGGCCAGGATGGATAACTTACTCCGGATTATAGCGGCAAAGTACGAGGACCTGGAAGCGCGAAGCCGCCGGAACAACATACGCATCACGAATGTGCCGGAATCTACAGATACGGGTAGGATGGAACTATACGTTGAAAGATTGCTCAGAGGCTCGATGGGAGAGGATGCTTTCTCGCCTCAATTCATTGTGGAGAGGGCCCACCGCTCCCTGGCGCCTGTGCCCAAGCCTGGCCTTCCACCAAGGCCCATCATTGCGCGGCTTTTGAATTACCGTGATCGTGACACTGCTCTCAGGGCGGCCCGCACTCAAAAATCACTGCAATTTAATGGAATTACCTTCTCTGTCTACCCGGACTTCACGCCGATGGTTCAGGATGAACGGCGAAAGTTTCTGCCGGTGAAGAAAAAGCTACGAGAGGCTCAGATAGACTATGCTCTCTTATACCCTGCGAAGCTTCGAGTGACCCACCAGGGTAGGCAGAGGTTTTTCACCAACCCGCAAAAGGCAGAGGACTACCTAAAATCGATACGTAGGGAGCGCAGAGCAGACGGCGCTGCTGCTGATGAACAGGACGATGCCGACCTGTCACCAGCGCCACATGATGAATAGCTGTCCATGTGCACTACGGATCGAGTCTTCTCCACGGCAGCTGGCGGTCATCCAGCGGCTCGGACTTCAGACTTTGGGGCGATTCATGATCGATGGACCTGCATGGACTCTGCACCCCTGTGGTAACGTACACCAAGGACCACTTTCTCGTCCCTAGTCTCCACCGAGGGCGGTTACAGTTCTGGAGCTACGGACCGGGAAGTGGCTGTGCGCACTCTATGTTTTACCCCTACTGGGCGATCCCCACAGTCTTGTTGCTGTTATTCATACCACTACAGTTGGGGGGAGGTGGGAGGAGGGGGGGCTTCTGGGGGGGGTTCCGCGGCCACTGGCATGATTGGGATGCTGGGGTGGGTGGGGGGAGGATGGACTCTGAGAGGCTTTCATTGACTGAACTGTGTATATCTGCAATAACCTGGTGTAAACGTTGGCACTGGCAAGGCGGGGGTGGTTACATTTTGCGGCCCTCTCGGGCACTACCTTATTCATTGTTGCTCTGTCCATGGCTGCTTTGACTGCGAATGCGCAACTGACATGCTTATCTTGGAATGTCCGCGGATTGAACAATGCTAAGAAATGCCGAAATGTTATTGCCTACCTTGATAGACATTGTATACGGGTGGCCATGTTGCAAGAAACTCATCTGCCCGCACAGGGTAGCGCCACTTTTGCGAAACGATGGGCCGGACACCGTATCTTTTCCTCTTATTCGACTTATGCCAGAGGAGTGGCAATTCTCGTTGCCCGCACTGTGCCTTTTCACAAATGTGGGGAAGTGGCAGACAGGGAGGGTCGTTATGCTCTGTTGTGGGGTAGAGTGGGCCGTGATCTGTACCTGTTTGTGTCCATATATGCGCCGAATGTTGACTCACCTGCCTTTTTCACCACTCTATGGGGTAGGATTGTGGCGGTTGGGGCACGACACATAGTATGGGGTGGGGATTTCAACCTAGCGCTGGTACCCACCTTAGACAGGGCGGATGGTGTTGGCTCCTATAAGCCTAGGGCCAGGGAGGCACTGGAGGGAGTTGTGGAGGAGGGTGGTCTTTTAGATGCCTGGAGACACTTACATCCTCATGAAAGGGAGGGTACCCACTTCACTTCTCATACCGGGACATGGGCACGCTTGGATTACTTCTTAGTCACTAGGGGGGTTGCTGCGGAGCTGGTGGGAGTGACTCACCTACCGAGAACCTACTCTGACCACGGCCCTGTGCTTTTGCGGTTTCGTACTCCTGGGTGGGACAGTCCGCGACCGCAGTGGAGACTACGCCCTGACGTGCTTCTGGATAACCTGTTTCGCACTGAGCTGGGGGAGGAGATAGCGGAGTTCTTTCCTAGAAACAAGGGGTCGGTTGAATCAGTCGAGCACATATGGGAGGCGTTCAAGGTCACTGTCAGGGGGTACTGCATATCTAAGAGCCACGGGGTACTTCGTGATATCTTACATTCCATCACCACACTTGAAAAGGAACTGCGGGCTCTGGAACTCCGCATGGTATCAGACACTGACCCAGAACTGCATGCTACCTTTAGGGAGACACTGTCAAGGTATGAGGAGGAGGCTGCCAGGGAGGCGAAATACCGAGGCAAACACTGGATAGCCCGTAAATACTGTGAAGGGGATAGGCCCGGGAAGGTACTGGCTACACTCACGCAACCCTCACGGGTACACCATACCATATTGGAACTCACTGATACCTCCGGTACCACTATCAGTGACTCAGAAGCGATACTGCACACATTCACAGCACATTACTCCTCACTGTACACTTCCACGGCGGAAGTAGACGCGCCATATGCTTCATACCTCAGCGATGTTGCGTTATGCGGGCTCAGCGATGGGGACAGGGAATTTCTTGCGGCGCCTTTTGAGCTCGATGAGGTGCGCGAGGCCATCATGTCCCTCAGAAACGGCAAGGCTCCGGGCCTCGATGGCATACCTGCCGAGTTTTACAAAGCCTACATCGATGTTATGGCGCCAGTGCTCCGTGAAGTGTTTACGGAATCTCTTGCTGACGGGATACTTCCCAGCTCTATGCGCGAGGTGGTGATCACCTCTCTCTTAAAGCCAGATAAGGATCCCACATCCTGCGATTCTTACCGTCCACTCTCCCTCTTAAACTGCGACGTCAAAATACTTGCTAAGGTACTGGCCACCCGGCTATCGCTATTGATGACCAGACTTGTATTGCCTGATCAGTCTGGCTTTGTGGCAGGCAGATCTACGTCCCACAACCTTCGCACCCTCTTCTCCCTGCTCCGCACGGTTCACCCTGACATCCCTGTGGCAGCTGTATTCCTCGATGCCACCAAGGCGTTCGACTCGATTGAATGGCCTTACCTCTTTTCGGTACTTGCCAGCATGGGGTTCCCTAAATTGTTCCTGTCTTGGGTCCGCCTTCTATACACGGATCCCACGGCTAGGGTACTAATTAACGGACGACTGTCACAACCTATCGCGCTCACGAGAGGCACCCGTCAGGGATGCCCACTCTCTCCCCTGTTATTCGCCATCGCGGTCGAGCCTCTTGCTTGTCGCTTACGACAGCTGCATCGTACTGGTGCTGTGCAATGCCTGCAGCGACAAATTGACGTATCCCTTTATGCGGATGACATCACGCTGTACGTAAAATATCCTGAGACACATCTGAATCCCCTACTTCAGGAATTTATTTTATTTGGCGGGGTGTCAGGAGTCCACATCAACTGGGCCAAGTCGCAATTTTTCCCACTGACAGACGCGGTGCGCGACTTCCCCCTCGATTACCCATTGGAGTGGTGTAGTGCGGATCTCCGTTACTTGGGTATCCGCATCTCTCGCGACAAAGACGAGACGCTGCGATCCAATTATGGAGTGGCCATGACCAAATTAACTGCCTCCGTCGACAGATGGATCACGCTGCCACTTTCCATGGCCGGGAGGGCCTCGCTTATAAAAATGGTGGTACTACCCCGCTTTCTGTACCTTTTCCTCAATATTCCCTATTTCCCTGGCGCTTTCTTCTTCAAAACGCTCCGAACGGAGTTACGCAGGCTTTTCTGGGGAGGCAAAAACCCCCGGCTAAAATGGTCGACGCTGACCCTTCCCTATGACAGGGGAGGTTTCGATGTCCCTGACTTTGAGGCATACTACCAGTGCGCACAGGCGCACTTCGCCTACCACTGGATATCTCCTACCCCTTTTATGCCGCACATAGCGGTCGAAGACTGGATCGCGCACCCGGTCCCGCTCAATGGGCTGTTGCACTGTCCAGAGGCGTGCATAACCACGCCGAATACCTCAGTCTCCTGCACTTTGGATGCGTGGCGCCGCATAGCTAAAAGATTGTCGTGCCCATTGCTCTACTCACCCAGATTACCGCTTGTCTATCACCCAGAGCTTACATTGTTATCGGAAACGGGTTTCCGACATCTCTGTGATACATTACATGTCACCTGTTGGGGCGATTTGTTTCATGAGGGTCACTTCAAATCGGCGGACCTGTTTTTTAAAACACACGAGCGTACTCCCCTTGAGCTCTTTTATTATATTCGTTTGCGTGCAGGGATGAAAGACATCTTACCCGATTATCCTGATGAGCCCGAGGCCCTGCCTCCACTACACTTCCTATTAGGATCACAGGACGGGGCACACCTGGTCTCTGGACTCTACCGTCAGATCCGCAGTGCTGCTCCAGACCCAGACTCCACTGCTCGACTGCGTTGGTCTGCTGAACTTGCGACTGATGTGTCGGACGACCAATGGCACTACTGCTGCGCGCTCACTGCCCGCATCTCTGCCAGTAGCAGGTTGAAAATTATCCACTATAAATTCCTTCAACGAGTGTACTACACGCCGGTGCGGAAACGTAGATTTGGGCTGGCGGATGATGACCGATGTGAGCGCTGAAATTACGACTGGGCTAACCGGATTCCCTCGTCCGTGCTCCCCTGTACCCCTGGGCAGTCACTGACATTACAGACTGTCCTGCTTTGGCCTGCACATCACTCCCCTCTCTCTGTACATACCTACTCTATCCCATACTCACTTCACGCACTTACATCTTTAGCGGGCGGCACTCCAGGGCTTCCTACACCCTCCTACAACCGGCCAATATTGGTCTACTTTATGTTAGGTCAGGCATCCTGGACATGAGATTTCATACACACCTCTGCCTGCCTGGGTCGCCACGCCAGAACACTATCAACTATCCTACCACACAGTCGAGAACTGCCTCTTCGTTGTTACCTAGTTTGGGTGTTTCTGTTACTGTTTTTGACCTTCGACAAAAAGGAGAGAATCTTCTCTCGCAAAAAACTCTGTTCAACTGCTGCTCATCCTTGCTCATCCTACACCACCAGCTGCCGAACAAGTTTACCATGCATGTATGACACGCCGCCGGGCCCCCGGGATGCCGGCTACAAGGCTGTGTATTGACCATTCCATCCTGCTGCCGGCCTCCGGGTTGTGGGCAAAACAAGCTGTGTACTGCACTTCGTCTTATGCAATAAAGCAGATTTGAACCCCCCCCAAAAAAAAAAAAAAAAAAGGCATGACAGAACACTGGTGTTATGTCTCTTCCCTTAAACAAGCAGTGAAAGTTTTCTAGTCCTTTAGGCTATTGCCCTTCTCTTCCCTCGTCCATTCGTAAAAGGCTTTTCTAGTCAGTCAGTCAGAAAAACTTTATTCGGTTTTTGTTTTTAAATCATAAAAGTTACACAAGCATAAAAAAGATTTAAGTAAAATTGCATAATTTAAAACAACAGCCAAAACCACAGTTAGAGTCAGATACTTAAATAAATAAGCCTGAGGAAACAAACTAAACACATCCATACAACTCCTGGATTTAACAGAGGCTTTTAAAAACCCTACTATAAAAAATATACAGTCCTTATTCAGTAGTTGCAGGAACACAAGTGCTGGACGAACTGGTCTAAAATTCATTCATTTTAAGATGGGAACCAGAAAGTACTTACGTGAAATTTCATATAATTTACATAAAAACAAGAAGTGGAGCGTGTCCTGCGGAGACTTTCCGTCGCAGCTGCAGGGCGCTAGCACTTGACCGCTATTGAAGCCCTTGGGTCTAGCGAGCAAAAGGTGAAAAAGGTTCAACCGCAACCTAGTTAACAAACATTTCTCATATGTGGACAGAGACCCTATGAGATAAGGTTCCGTCAACGGGGTTGTCTTAAGCATTATGTACGTCCGAACACTAGGTTTCAACACCTCCTTAGCTTCCCTTTCTATCCTCCTTAGGGACAAAAAGGCTATCTTAATCGATTCCACATCCTTCTTTTTGATGACATCAGAGTTGAAAAATAGTTTACCCCGCCCTAACCCATCAAAACTATTTTTAATATATCTCAGCCACGGAATACGAGACGAGTTGTCAAGCGTCAAACACTCTTAGGATCAGGTGGGTGAGAGTTAGATCTTTATTCAACCAACATTTTAGCCAGAAAATCAGGGGTCGCAAGGCAAGAGCATCACTTAAAAAAAAGGGGACACCCAGTTCCTCGTGGACAGCTAAATTAGATGTTCCACGGGGAAAGCATAGTAAGCATTTCAAAAAGTCATTTTCCGCTATCTGAAGGGATTCTGCAGCAATGTATCCCCAAATTTCACTACCATATGAAGCTATGGCCAGGCTTTTGGCCTGGAACACTTGCAACATAGCTCTTGTTGGTTTCATCCCTATTTTAGAGGCAAGATTGCTGAATAAACCCCGGCAAGATCCCCTTTTTAGGTCTCGTCTTTGCAGTGCGCATGCGCTGCAAATGCAAAAAGACCTTTTGCCGTCGCTTAGGCTTTTCAGCCAAGCACGTGCACGCGTTCCATTGCCTTCAATGGCAACGCGTGCACGTCAGGAGATTCACTTGCGGGAGTGTGCACCGCCATTTTCGCTCCCGCAAGTGAATCTCGCAGCTACTCTCCTCCCCTCTGCTGCCACGCACGCCTCCCCTTGCTCCCGGCAGCATCACAAGACTGTTGAACCAACGCTGAGACTCGAACCCAGGTCCACAGTTCCAACGTCGTCAGCCCTGTACGTAGCGGCTCATCTCTTCCCCTTTTTACGAAAATAAGAGATGCTCGGTCCCAAATCATATCTCAAAAATTGCAACAAGCCCGCGGGGAAAATTACAAGCGACATTAAGCCATAAATCACGCAAAGCTTACAATGCACAAGTAAAACTCATAAAATTCCACCAGCAGCAGCGGCCCACATAAGGCTGGGCAATTTCTTCTGGAGAAGATGGGGCTACCTTCCCTCGCCTTCGCATATTGAAGTTGGTTCTCTGCTGCTCTGCCTTGCTGCTGTGGGGCTATGCCTTTCAGCCTCTCCACCACACACGCCCACTGCCCCCCGACCAGCGGCTGTTCGATGCACTGCGAGGGGAGCTGACTTAGGCTCTCGCTCTTCCGCCCGCTCTCAGTCGGATTAGAGGTGATTAGGGATGATTTGAAGGTGATTTGTGCCCCCCCCCCCCCGCCGCTTGAAATGCAGGACCGGCAAGATCGACCTGAGGCTGCGAGCAGGGGCTTCCGCTGTGGTGGCAGCTGTAGCCTGTGAAGTCCGTGGCACCTGGGGCTGGGGGGTAGGACCGGCAGCGGTTCAGCATCCTTGCTCTTTGCTCCTTACTTCTCACTCTCCTCTCCTTAGCAAAACGCAAAACCTGGGAACTGGAATGAATTACCCGAGAGTTAATTGAAATGGAGGATTTGATACTATAGAAGCGCCCACAGTGAGCACAGATAACGTGAAAAGTATTGGTAGGGTCAATGTTCATAATTAAATGCTCATTTGCTTTTAGTTCTCGCCCTTGCTTCTATGTATCGCATTTATTTAGTCAAGTACCACTGTTAAAGCAAACTATATATTTTCATTGTTTATGCTCAAACCTCAGTCTGCCCCGAGAAAGTTAAACCTAGGATGTGTAGCATTTCTTTCTGTTGCCCGCTGTTCATCATTTGTTATTGCTGTTGTTGGCGGATAGCAAAGTGGGCACTGCAGTGTTCGGGGCGCGCACTGTTTATAGTGCTGTAAGCAGTGATTGTAAAGATTCCCAGACCTGTAAAAACCTGCCTTCCCAGATGCACCCGGTACTGCGCGAGGGGATGACTCTGTCTTTCTCCCCCCGCTGGAGGCAGGGATGCCCGCATGGAGGAGTGCAGAGCTGAGAGCCTCACCCCGGACCCGGAGCACCTGATCATCTGTCTGCCCCAACAGATGCGACCAACCTGCCCTGCGCCTGCAGCCTGCAGGAGCTGGACAGACCAACACTGAGATTTCATTGGCTGCTCCTACACCACTGTCCCCTAGCAGCCTACAAGTGCTGAACTGACCTTGTGGGACCCCTCGGTGAGTGACGTATGGGTCCATAATTGGTTGGGTCCGGCATTGGAAGAATCAAGTGTCTGGGAAACATATGCTCCCAATCGTAGTGGCCTGGGGTGACGCCTAAAGTCTATCTTGGTGCACGTGCAGCGGTGGGGCCTAGTCCAGGGGGCAAGTGACAAACTACTCTGCGACTGAGAGGGGGGCGGTGCTCTACAATATTGGGCTCTTACCTTTCCTTTGGATCAAGGGCTGAGATCCTGGCTGTGTACACCGCAGACTGGAATGAGGTAGACTTACTAGCCGTGAATCTCCGCTGGCAAGACAGTAATCTGTCCCTTCTTGTTGTGACATGCCCACACCATCCCCCTAGGAGCATCTCGTGAGTGAGGCACATGGAGGGTCCGGAGTTGCAGTGACGATGGAACCTCTGATACTGCTGTGTCAGCTTTTCTTGCCTGCACATTCCCGCAACTCCAAGCGTAGGCACACAACCTCACTATCCAAAAGTGGTACATTTTTCCATTTCCTTCGGATTCTGTAGGGGAGTCGTAAACACCCACTTGCCACCAATGACCCATAGCATCTACAGTTAAGTCTCCCGCTACCTGGTCAGAGCACGTTGGGGCAATCAGCAAACACTGTGCAAGGACAACGCGGTGTCTCATGGTTTCATTACTGAGGTTGTGATCCAGTAAGACAGACGTCTCTTCAGCTACTCACCAAAACATAATAAAAATATTGTTGCCACTTTCAAAAGTATTTAGTAAGCAAGAGCAAGAGAAATCTCGGATTTCGAATCGCTTTAGTTAATGGATATTCTCCTCGCCTAAGGCGTGGAAGATGGGTGACTTAAACCATGACGTCATTTACTTTTGCCGCTGCTTGTTTACATATGGTGTGTCACATTGCGCATTTGCCGTATATATATTAGATGGCAATATTTCCTATTTACGGAACCCAAATTACCGACTTCAGATGGATGGCTAGGGCTGTGATTGCTGGGCATCAATCTCATCTGCCTTCCATGTCCCAGACTTTACTTATGCCATGTGTGACCTCACCCTTTACACTAGGACTGCGTAGAATGCCTTTTCCCCTCTCTTTGCACAATACCGAAAAGCCTTTCTTGTCTCAGAAATCTGAGGCCCATCATCACAATAATGGGTGCAGTCTAAAGAGTGCAGTCTAAAAATACCAAGCACCACAGCAAAAACTCTGCCATCCTGTGTTCTGGCGAGGTTCCCTGGAGGACGAGTACAGAAGAGACGCTGTGAGTGGTAATGACGAATATCAGTAAGTAATCGGAATATCATCTTTTTCAGTAAGGAGTGTTCAAGTTACTGAGCCATCCTGACTTCATTGTAGCTCTAAAGCGCTGCCTTGAACACTCTCAACATAGGTTTAGGGCCTTTAAGGCATTGTTTGCTAAGTCTACCAATGGCCTTTTCTGAGAAATGCATCCGAATCAAAAGTGACACCTTGCACGAGATCCGTCCTGACTCTAAATCTGTGTTAGGATGTCTTTGAATAGGAGCAGGCCGTCCAATGCAATCCGTTCCCTTCACTTCATTCTTAGGGAAACTGAGGCTGTCGGGGATTATGCTTTGCAACCTCTGCCTCCAGCAGATAAATAACTGAGTATTTCAGCAGAGGTGCTGGCGTCTCAGAAGAGTAATTTGTTTGCGCCTTTATTCTAAGGCTTTACAGATTTTTTTAGGAGTACCTTTTTGAAAGACAGTGACAATTGGAGATTGCTTTTTTTAGTGCATATAGGGAAGTGCCAAAGACTTCTGTCCTCATTTCCAAATATATTCTCTAAATCCCCTATTCTCCAGATTGCAGGCTTGGTCCTGAGAAGCCCCCCGGGGGCAGCATTTATGAAGAGTAAACCTGGCAACAAAGTAAAGATGCACTGTGCAGAGGAAAGGGGGAACAGAATTAGCTAATAAGGGACACATAAGAGGTGCTTCTCTACCTTTTCTCCCTCTCTTCCTCCTTTTTTTCTCAACCATGTCTATCTCTGCCCCTCCTTTTCAGTAAATCTCAGTTAAATTCTATTACTTTCCATAAGCTAAATGTGCATGACTTTGGATGCTATTGGAGTGACCTGAGATAATCCCCTCTACTTCCCCGCCCTCTGAATTACCAGTAACATTGATCTTGGTCATTTCAATGTCGACAAAATAACAGTTATTAGAGGATTTTGTGAATTAACATATGGGAATTGGTATTGCCGTCCCAGTTTCCACGTTTCCCCCAGTATTTCTCTTGGAGATTTCAACTGCTTTCAACAGCTAAAATCCACAGAAGTGAGTCTCAGATTCCTGGCAGTTAGAATTTGGTCAGTGGTGAGGTGGATGCCCTACCCCATCCTTACCGGACTCCCTTCTTAATAGCAAAATCCCTTGTAACCTGCAAATCCTATGAGAACCTGACATTGGCTTTAGTTGATATATGCAGGTTCTCAAGAAAGTTAACAATACAATTCTCCACTCCCATTGCCCTCACGGACTGCCACAGCTTGTCCCTGTTGACACAGTCAAACGCAGATGACAAGTCTATTAAGGCAAGGTGGATAGTTACGGGGAGAGCGACAGTATATTTACTCAGTATCATTGATAAATTGAGACACTGAGCCACGGTGGAACGTCCTGGTCGAACACTGTACTGGACGGCTGACAAGATCTTGTGGTCCTCCGCCCAAGACAATAATCTCTGTAGGAGGACCCAACCTACCACTTTTACCACGGAGTCAAAAACGCGAGATTGGTCTATAGCAGTGGTTACTATTTCTGTCGCCCTTTTTGAATACAGGAACTATAGAAGTTGCCCAGGACTGTGGGCAAGGATTAGTTACTTACCTGTAATCCTAGTTCTCTTTCAGGGGTATCCTCATCAAAGTCATAAGCACTGAATATTCCCGCCCATGTGCGGGACCCCGGAAACAATATAAAAATATATATGTAAAAAACACATATCTCGCTCCACATATATGTATGTACATATATTTTTTTTCTCACACCAATGCAGCTCCATAACTGAGGCTAAAAACAATGTAAACACATATACATGCACTGCAATTAGCAAGAAAAGCAAAAGAAAAACACATCGGGTCAAATAACCTTTGAACTTTGTGTTTTAATGAGTAGACCACTCATAAATCCTGAAAATTGCTTGTAAATAGACATTGTTAGCCCTCAGGCTGCATTGCAAAACAATAGCATAGAAAATGAAACCATTTTCAACAAAAAAACTGGCACCGTGCCTTTAAGGCAGCCATGACCCCGGGCTTCCCATCATGCCTCAGGGGTGACAGTTAGGTCAGTTGTTCTTTGCATAACCCTGAAGACAGGGCTCAACCACAAGAGTGACATAGTACCAAAATCTCATTTACCTGGGGAGGCGGGTGGGTTGCTTATGACTTTGATGAGGATACCCCTGGAAGAGAACTAGGATTACAGGTAAGTAACTAATCCTTCTCTTCCAGGGGATCCTCATCAATAGTCATAAGCACTGAATAGAATAGCAAGCCCATCAACCACCTGCAGGTAAATGAGAAGTACATGACCCAACCAAACCATAACAGCCAAATAACTCAGCTGTTAAACAGATTCCTCAGGGAGGCCTGGCCCACCTGGGTATCTGCCCTCGTGTCAGAATCGAGACAGTAATGTCTGGTAAATGTATGGACAGACCTCCAGGTCGCCGCTTTACAAATCTCAGACATGGGCACATCCTGCAGGTAAGCCGCCGTGGCCGCTCTACCTCTAGTAGAATGCGCTTTAGGAGTAAACCCCAGAGGTTTCTGCGCCAACTGGTAAGCAAGTTTGATACACGAAACGATCCACCTGGAAATGGAATGTTTCGATGCTGCATGGCCAGTTCTGATCGATCCGTAGTTAATAAACAATTGATCAGAATGTCGAATAGACTTGGACCTGTCCAGATAGAACTTTAAAACCCTTTTCAGGTCCAACGAGTGTAAAGCCCTCTCAGCTGGAGTAGAGGGATTAGGAAAGAAAGTGGGTAAAGAGATAGACTGATTGACATGAAAATCTGACACCACTTTCGGCAGGAAAGAAGGGTGCGTCCTGAGCACCACTCTATTCAAATGAAATACTGTATACGGTTCCTTAGTACATAGGGCCTGAATTTCGCTCACCCTACGGGCTGAAGTAATTGCTACCAAAAAAGCCGCTTCCCAGGAAATATGCTGTAAAGTAGCTTTATGAATGGGCTCAAAGGGAGGGCCCATCAACTTTGATAGTACTAGGTTCAGCTCCCAGGGAGGAGAAGGAGGCCGTACAGGAGGATACACCTTTTTCAGACCTTGCAGGAAATCTTTTACTGCTGGCAACTGGAAAAAAGAGGTTTGCGAAGGTGATCGCCTATAAGCAGTCATAGCGGCTAGATGCACCTTAATGGAGTTAAACTTCAAACCTGCTTTGGCCAGATACAACAAGTATGGAAGAACTGCTTCTTCCTGACTCTTCACCGGATTGTGACCATTCTGCACGCACCACATATAGAACCTCTTCCACTTGCATGCGTAAGAATGTCTCGTGGAAGGACGTCGTGCTTCTCTCAGAATGGACATGCAGTCTTGTGGCAGTCCTAGATGGCCGTACTGAATGACCTCAGGAGCCATGCTGCCAAGTTCAGTGATGGAAGGTTGGGATGGTGAATCCTCCCGTTCATCTTCGATAATAGGTCCGGCCTGCAAGGAAGCCTCTTGTGAGGAGACACTGACAGGTGAAGTAGGTCCGTGTACCACCATTGCCTCGGCCAGTCGGGGGCAATCAGGATCATCGTTGTGCACGAGTGGTTCAGCTTGCTCACCACCTTCGGGATCAGCGGAAGTGGTGGAAAGGCGTACACAAATTCCCCTGACCAGTCGATCAAAAGAGCATTCCCTCTCGTTCCTGGCCGGTAAAACCTTGAGGCGAAGTTTGGGCATTTGCTGTTTACGTCGTCCGCGAAGAGATCTATGGAAGGACGACCCCAAGACTGGAAAACGTCGTCTAGCACTTCGTCGTTGAGAACCAAGTCTTCTCTGTCCTCGAAGTGCCGACTTAGTGCGTCCGCCCTCACATTCTGCTCTCCTGGGAGGTGGACTGCTTGAACAGACAACTTGCGAGCCAGAAGCCAATGCCAGATGCTCTGAGCTTCTAGTGACAGGGTCCTTGAGCGTGTCCCTCCCTGCTTGTTTAAATAGTACATAGTGGTGGTGTTGTCTGTTTGTACTAGAACCACCTTTTCCTGAAGCGAGGGAAGGAACGCTTTGAGAGCCAGGTGGACTGCTCTCAACTCCAGCAAGTTGATGTGGTAGGTGCTTTCCTTGGGAGACCACAGACCCTGCACCTGAAGAGGGCCCATGTGCGCCCCCCAGCCTTGTAATGACGCGTCTGTGATGATCGTTTGTGTAGGAGGAGGCTGATGGAAGAGAATTCCCACTTGCATGTTCTGCTTCTTCATCCACCACTGAATGGAGGACCGTGCCACCTCCGACAAAGTGATCTGATCGTCCCAGCGATCTGATTGCTGGTCCCATTTGTCCTCCAGATCCTGCTGAAGAGGACGCATCCGAAGTCTGGCGTTCGGTACCAAGAATATGCAGGAAGCCATCGATCCTAAGAGAGAGGCTATCTTTCGCACTTTCTGAGACCTGTTGCGAAGAACTTGCTGGCACTTGAGTGCTATTGAAGACTGTCTCTCCGAAGGAAACACTTTTCCTACCTCGGAGTCTAGCAGAGCTCCTAGGAAGTGAATCTCCTGAGTGGGATAGGAGACCGACTTCTTGTAGTTGACATGCAGGCCTAGATGTTGACAAAGTTCTATGCATGTCCGAAATTGATTCCTCACGCTGTCTGGAGTTGGACCTTTCAACAGCCAATCGTCTAAGTATGGGTATACGAAGACTCCCCTGCGGCGTAGAGCTGCCGCTACCACTGCGACACACTTTGTGAACACTCTGGGGGCCGACTTCAACCCAAACGGGAGGACTTTGAACTGGTAGTGAGAGGTCCCCACCCGAAATCGAAGGAATCTTCTGTGATCTGGTCGTATCGGGACATGAAAATATGCGTCTTGAAGGTCCACCGAACACATCCAATCCCCCTTCCTGAGATGTGGATATATCGGGTGAAGCGCCAACATGCGAAATTTTTCTTTTCGTACATGTAGATTGAGCGTTCTCAAGTCCAGAATGGGCCTGTATTCCTCTTTCTGGCCCTTTTTCGGACCAGAAAATACCGAGTATACTCCTTTCCCCCTTTGTACCACCGGCACTCTCTCGATGGCTGATTTCTCGAGGAGTGTCGCTACTTCTTTCTTTAACCTTTGTAGCTGGTGACTTGACGTTGACATCGGAGGAACGGGTGGAGGTAGACTATGGAAACGAAGACAGTACCCATTCTGCAGCGTAGACAACACCCATTGATCTTTTGTAATGGCCTGCCACTCTGTCCTGTGATGCGCAATGCTTCCCCCCCACTGGAGTGGACAACGGCGCTGGGGGAAGTGAAGACTCATTGCTTCTGCTGAGATTTATTGAAGTTGTTGCCTTGTCGCTGATTCCCATTGCCTTTGGAATTGCGCTTGCCTTTGTATTGCGACTTTTGTTGACCTTGCTGGTTCTGGCCCTTCTGCCAGTGAGGGGTTTGAACCCTCTGCTTCGAAGAGCCCTTGTTGTCCGAACGGAATTTCTTACGGAATTCCTTCTTCTTTTCAAGCCCCACGGCTTTGAGGGTGTCTAACTCAGTCTTCATCCTCTGCATCTCCTCATCAGCACTCGCTCCAAAGAGAGACTTGCCTGAAAAGGTAAGATTCAGAATCCTGGCTTGAGCCTCGGGTTTCAATGCTGTAAGGCGCAACCATGAGGATCTCCTCGCTGTGATTCCATGCGCATAACCATGCGCAGCCAGCGTTGCTCCATCTGCCGCCGCTCCTATCATCTGATTGGAGACTTGACCGCCCTCCAACAGAATCTCCTCAAAGTCCTTCCTATCTTCCGGAGGAAGTTTATCAGAAAATCTCTGAAGTGAGTCCCACAGAGATCTATCATATCTGCCAAGCAGCGCTTCCGCATTAGAGACCTTAAGGAAAGAAGCCGAGGTGTTACAAACTCTTCTCCCCCATGAGTCTTGCACCTTGCTGTCCTTATCCGGCGGTACTGTGGATGAAGAAGCTACCGCATTGGATTTTCTAGCCGCCGCAATGATTACTGAATCAGGCGGGGGATCAGATTTGAGGAACAAAGGATCCTCATCAGGAGGACGATACTTCTTGAGAATTCTAGCTGGGACGGACTTCACCGTCGCCAGAGTCAGGAAGACTTCATTCACTGGGTCCATTATACCCGGAACCAACGGCAACAAAGGTTTGGGTGTCGTTCTGTGCTGTAGGGTTTCAAATATGACTGTCGTCTTGATCTGCGGAGCAGTCATAGGCACTCCTAGCTTCAGGGCTCCCCTGCCCAAAATGTCCTGGAACGAGAAGATATCCTCAGTTGGAGATATCCTCGAGCGTGGACTGTTCGTCAAGGTCGGAGAGTAATCCCTGTGAGAACGGTTCCTCGAAGAACCTGAAGAGCTACGGGTCCTCCTGGACCTAGATCTTCTACTTGAACGCGTTCTAGAAGGAGATCTATCTCTGTGACAAGATTTTTTCGCACTTGAATGTCTAGAACGAGACTGTTCCTTGCGGGGAAGAGCCTGGTCTCGATATGCCTTTAGCCGATCTGCCATCGCCTTGTCCTCGGCCCAGTGGTGAAGGGGTCTATTCCACCTTGGAGAAAGATGAATAGAAGGAGATTTGTGAGTGGGATCCTTCACAGGTGAACGTGGCCGTGGATGTTGATCCACTTGATCCTGTTGCGATCCTGCAGGGGACTTGGATCTCTCCCTATGTGAACCGCTGTTTCGTCCATCCGAGGATCCGCCACTGTGAGATGATGAGGAGGACGAGGATCGGCTCCTTTGAGATCTAGAGGAAGATCCCGACCGAGATCTCTTTTCTGCGACCCTTCTTTTCTTGGCAGGAGGTTCATGCACCGGAGATTGTCCCACCTCCGCAGCCGATGCCGATCCTGGAGAACCGAATTGAGACCGAGACTGGTCCAATGGTTCACCTTCCTTCTCCTGCAGCACCTGCCTCAAAGGCGACCTCTCCTGTGATCTTGTAGGAGTGATGCTCACTGGCTGGGAAACGCTCTGTTCTCTGGCTCTCCGTGGATCCATAGACAGTGGCTGCATCGACGCCGAGCGCTGAGCTGATATACGCTCTCTCGACGTCGACCGCGGTTTCCTCGACACCGATCCCTTCGGCATAGAGCATCTCGCCGTTGAAGGACGTCCACTCGACGACGACTGAGGCTGCTTCGACGCCGATCGCCTGTGCTCTGTCGGCGACGGGGTGTGCCTCGAGGCCGAATGTCGCTTGCTTGAATGCGACGGAGGCTGCCTCGACGTCGAACGCCATTGATCGGGCGTCGACGTGGGCTGCTTCGATGTCGATCGACTATGTGTCGACGAAGGCTCCCTCGACGCCGAACGACCATGACTAGTCGTCGACGGAGGATGACTCGACGCCGAACGCCGGTGGCCTGGCGTCGACGGAGAAAGCCTCGACGTCGCAGCATGGCGATGCTGCTTCGACGTCATGTGGCTCGCCGTCGAACTCTTCCGCTTCGACGGTGACCTATCCCTCGACGCTGTCTGTAGCGGAGGTACCTTGGATGTTGCCGCTGAAGACATCTTCTTCGTCACCGTCGACGCCGAATGCGAACCGGTCGGGGCTTCTTTCGACGTCGACCGCGCCTTCCGACTTTTCTGCTTCTTGGGAGATCTTCCTCTCTCAGAAAGCCCATAAACACGAATTCTCTCACGTTCCTTAAGAGTTCTGGTTGATAAAACCTGGCAGTGTTCACAGGTTTTCGAGGAATGAGAAGCTGGTAGGCACAGGATACACACTGAATGAGTGTCAGTCTTGGCCATCTTCCTTCCACATGAAGGGCACTTGTCAAAGAGAGAAGGCATCTTTGACAGAAAAATCACCTTTTTTAAGCCTAAAAAAGGTAGCAGTAACACCCTAAGTCCAAAAGACGTCGAGGGAAAGCAAAAAATTGTAGATAACAAGAATATTTTTTGACAAAAAGCCAAAAAGAAAAGGGAGCTGTTTCACCAGGGTCCTGACTGAAGGAGCCGGAAAGAACAACTAACCTCACTGTCACCCCTGAGGCATGATGGGAAGCCCGGGGTCATGGCTGCCTTAAAGGCACGGTGCCAGTTTTTTTGTTGAAAATGGTTTCATTTTCTATGCTATTGTTTTGCAATGCAGCCTGAGGGCTAACAACGTCTATTTACAAGCAATTTCAGGATTTATGAGTGGTTTACTCATTAAAACACAAAGTTCAAAGGTTATTTGACCTGATGTGTTTTTCTTTTGCTTTTCTTGCTAATTGCAGTGCATGTATATGTGTTTACATTGTTTTTAGCCTCAGTTATGGAGCTGCATTGGTGTGAGAAAAATAATATATGTACATACATATATGTGGAGCGAGATATATGTGTTTTTTACGTATATATTTTTATATTGTTTCCGGGGTCCCGCACATGGGCGGGAATATTCAGTGCTTATGACTATTGATGAGGATCCCCTGGAAGAGAACCCTTCTTTGCCACAGCGTTGAAAACGGACTCCAGTATTGGCGCCCAAAGAGAGGGGTCGACTTAAATAAGTCTGGAAGAATCCCATCAGGGCCAGGCGCTTTACCGCTAGATAAACCTGTGAGCCCTTCCAGGATCTCCCCCCTCTCACATATTATTATTGGGTCCTTCCTGTCCTGAGGTTTCCTGTAATTAAGCATGAACAGGAAATCAAACATGGATTTAAAATGAAGTACCCACTCCTCCTCAGTGGTGTGAGTCAAGGCACCCCCCCTTCCTGGTCAAACAAGGGCCTATTCACAACACTCCAGAACTTCGAGCTATTTCTTAGAGTGCTGGAATCAATCAGCTCCTTCCATGCTTCTTCCTTCAATGCTCCCTTCCGATTTCAAGGGCTAACTTGTATTCCCTACAACAGGCAGAAACTTCAGATTGAATTCTGGGTTTTGCTGACAAGACTTTCCTCAACCTCCCAGCTGCCTTCGAGCAATGGTAATCAAACCATCTAGGACCAGACAAAGTGTGTCCTCTGGCAGAAGCGCATAGCAATTCGGCCACTTTATGTGATATAAACTCAAATGCATCAAGAATCTCATTTGGGAGGGACCTCTCCATTGTGCATAATAACAATTTGTCAGCACCGGCTATATTAAACTTGTTATAAAATCTTTCTGGGGATACATGGGGCCATTTTAATCTACGCTTCCCATCTGTCTGTCTCAATACGCCCTTACTTGGAGCATGCCCCGATTTTACTGATAGTGGACCTGTCATATGAACTGTTAAAGCGTTATAATCACTAAATTCACTTTCTTCTATATTAAAATTATTTAAAAAGAATTGTAAAGATGACGAAATTAAAATAAAATAAAAGACCCCCTCCCGTGCCCTTGAAAAGTTGGCACATGAAACTTAGTGTACGGGTCAGTTAAGAACATTGTGGCCACCAGATCTAGTTCATTTAACATAATGTTCAGCAGCTCCCCTTGGGCATGATGTTCAAAATGGAAACCCTTCATATGGGGGCAGCCCAGCTCAGAGATGCAAGATGTCGTTGTCTTACCACAAGGATGTATGTTAAAATCACCTGAAACCAAAAGGTTATGAAGACTTAGGCCCAAGTATTGTTTTATAGTTACTCCCAGGGCCGTAATGTTACAGGCCTCATGTGGGGAGGACAGTGAGTTGAAAAAATTAACAATTCCCCAGCTAATATTACCCCTTCTGGCTGACAATGCCAGAATTCCTGGGTGTGTAGTTAGTATCCTAACCCGTCACCTGCAACATACAATCAATAGCCACAGAGATATATGCGACTAGTCCGCCCTTTGGTCTTCCTCTCACAGATGGAATAGCTGGGACAAAAAAGGTCTTATAGCCTTCCAGGAATAAATCACACTCCACATACCATGTTTCCTGGAGGCTAATTACCATAAATTGCTTGACATAGCACACCCAACGTGGGTCCTGAAGCTTAGTTGCCAACCCGGCAATATTCCATGATAGAAAGTTGTTCGATCTCACAGCTGGGAGCACAACAGCTACCCCCCCTAGAGACTGGAGAGGTGCAACCGATTCAGGCCCTAAAGATGTAGGGCCCCTCAGTCAATCGCATTCCTCCATGCCGGTTAAGGCAGAATATCTATTGTTTGACGCCAGTGTGGGGACGGGGCCAAATTGGCTATTTAATACAGGCGGTAGTTGGACCGTAGAAATGGGCTGTTTTCTAGGGACTGGTCTAGTTATGCACTCCTCTTGGTATGCTACCCTAGGGCCATTTACCGACATGTCCCCGTAGGGGACTGGCATGTAAAAATAGCCCAGAGGTAGTGCTTTGATGACAGATCCCATTAGGGGAGTAAGGCTGAAATTCCTGGAGGGAATACGGCCTGCGGTAAAGGGGTTATCAAAATGTATAATGATACAGTCACCTGTCCTCTGTTTGCGTGAGCTCCTGATCCAGCATGACCCTCAAATAGGAAAAAGCCCCTGTTTTGGGAACCGATGTAGACCTAACCTTAAAGGTAAAGGGCTTCCCTGTACCGGGTCCAGCCTCCATCACGTAAGATTAAGATTAATTTACTATCAGGTCCCGGTCCTCCATAAATTTCATGAAGGAATTGAGGAGGGATTGTAGTTCACTCGCTGTCCTAGACATGAGGACAGCGTCGTCTGCACACAGTAATACCGGCAGACCACGCCTTCCCACATGCGCCTTGATTTTTCAAATATGGTACGAGAGATGTCCCTATGATTCTGTCTGATTGTGTACGAAGAGATTCTTGGTCCTGAGGAGAATCCCTCAAACTTTAGGCCAATCAAGCTGATTTACCTTTTAAGATGTATATAGCTTTGTGAATTTTTGATGGCCTTTGCTGAAAGTCATTAATCAGTGTTTTGACTAAATTTTTGAAAGAATTGTGTTTGTACATAAAACGTTTTCGGCTAGGCACCCCAGGGTGGGTTTTGCGTGAATGAAGAAAGGATGTTTGTATGAATGTAGGAAAGAATCGGACACAAGTATAATTGCAGCACCAAAAGTGAGATTGATAGGGAGATTGTAGTGTGAGAGTGCAAAAAGGGATCATTAAGTGGGTTCCAAAAACAGATTTTCCGCGGGGGTGATTTGTTGTTTGTTTTTTGTGATGATCATTGAGGTTTTTGTAAAGTTTTTGTATTCTTTAAAAAATTAAAACATTGGAGAATAATAAAGCAGATGAATTCAAATTGAAAGAGCAGTTAAGAGGGATTTGTTTGATTCTTTTTCCCATCTTTAAAACAATTCAAAAGAGCGGCAGTACTGGCATTTCGATTTGTTCATTATTGAGGCATGGCCTTGCTGCGTAATAGCCAAACCCTTTATTGGTATTCCCACATGTGGGGCATCCACCTGGTTAACAGTCAGGGCCTTCTCCAAATCATTTATATATAGATTAAATAAAAAATGGGCCAGGATACAGCCTTGGCGTATCCCTCTCTGGATAGTGAATTGTCGAGGTACCTGATCCTCTTTCGTAAACCGTACAACAGCTTTAGAGTCCCTATGTAGTTCTCTGAGGAAGAGGACAATCTCATTGCCCACGCCCATGCACTGCAAACACTCCCATAACTTATTTCGGTTGACACAGTCGAAAGTAGAAGACAAGTCCATAAATGCAAGGTAAATCCGGCCTGAACGAGCAACTGTTTATTTGTTAATAATCAGGTACAGGTTCAGGCATTGGTTGATTGTGGATCTCCCTGGGCGAAAACCATAATGGGTATCTGTCCAGATGTTATTTGCATCAGCACATGTGGACAACCTTTCTAACAGAAGCGGTCCCAGCACTTTGACAGATGAAACCAAAAGAGATATGGGCCATTAACATAGCATACTATTGGTGTCCTTTCTTAAACATAGGCACTATGGTTGATAGGGACCAGGTACTAGGCAGTTCCTTACTGATGGCATCGTTTATGACCATTGTGAGGATTGGCACCCAGAGTTGGGGGTCTAGATAAAAAAGGTCCGGAGGGATGCAATCTGGGCCAGGAGCTTTGTTCTTAGACAGCCCCACTATTCCTTTACTGACTTCTTCAGCTGTAATGAGGAGGGATGACTCCCTTCCATCTCTAAGTTGACAAGTGTCTGCTTTCTGGCAGAACATTCCCTCGAAGTGACAGACCCAATCCTCCTCAGTGATATGTGCATCTAGGGGCTCAGAGTTTCCCCTGACAGAAAGGGGAAATTTACAATAATCCAAAACTGGGAACTATTTTTATGGAGACAGGCCTAGCTAAGTTTGCTGCAAGCCTCCTCTGAGCTCGTTCATCCGCCTTGCTCATTCTATTTTATGGAACCCTCGGCTCGCCCCTACCGCGGCGGGATTCCTTGGAAAGATACTCAGGGCCGCCTTCAAATTCCTTGCAGCCCTTGAGCAGCCATGATCGAACCAGCTCGTAGCTCGTCCTTTCCGGAACGTGGGAAGAGCCTCAAGCAGGTCCAATTGTACGTGAGTTGGTCGAGAATGCCTCTAACGCGGCACCTGCCACCCCACGTCCAGTTGTACAAATGTCAATTTCGCTCTTGCAATTTCCCATAAGGGCCTCATAAAAGGAGCCCGGAGATATCTGCACCCATCTCAGCCTTCTGCTCTGATCTACTACCCTTAGTATTCCACTAGTGACAACATTGGGGCATTTCCCTACCTTGGGCCAGGAAGTCGAAATGCACAGGGGGTTATGGTCAATATAGATACTATCCTCCACCGAAAAAAGTTCGAAAACGGGGCTTGAAACAAAAATATCGTCTATTAACGTTTGACACCCCCTTCCAGTAAAGGTCGGAAGAAAGTCCTTCCTACTGTGGGCCACCCTGGTCCTCAACGTAGTTAAGTCAAACTCGTCAGCAAGTGCATTAAGACTGTCTGGATCCCCCCAAATAGGTAAATGTTAAAATACCCTGCAATCACAAAATGTCCTGTCACAGAGCCCTTTGTGTCCATATTCTTTAGGAAAATACCCAATCTGGTGATGTTACTGAGGGGTTGATGCCCAACACTAGAGTTATAGAAATTTAACACCACCATATTTATCGACCCTGCAAACTAACATTATCAGTAGGTATTTCCTTCAATCGGCATGGGATGTCCAAGGAAACATATATTAACAGACCCCCCTTTGATCTACCCATCTGTGAAGCAGTAGCTGGCACAAAAAATGACAAACCCCTCAAGGAAAAAAGTGTTCTTAGTAGCCCATGTATCCTATAAACAAATACTGAAACCTTTAATAATCGTGATCCAACCGGGATTGGTTATCATATTTGCAAGCCTAGCTATATTCCAGGAAATACATTTGCAGATTTGAGCTTATTCGGCCGCACCTGCCCCTACTGGGGGAAGCCCCATGGAATCTTCGTGAGGGGTACTAGCTCGGCTGACTCGACGACCGTGCGTCAATCGCAAGTGTCCAATGATGCCAAGGGAGCAAAGGGGTTGAAAGTCGGGATAACTTGAGATACTAGCTAATGAACCTGTCGAGCCTGGTCCGAGTGAACGGAGTTAATAGGGATTTTTGGAATGCCCACCCTGTTAGGCCTTGAGATGTCAGAGGGAAGACTGTAGAAGTTGCCTAGGTGGACAGGCATTATAGTTGAAACTTGAGCCCCCCTGTTGTTCTGGGCCACCGAATGTAAGATTCTCTCTGCTAGGTGGAGTATGTTGAAATTAACGACAACACAGTCCCCGGGTTTTGGTTGACCCACTCACCCATGAGACTCTACGCACCATAATATGTTTCTCCACCCTTAGGCCAAGAGGTGTATTCCGATCCAGCCAATGCAAAACCTTATTCTTAAGCCAGCCGAAATCCTCACCAGCACCACGGGGAGTGCTGGAACGTTACGGAGTACCACCACATATGGAAGACATTCCGGGGGGGGGGGGGAATGTATCGTTGGCAGCAACTGCCATGTGTTTGCCCCCTTAGAGTCTGATAAAACACCTCATAAGGCTATTCCTGTTGGAGAATTAACAAGCCCGGTGCAAGATGTAAGGTGCTGTGCCGTCCCAACTCCGTCCTTTGGGATCTCGATGGGCCGTGTGATAGAGATCTTACAGTTATTCTCTGGTACCACCACAGACTTGGGCCAGTTGTCCCCCGCACTTCAGATAGGGTGGTAACTACACCCTGAGGATCCGAAACCCCTGCTGGCCTACATCGGTTGGTCTCCTTTAACACCTGCTCGATTGCAGCTAAACATGTCCTGATGGGGTCTAATTTATTCTCGATTTTGGTCATTAGTGAGCCCATCTAGGCATCCATTAAGGATTCCAAGTCCACCTTGGTTAGTGGAGGGTGTTTGCTCACACCATGTCCGTTCCCTTCTTCCCTTGAACGTTTAGCCACTGCACCAGAAGCTGGACCTTTCCTTTCAACTCCCGTTCTCCATCCAACTTTAAACATCGCTGGATTGCTAAAATTACCCTCATCCTGTAAGGAGGTGGGCACTATTGGGGCATAGCTGGTGGAGCTGGATCGAGCTACCACAGGCCCATGCGATCCCTCTCGCGGGTCTCCCACGATTGTCCCCGAGACTGGAGAGCTAGATTGACCCGAAGAAGTTCCAGTTGCCGAATAGATCACTTGGGCACAGTGCAGGGCACTACCCCACTCCTGGAGGGCTAGGGGCAAGACGAGGTATAGGCGAGCGGGAAAGCCGACGGGACACTAATTCAATTTCAATGATCCCTGCTGCCCGCGTTAAGAAGGCATCCATCGTGTAATGTGAAGAGCCCGTAGGTCCCACAGGAGCCAGGGCTGCACCTTTACGTCTCCCCATCTGCCCGGATTAGGAAGACGTAAAAGGACACAAATCCCAGTACCAGAGGAGATAGTGAATAGGGTTAAGATCAGCAGTCTACCTGTTCAGTCGTAACAGTCACAACAATGCTACTCCAACTTCGGAAGAACAGTACATAAGAAGATTTCCTACCTCACGAATTTCACATCCAATGGAAGTATGTTCAAACCATGAGGCCCCTTCACAATCCTTTAATATCCTTTGATACCAGTTCTAATCAGACAACCAGGTTGCCAAACACACAACCAAGAGAGGGGGCCCAGCCCAGTCTCTTCCGGGCTGAGACGGGCCCGCCCTTGGCCTGGACTTGGGCCGCGCGCGTCACGCGCCGTGGGATGTCAATGGCGCTTTTGTTCTCGATTTGCAGCACCCCCCCCTCCTGGGGTCCTGCTGGCTTGTGGGCAATGGTGTCCTCCCTGACGGCACAAACAGAGGCAGGCAGGCGACAAACAGAAGGATAGCTACATGTCATCGAACCATGAACCACTGCAGTGGAGACTGCCTGCCCCATGTGTAACAAACCATGTAGCTTGAACCTTACCAGCATGTCCTCATCTAGTTGCCCAATGTGGTTCTCGGTCAGCATGATGCTGGAAATGTGATCTTCACTGGCTGAGACAATCTCTCCAAAAACACTGTTAAGCAATTCCTGTAGAGAGGTGAAGAACAGAATTAACAATGCGAAGAAATAATTCACTATTCAACTGATTCCATAAAATACTTCAACACGTAAACCGCTACTTGCTCAAGGATATAGTTTCTAGTTTCTTTTGAATTCGGTGAAAGTTCACAAGTTGAAAAATATTTAGAACACCCATATAGCTTAATTATTTGAAACAATGCCACACATGTGGCAAAATGGTGTTTAAAGTCTCACTTTTGAACCAACACGCAAGTATACCTTCGGCAATAAACTCTGCACATATTAGAAGCACATTACATTGGGAAACAACGGTGTAAAGATAATGCACGGTAATCAAACAAAGTGGGAGCATCACAAGTAAGTCAACTTGACAACAGTAGATATATTGTAAGTTATATCTACAGTAGGAGAACAAGGTATGTTTCTAGTGCTTCATGATCTTCAAATTAGCAATGTTTAAAGAACATTTTATTTCTTTGTGATTTTCTGTTTTGTAGCAATGCCTCAGGACGCCTAAGTGTGCTTTACATATCGACTTAAACAGTCAAATAATGAGAAAACATCAAGTCTAAACAATCTATGAACTGAAGGCAGTAGACAAAGTAAGTAGAACAGAATGAGGATGGTCATCAATCGCAGGTAGGTTCAGTTAAATAAAAGTGAAACAGATAAATTTTTTTAAATGTCCTGATCAAATTCTGTGTGAGAGTGGTAGGGAGTGCCTGAATGCCAATTGCAACTTTTAGCATCACAGGACCATGCTTGCACACTTTCCCCTGATAGACATGCCAATTGATATTTGATAATTTGACACAAATCTGTAGTTCTCGCTCAAAAGTCAAGGTAGATTGAATTGAGAGAAGGTGAGGA
The DNA here is from genome assembly GCF_964261635.1 of Lissotriton helveticus. Classification (NCBI taxonomy): domain Eukaryota; kingdom Metazoa; phylum Chordata; class Amphibia; order Caudata; family Salamandridae; genus Lissotriton; species Lissotriton helveticus. The sequence goes on from NC_136061.1 coordinate 1,173,365,291, forward strand.
GGGCTAGCAGTTACACTGCGCCATACACTAGCTGCCGACTCGTCGCGGCGCCTGGGCCGATGCAAGATAAACAAAGGGACCGCTGCACTGGTAAGTCCTGGGGTGCAGACTCTCATCTCCTCCGCGCATCTGCACTGGAGGGCTCCCGCGGTGCTGCGCTACTCGGCGGCCGCCGACGCCTTCAAGAATAATCGTTGCGCCTCGGAGGCGGGCCCAGGTGGAAAGGAGCTGCGCACTAGCTGGAACCCGCGGCCTGCCATTGGCGGCGGAAACAGCTCCCGGGGAGTCACGGGGACTCCGAGCCCCAAGCTGCGGCGCCACTAGCTGGGCTGTCGCCGCCAACACACGTTTAAGAATGCTGAAGTGGGAACTCTTAAAAAGAAACGCATCAAGTCGCACTCAAGCCTGTCAAAAAGCTGGGAGCAAGCTTAAATTAATGCGCGGCTCCCCATTTACATTGTGGGCAATAAAGACAAAGGTCACGGATTACATACTAATTTAAGAGCTAAGAGGATACTGGTGGCTTCACCAAATACCCTGCACGGTGCCTCAATTCTAAGGTGTGCCTCGAAGCAGCTGGAAACCCAAGAAAGAGCAACTAACATACTGGCGCAGCTCGAACTCATCCCCAGTCGCATACACCCTGCCTCAGGTAGCTAGAGCCTACTACATCGTCACTTAGATCTCAGATCCATCATTTGCAGCTGTGCTGCAACTGCGGATACTGTCCACAAGTCACTGCTAAGTTCTGCTGCTGGGCAGCGGCGGCATTGGGAAAAACGACGTAAAACAAGCAAAAGTGTTGTTTGACAAGAAACCCAACCGACACACAGATAGTGGCCCCGCGGCTGATTTTGTCACAGGGGACATAGGAGATACAGAGGAAAACAAGCTGGACAAAGGACTGCAAATAATTAAAGCAAAAATGAATGTTGTGGAGGTCCGTCCGATTCAGACGCAGTAATATCAGGAGCAAGGAATACCAAAATAACTAATATGGAGAACTTTGTGAAAACCCTGTTGCACGAGTTATTCGGCAAGGAACTATCTAGTGTGTTTCTAGTGGAACGGGCTCACTGTACACTGTACATTGAATCCCAAAGCCCCGGTAGGGGCTTCACCACGCCGAATTCTTGCTTGCCTACTACATTACTGTGACTGCGTCACAAATCTGAAACAGGCACATGAACTTGGCTCAATTCAATACCAGAATAACGCAGTCTCCTTCTATCCATATTTCATTTTCACCCACTGGTCCAGGTGGCCCGCAAAGAATTCCTACTAGCAAAGAACCTGCTTAAAAAATCAGGGACGAAATACCACCTCTTATACCCGGCAAAATTGCGAGTCACTCTTGAAGGTAAAACCCACTTCTTCACAGACGCAAAAGCTGCATTTAAATTTGCCAGGCATGCTGGAGGCTCCAGGAAGACCCCATCACCAGGAGGCAGGGCCTTAATGGAATCCCATCTCAGTAACAATGGTTGAGTACACTGCTCTTTATCACTTATTATTGTTAAACTGTACCACTAATGCGTGAGATCATTGCTACCACATGTTTTATGTTATGTATCCTGTAAGGACAGGCCTGGCACACGGTAGCCCCCTGATGCGACAACTCCACATTAATATGCATGTGCTTCTTTAGAATATCGATAAGATGCAGTCACATACCGAAATAAACCATGACTCGGCAACCCAGCCCTAACTGGCGAGGTCATTCGCCGGCGAAACATAGTTCCCCCCGGGATAAGTATCCCTTGCAGCCTTAGGGCTCTTTGCCTTTACTGCTTGATTGGGGATAACTGGGTGGACTCTTAGCACAACCTAGTTGTGGGGATTGGTGAGTGAGGGAGGGGGCACCGTTGTTATCTATTTCCGCAAATTGTCTAGATATGGATGAAAGCACAGCACTTGTGACGCATAAAACATAAGCCCAGAAGTGTACTGCATTTGCCTTTACCACCATCATACAAACATCTGCTTAAACTGCTCCGAACATAGGGCATCGTTTAATAGATCACAGGCCCCTAGACAGCACCCTCCTGCATGTTTTTAGACAGGAAACATGGTGGTCTAAACCTGTACTACTTGGAATATTAGAGGTCTAAATGACCACAGAAAAATGCGGCTTGTCCACTCATACCTGGCTAGACACAAAGTGGATATTTGTCTTCTGCAGGAGACGTACCTGAAAGAAACCTCTACGGCAAAGCTAAAAGCTGGTAGATGGGGATGGGGGGGGGGGGGGGGGGGGGAGAGGGACACATATATGCATCTGCCTACTCTAATTACTCCAAGGGGGTGGCGATACTAATTTGTAAGGGTCTCCCATGGAAAACCAACCATGCCATCACTGACCTAGCAGGTACATACATTCTATTGAAGAGATCACTATATGGCAAGCAGATAACAATAGTGAATATTTATGATCCTAACAACGCAGATTAAGACTTTTTCACCTAGGTCTGGAAGGGGATAGTCACTAGGGAACTCCACAATACTCTGGGGTGGTGATTTCAATGTGACTCTGACAGACCAGATGGACAGGGTGGGCGCATCCAGCAGTCATCATCCACAGGCGACAGCTACATGACAACTATTTAGTTGATACCAGGAGACTACTAAACCCAGGTGTCACGGAAGGATCCTGCATAACACACCAACACAAAGCCTGGTCCAGATTAGTTTTCTGGTTGACATCCAAAAACATTCACTCTTGGGCCACAGCAGCTTCACATTTACCACGCACGCTATCGGATCATGCGCGGGTACGTATCACGCTTCAAGTCCCGCAGTTCCCTGCAAGATCATTCACATGGTGCCCATCTCCAACTGCACTATGAGACGCGGTATTCAAGGCTGATATGTGGAGAAATATTATAGAATATTTTGAACTTAATGAAACACTCGTGCAAATATTCTAGCGCCAAGACGCCCGCGGGTATAAGTCACGCTTTATAAATGGCAAAAACATAAACATAAACAAACATAAAACTCAGTCGATTCAGCAGGCACACTGGGGGAAGACCTTTATGGTTGTGATCAGCAGGGTGTGCATAGCCTCGCAGTCCGGGGTTCTCAGAGATATCTGCAACACCCTCACAAAGCTGAAGGGCGACATTCGCATGTTAGAAAGCCAATATTTTCTAACTCATAGCCTTGACCTGCTGGCCGCAATCAGGGAGAAACTGACAGCCTTCCAAGAGGAAGCAGAGATCGAAATAAAATTCCTACATTGACACGTACAGGCTCGACAATACAGAGAAGGCGATCGCCCCGGAAAGACACTGCCGTACTTGCTCAGCCCGTCCAGAGCTTCGTTAAACATCACTGAAATACACACAGGTGACCACTCCAGACCACTCGCCATCAGGTATACTAGAGACCATGAAAAGCGTCTATGCCCAACTGTATACAGCACAATGTCCCCTAAACACTCCGAGCTATTGGAGTACCTAGATACACTCGAGCTGTTGTGGCTAGACAGGGCACAACAAGACTATCTGGATGAGCCTTTCACTGCTGAGGACATACAGCGAGTAATACAAAGCTTACCCAGGTGACAAAGCACCGGGCTGGATGGGCTCACCTCTGCCTTCTATAAAGAATATGCTACACTCCTGGCCCCTCGCCGCCTGGCGGTGTTCCAGGAAGCGCTTTAAAAGGTGGCCTCCCACCGTCCATGAGGGAGGCCACCATTGTCACATTGTTAAAGCCAGACAAGGCCCCAACATCCTGTGATTCATACAGCCCACTGTCATCAATACATCTAGATAATAAAATCTTTGCTAAATTACTGTCGAATAGGCTGCAATCATTGCTTCCGCTAATTGTCCGACCAGACCAGTCAGGTTTCATACCAGGCCGTTCCACATCTCACAACCTACGCACCATCTTTGTATTAATGCACCACCTTGCCCCACATGTCACCGCGGTAGCCGCACTGCTCGATGCTACTAAAGAATTTCAGTCTTTGGAATGGAAATTCCTCTTCACACATCTAGACCGACTGGGGATAAGTCAAACATTCATACAGCAAATCCAACTACTATACACATATCCCACTGCCAGAGTGAGGGTCAATAGACTAATATCTGAACCAATTAATATTACAAGGGGCGCCCACCAGGGATGCCCGTTATCCCCCCTGCCTCTTGCCATGGAGCCCCTGGTGGCAGGGTTGTGACAACACCATGCTAACAAATGTATAGGATTCACCACCAGGGGTCTGATAGTGTCTATGTAAGCTGACGATATCACGCTTTATAGTAGCAACCCTGAGGAGAACCTCGTACAAGTGACGCGCGAGCTGATTCGATATGGGGGCCTTTCAGGAGTTCAAATAAATTGGGCCAAATCCACACTACTTCTGCTCACCAAGGGCACAAACAAGTTTGATTTCGAATTCCCGATATCATGGGCAGACGGCTCAATGCTGTATTTGAGCACTTGAATAAGTAGAGATATGCAGGAAATGTGGAATGCTAATTAAGGAAAAGTAATGACAAGGACAGATGACAGAATCCACATATGGAGGAGGATGCCCTTATCCCTAGTAGGTCGCATTGCTATAGGAAAAATTATAATTCTCCACAAGCTGCTGTACCTCTTCATCAATATTCCCATGCCACTCACTGGACACTTTGAGGCGCATCAGATCAGCAATGATATAGTTAGTATGGGCAGAAAAGCAGCCCAGAGTTTCATGGGAACCCCTCACACTACCGCTAGCACAGGGCGGCCTGGGTGCACCACACTTTAAATAATACGCATACTGGGCACAAGAGCAATTCCTGCACTTCTGGCAGTACCCAACGCCATTTCAACCTAATGTGGCCATTGAGATTGACCGTACTCCTCCTTACCACTATCCACGGCCTTACACAAAGACTATCAACACTCTAGACAAGAAACAGACACGACAGACATTGAGATGGGCGTGGGAGGAACTGCGGATGCTGCGAAACTGAGCAGATTATATGCGCCATCCAACCCACTAGCCCAAAGTCCTCAAATCCTGACGCTGATGGATCGCGGTATGATAGTACGGGCACATGAGATGCATATCCACACATTCTCAGATCTTTACCTATAAGCCACGTTTCTCCCCCTACACCAACTAACCAGGACCCCCAAGGAGGCACCGTTGAACTTACTCATATCTCCAGCTGCGAGACGACTGCCATGAACTACACAACACATTCCCTGACACTCCCCAGCTACTGGGGCACTAGAGTACATGATCACAGAATCATCTGTGTGGAAACTAATAACGCGCATTTACACTATCACACAACCAACATCTCCGATTATTGCCCCCATATCACGTAGCTCCTGGGACGCGGACTTGGATTCCCCCATGCTAGATTCACAGTGGGCCTTTTGCTATGGTCAACTCTAGCAGCTCTCTCAAACTACTGCCTACAATTAATACACCTTAAATTCTTGCATCGTATCTACCGCACCCCAGTGCAAGTGCACCACATGGGTGTACGATCAGGCGACAGGTGCTGGCGCTGTGGGGCACCTGAGGATGCCTTCTTACATTTGGCCTGGGACTGTCCACAGTTCACCTGGTTCTGGATAGCGGTATTTTATTACATAGAAAACATACAGGCAGGAGCTAAGGAGGTCCCCTCCCCCCCCTTAAAGGCAATTTTGGGCTATGTGTGTGGCATTCCCAAAGCTTGCCAACGGCTCGCAGCAATGTTGCTTTTGCTGGCCAAGCGCCAAGTGGCTATTCACTGGGGTGGAGGGTCCACACCGGACATACAAACCTGCCTAAAAGATGTTGCACACTGCAAAGAACAGCTGACATGCTACTGAGAGCTAATGACAATCAGATCCGGACCTAAAGCTATTTGGGAGCCATTCACCTGCTGGTTTTGATCCCTGAACACCAATACCTCTGAGTAAGCGAAAGACTTACACGGGATTAGACATGTAAACTCATTTTATATTCACATAATGTCCAAAACTGAAACAGCAGTGCAATAGGATGGCCAAATCATACGGGCACTGCACTTAAGCAAACAAACACAAACCTACTAATGCCAGAAAGATGTACCAGATGCCGGTCCTGATATCAGACGACAAGGCATGTTTACTATCACATAATAATGATATATGAGGGAGGAGGGTTATGGCATGGCTCAAAGGGCGAAGGGGGTATACTCATCGTAACATACATAAACATGTTGTGTTGTGCTGGTTGCTGAAACTATACTGCATATGAAAATGCTAGACAAGAGGGTGCGGTTGTTCTATGTTAGAAAACTCAATACAAATCTGATCATATGGTCCTTTATATAATAGCTCAGGCACATGTTCATCCAGGCCCAAAATACTATTGTAGCTATCTTTGAGAACATTTGTAAAGTTAAGCTCTAGGAATTTATGAATTTGTGACAGTGAAGAACCAGTTACTTACCTTTGGTAACAATGTATCTGGAAGAGACCTATGTTAGGTGTAGATTCCTTACCTTAGATTTTAGAGGGGACTGTGACACAGCTGCAGTGGTGATTAACAAACCAAGATTGGATCAGAGGCAAATACCTCTCCCTTCACCAACCAGATCTAACAGTAGTGACGGTTGCGTCACTCCTGGGATGGGCAGCCATCTGGGGGAGCCGGAGATCAGAGGAGTCTCGTCACCGTCAGAGTCCTGGCTCCATTTCAACCTACTGGAGCTCCGGGTGATCAGACTGGCACTGAAGGCATACCTTCCCTCTCTCAAAGGGAAAGTGGTGCAGGTGTTAACAGACAACACCATCGCCATGTGGTACTGCAACAAACAGGGTGGGGTTGTGGATCCTTTGTGTGGAGTTTCTTCGCCTCTGGACATGGTTGGAACATCCGGCCATAACCCTGGTGGTTCAATACCTGGCGGGTTCTCTAAATGCCAAGGCAGACTAACTCAGCTGTCGGTGCTTGATCAATCACGAATGCAGTCTTCATTCAGAGGTGGTGCAAGGTCTCTTCACCACCGAAGAGAACGTGCAATGTCGGCGGCACTCGCTTGGCGATGCTTTTCGGCTTGAGTGGAATTGCGGCCTCCTGTATGCCTGTCCCACTTCTGCCCAGAGTGCTCAAGAAGATCAAGCGCGACCGGGCCCAGTTTATTCTTGTGGCTCTGGATTGGGAACAAAGAGTCTGTTACCCCAAGCTTCTGAGAACGGCCATCGATCCTCCGATCAGACTGCCCCTTTGGGAGGATCTTCTGTCAAAGCAGCAGGGGACGGTTCTTAACCCAAACCTGTACAGTCTCCACCTCCTTGAGTAGAGATTGAGTGGCGACAGTTGACCGCTTTTGACCTTCCGCCCGAAGTCTGTGATATCATCTTGGCAGCCAGGCGTCCCTCCACTAAATCGGCATATGCCTGTAGGTGGAACAAGTTTGTAGCATGGTGCACAGCAAAGGTTGTAGATTCCCCTTCTACCACTCTTTCAGAGGTCATTTTGTATATACTCTCTCTGGCCCAGCAGTGCTCTGCTCTGGGCAATTTCCAAGGATATCTTGCACCTATCTCTGCTTTTCTTCAGATGCCAGATACACCATCCTTGTTTAAGTCTCCTATTGTTAACAGATTCTTTAAGGGCATTAATCATTTGTTTCCTCCATCTCCCTTCATAATGCTCCAGAGGGACTTGAATCTTATTCTCACGTCTTATGTGTGCTTCCTTCGAGCCTCTTTATAACTGTCCTCTCAGGATCCTCACTCTCTAGACTGCCTTCCTTGTTGCCATCACAGCTACTCGCAGGGTGAGTAAGCTTCAGGCTCTATCTTCCAAGCCCCCCTGTCTTTTCTGTGCATACGGACAAAGTGGTGTTTAGAGCGAGGCCTTCGCTCCTTTCTAAAGTGGTTACACCCTTTCATATAAGACAATCCTTCACCTTGCGTACCTTTGCCCCACCCTTCCTAGGACGAGGAAAGACTCCACCATCTGGACCCTAAACGTGGGTTTTCATTCTGCCTTGACAGCACTAAAGACTTCCAGGTAGATGATCAATTCTTTGTTGGCTATGTGGGTGCCAAGAAAGGCTGGGCTGTCCTTTGTATTAAGATCTGCTGTGCTTTAGCGAAGAAGATCTTCCAGTGGGATTGCGTGCTCACTCCACTAGGGCTACGGCAGCAACCACTGCATAGGCATGGGGAGTCCCACTCCTTTATATCTGCCAGGCAGCAACGTGGGCATCTCTCCACATGTTTACCAGACACTATTGCCTGTAGAGTCAAGTCCGGAGGGACGGCTATCTTGCCCGTTCGGTCCTCCAGGACTTTCTTCTGTGAACTTGGTTTGCAAACCTGTGAGAAGTTGGTCTTGAATATGCTGTACTCTAACTAAAGTGGGCACCTTGTACCAGGCCAAACAACCCTTATGGTGCTTTAAGAGGTCTAAGACAACCTTGGGAAGCTATCCAAGTGGTAGCTGTGGAGAGCAGCCTTCTAAGTGGACTTCGAAGAAACCTCATGGAAGTTAGGAGGTTGGAGAGCCACCCCACTTGTGGATAACGTAGTACCAGAGTTACGTATCCCAGGGAAGCCGGGTGCATAGGTCTTTAAGTGGCGTCGGAAACCACAGTCAAACTCTATGGAGGACTTCAAAGAAGAGCCACTGCTGGCAAAAAGAAAAGTGTCAGTTGGAATCCAAAGGTGGATTCTTGATGAAGAGTACCTGAAAGCAGAGGAGTGACCAGGGGCTTGGTAGACAAATGCCCACCGTTGTCGGGTGCTTCAGGTGCGAAGAGGGGGTTCTTGACTCTGCAGCACAGGGACCAGGAGACGTCAAGGACGATGAAGCGCCGAATGCGAACTGTCCCACAAAGGATGTCGAGTGCTGAGGGGTCGGTGTCCGGCTGGAGCGCACACAAGCCTTGGCAGCGGCAACCCACAAGGAAGGTCAAGAAAGGTTACGGTTCGGAAAAGCAAGGTCCAGGAGATTCACCAAACACAGGGGAGTCAGGGCTGGCCTGGAGCAACCAGGGGAGCCCAAGAAAAGCAGTGTTGACCCTCAAGAGGACCCAAAGGCCGGAAGCACAGGAATCGCTAAGGAACCTCGAGCAGTTTCACAAAGCAGCAACCCACGGAGCACTCTGTGTGAGGAGGCCGGAGTTTTTTGTAGGAACTGGTGCCAGAGGTGGGTGCTACTCCGAGCCCAGTGCACTTGTTTTGGAAATGCCAACAGGCAGATGCACTTGCAAAAGTACATGGTGCACAGGGGTACGGGTATTGCAGCCCCCACTGAAGGATTCTGACCTCAAACTGGGTGAGAGGGCAGCTCGGACCTCGAGAGACTTGGAAACCCACCTCCTGTGTTGCTGGAGCCTTTGGAGTCCGTAGGAGCTCAGGAGCAGCAGACCAGTCAATCATGATGTGGTGCCTGCGTTTGCAGGGGAGTGACTCCTTCACTCCAAGAGAGATATCTTAAGTTGTCCTAGATGCTCCACAAGTCCTGCACGGAGCCTATATGGTGCACAGTTACAGACGATGCTTCAGACTGAGAGGGAGAAGAAGTCTGGCCCAAACGAAGTCCAGAGTGTCCAGACAGTCAAGATTCAGGGGTTTCTGGTTCAGAATATTGTCCACGTCAAATCTAGGGTCATACAGCCAGGTAAGCCCTTTTGTACCCAAGGGAGACAGTTAGACAGATTCAGGGGACCCTACCAGGGGAGGGTCAGGACAGGGGGCAGTTACTCCCATTTCCTTTGTCCAGTTTCGCGCCAGAGCAGGAGCCAACAACTCCCAGGACTAGTTTGAACTAGACTATGGAGAGGGACACCAAATGCACCCCTCATGCAGACTTTCGGTCACTGGCAAGCACACCCACCCAGGCCTAATACACAAAATCCTGTCTGGGAGGTGGTCACGCCTCCCTGTGACAGGATGCCTATTATTCTGCCTACCCCTGCTCGAGCTTGGCTCAGCAGCAGGAGGGCACAAATGTGTCTCTGGTCGGCAGCAACCATTTTGGGCTGCCTGGGACTAGAAGGCTGGTACCGGGAACACCTGGAACCTCACAAAGCTTGTTTCTGAGGGGAGGAATCATACATACCCCCACACTGGTTACCAGTGTGGGAGTATGATTCCACAATGTTTGATACCAAACACAATAGGGATACTTTCAGCCGTTTTAGAGTTGGTCATTACGCGGTAGCATAATGCCACTCTATATGTCGAAAATGGCTGATACACTGACAGCTAGGGAGAATTGACTACGTAGGCTGCTGGGGTGTCCTGCTCACGCAGGGGCACCCTCTCACTTAGAACCAAGCACCCTACCTTCAGGACTGTCAAGGCCTGCTATTGGGGTGACTTATAGGTTTGAAGCGCAGTGACCCTTAGCTGTAGGAAACCTATATCTAAAGTAAGAAGTGCATGCACCACATTACACAGGCTGCAATGGCAGGCCTGTACTTTTATTTTGCATGGCCACTCATGGGTGGCGTTATACATGCTTTAGCCCATGGGAGGCCTCTGGGGTACCCATGCCCTGGGTACATGGGTACCATATACTAGGGACTGACAAGGGTACCCCAGTATCCAATCTGGTGTGTACCTAAGTACATGGAATAACAGTTTAGGGAGAAAAGGATAGACAGGGGTCCTGATTAGTAGAATCCCAGTCAGACTAGTCAAAAACAGTATCACATGAAGCAAAAAGTGGGGGCAACCATAAGAAGCAGATTCTACTTTCCTACAAGACCCTCCTCTGGGGATGGTATAGTTGGGGTATCTATTCTAAGTAAAGGAATTTACAACTATCCATCTCTTTCAAATGAAAGAGTTATTATCTTCGGTAACGATGTATCTGAAAGAGACATATGTTAGTTGCAGGTTCCTGACCTCCCCACTCTGAGAACTGATTTCTAGGACTAAGACTCTACTGGAGGGCCTTAGTTGAGGCGCACCAGTGGTCAGTGTCTTTCATGGCTCTGCCCTTCTGGCGTGGAAAGTCTGGTCAGAACTGATGTCAGCGCACAGTGGTGGCGTCTAAGTGGGCACCGCAATGTCATCCCAGCAACCACGATGCTGACAATGGACACGCAGTCGACAAACGCCACCTACGGATGCGCAGGGGTATTTGTTCAAGAAAAAATCTCCGGATCCAGACTCTACATGAAGAGGCAATATGCCTCAAAGGCTTCAAAGTGCTCCCAAACCAAAATGTATCCATGCAAAGGTAAATCCTTCTTTCCGAGCATTACAGAATTAATACATTCATAATCTGTGTATAGTCGATTTCAAGAAATAATTCATTTGTGTTCGGATTTACTGTCCATTATCTGTATAGGTACACTATCCATAATTACTTACCTGGCACCATCCCCTCAAGGATCAGCTAGTCAAGAATGTGTAGTGCAACATTTTTGGAGTAAGGAAACATTCTATGTTGGGTGCAATATTTCACAATTGATCTGCCCCAAAACTAGCAACAAGAGCCCATTTCCAGTAGTTGGGGAGCCAGGATTCCATTTCTCAAAATTGTTTGTGCGCCCGCCCACCCAAATCTGATCATATGAAAACCAGTTGCCTTTTAAATATTTTAATCGGTTGTTAAATACCTGAACTTGCCAACTCCTCACATCACTTGAGACTCCTCGGTCCACTGCAGCTTCTATAGCGGATTGTGTTGAGAGAGAATCGCCGAACACCCTCACTTCTGGGTGGCCACAAGGCGATGGCCATCTTGGAAGTCGGAAGTCTAGTCCTCACGCGAAGCACTGCCCGAGGCTACATTTAAACTCTGGATGGCGCCAACGCTCAAGGCAAGCCCGTCTGCGCCCGTCCACGCCTACCTGGGACCAGGGGCCAGGAACCCTGCCCAAACCACAATTGTTCCTAAAAAACCTGTTATGTACACTAACACAGAGCTTTTGGCTATGAACACTGTAGCTCTTCCACCCAGTATGCACTCTTTGAGAAAAGTGCTGCCCTTGAGCTGTTTGGTCTGTGCTTCTATTTCAGAGCCTGAAATGTTGAAAAGCATTTCTAATCAGGAGAGATACATGTACGTAACAGTCTCATATGACATCCCTGCTTTTGAGAATATTTCCATAAAAATGAGAAATTGTTTTTTTGAAAAAACTGCTTTTAATTGAAGGTAGGCATAAATAGTAAGAGAAGAATATACATGTTTTAAGAAAGAAGGGCTTCATATTACTTAAACGCCTTATTTTATTCACACAGCCGAATTTTAAATCAATACTAATGCAGAAGTCACCAGAATACGACTAGTCCTAAGCATAATATCAGATGTATGGCTCTGTCATAAGTGAATTAAGTAAGTATGAAGGAAGTTTTCCTAAGTATAGTATGGAGAAAGCAAGGTTAAGAAAAGTGAGAAATAGAGTAGGTAATTAAATCCATACTCTTTCTCTCTGCATTCCCAGTTTAGAAACCAGACAACGGGAACGTGATCACAAGAAGAAGCCCAAGTGGGAGGAGTCTGTATATCTTTGGGGTAGACGAGGTCTACATTGCCTCATGTAAGTGTGACTATATCTAATAGATGAATATGTAAGTAAACGGATTTATGTATATGACAAAACTAAATTACAGGCAAATATGCTAAATGAAGGTATAGTAATATGTGAATGGAAAGATAGAGGTGTTCCAAGCAGAACAAAGAGTACCACACAAATTCAGTAAGGTATAGTTGGTGATAAAGAATGTGGTTCAAGAGAGTGTGTGGGGTGATTAACATAGGGTCAACGTATTGGCATAAAATGTTCTTTTTTCATATATGTATTTTGTATATTTATGCATATTCACAATTGAATTTACAAGGACAGAAATGCTTAAGGAACATAGTCATCTATGAGACAAATACGCAGAGGTCATGTTTTAATTGTATCATTTGTGTTTTTCGAATGTATAAGAACAGTAGTTATAATCCTACAGTCTTGAGAAAGAAGGTTTTATGCGAATGTACCTTCGAAACGCGTCGACGCTTATAGTACAGCCACAAATCTAACTGTTCATCTATCACCTTAGATGCATAGAATGTGGTAGGCAACAAGGTGTATAGGTCAGAATTTTGGTTGTGTTGGATTGTGGCACTTAAAGACAAAGGATATTGTCTGTATATACTCGTGTGCAATAGATTTTTATACATTTCATGTGTTTTTAACTGGAGAGGAGAAAGAATCTGTATTTATATATTGAATGTACTGTAATTTTTCTGATCAAGTGAATTTATTTCATTGGATGCGTTTTTGAAATATTTAGTTTTTAATAAATTTCAATTCTTTTTCATATATGATATAGGTATTTTGTGCCAATATTTGGGGGACTTTAAGATTTAAATGAGATTGGTATGAATGAGTATGCAAAAGGAGGACGGAAAGTGGGAGAGTGATTAGAAACTGAGGTCAATGATTGGAATCTTCCAGAGGACGCCATTACAAAATGGTTCACAGCAGAGACCAGGGTGCTTATTGGACAGGGATTAGAAAATAGGATGGATCATCTGAAATTTTGGAAGATGGGACTAATTAACTGTAGATCCCCCCAAAGCACGCAGTAGAGATTAGACTTCTAATAGAGGAGGAAGAATTGGAGGCCCTGTTTCTAACTGAAACCTGGCACCGAGAAAGCTCAACCCCAGAGATTATAGAGGCCCTTCACCAGGGCTTTGAAATGTTGCGCCTGGATGGAGCCGGAACTATAGGAGGGGGCATCGCAATCATTTGTAAAACACAGCGTGTGCCACCACCCCTCTTAACATCGACAAATGCGAGGCCTTCGCCTTCAGACTATCCCTTCAGGCTTCAGGCAGACTTACCTACAGACCTCCAGGGACCTGTACACAGTTCTTAGAAGCCGCCCCTGAAACGCTGGCTAGCATGCTAATAGGGAAAAGCGCCCTCACAGTGCTAGGTGACTTTAATATCCATCTGGATGATTTCAATGACCCGTCAGCAAGGAGATGCCTAGCTGCCCTGGGCGCCCTACAGCTCTCACAACTGGTACCTTCCGCCACTCAAGAAAAAGGCCATATCCTAGACATCATTTTCTCAAACGGCCCCAGACTGGAGGTGTTTGCACCCTAGCGGATGCCTGGGACAGATCATTTCTTGATCTTGTTGCGCCTCCTTAAACCTCACATAAAGACCATAAAGAAGAACATATAGAAGTGGGGCGTAAATGGCCTGGAACGGTCCCCGAGTCTTGGATCACAGATCTTGAGTCATCCGCACCACCAGACACTAAAGACGTGGAAGAGGCCCATAACAACTGGCTGCCCTGGATAAATGGTTCCATAGATCGGAACTTCGGGACGCCAGGACCTCTGATGCAAAAAAAACTTGAATAGATCGTCCTGGTTTTGCCCAACCCTGGTCGCTCAAAAGAAGAGCTGTAAAAGGCTAGAACGTAACTGGAGGAAATCCTATGACCCAGAGCGCAAAGTAGCCAATAAACTAGCCATACAGCACTACCACAAGAGCATCAGGAAAGCGCAAGCAGTCTTCTTTGAAGGTAAAATAGAAAAGTCTTCCAACTCCTCTAAGGAGCTCTTTAAAACTGTCAAATCCCTTACCACAATTGACACCGGAACAAACAGCTCCCAAAATTCCAAAGAGATGCAATGGGCTAGCCTCATTTTGCAAGAGTAACGTGGAAAATATCTATAATTCCCTCCACCCTAACTCCACAAAGAAATTAGGTACCCCGGAGGACCCCAACAGCACTATAAACTGCCCAAGGCAGAGAGAACAAGCTGGACCTCCCCACCCCACCTCCCCTGCCCTCCTGTTCTTCCCGAAAATGAGTGAAGAACCGGTGGGCTCCCTATTACAGAATATTAAATCTGGCTCTCCTCTAGACCTGGCTCCACCCCATATTCTTGTCCAGGGTGGGAAAGCTGTGCTTAGTCAACTTTCCAATCTACTCACTCTTTCGTTCGAAAATGGCAAGGTACCCAAAGAGAAGAAACATGCCATCATCAAACCCCTGCTAAAGAAACCACAACTAGACCCTGCCGTTCTGGCCAACTATCGCCCAATATCCCTGTTGCCTATTCTAGGCAGGATCGCAGAGAAACACGCAAACAGCACAATCTCTTGTTTCTTGGAAAACAACAGGATCATACAGCAGACCCAGATGGGATTCCGACCAAAACACAGACCAAGGGAGAGCCACTGCACTTGTACTATTGGATTTATGCGCTACTTTCAATACGGTAGACCACACAGTGCTGATCCAAAGGCTTGAGGTTGTTGCAATTAGAGGAACAGCTAACCAATGGGTGGCCTCATTCCGGAGTGGGAGATTCTTCCAATGCATGGAGGCCGGATTCACGTCAGACTCCCCCTCAGCTCCATAGGGAGTCCCTCAGGGATCCTCCCCAAGTCCAACACTCTTTAACATATACCTTAGCCCCTGGGCCCACATAATACAGGAATTTGGCCTCTCTATCGAGTCATACGTGAATGACACATAACTAGTGGTCTGAATCTCAGATTCCCTTAACTCGGACCATAGACAACTTGTCCCTTGCCTGGAAAAAAATCGAATCCTGGATGGCTGACTGTAGCCTCAAATTGAATGGGGACAAAACCGAGCTAATGATCTTGGGCAGTAACTTCAGCCCTCTGTCCGAGATTACTTGGCCAGCTAATTGCCCCCCCCCCCCTCCTTAAACAGCCTTAAAGAACTTAGGTATGTGGCTTTTTAAAAAATTTTTTTTTATTGTTGCCCACTAGCTTTTTCATACGTTTCCTACTCTCCTTCTTTGTATTATTTGTGTGAATATCGTGTATTATCATTATAAAATTATGTATTTTAATATGCTTGTATGATTTGTATGTGCAAATCGAATAAAAGCTTATGAACTTGAACTTGACTGCAAGTCGTACAGAATGCAGCTGCACGACTGCTTTTGAATGTACCCAGACACTATTCAGCCAGATCCTCCTTGAAGGAGCTTCATTGGCTTCCGGTCCAAGCCAGGATCAAATTTAAATCCATAAGCTAGGCTCACCGAGCCATGTATGGGAGAGGCCCCTCCCTGATCCAAAAGTTGGTCTCACATTATTCACCCCATCGCCACCTTAGGTCAAGCTCGAACTTTCTGATGAATCCTGCCAGATTATAGGGAGCCAGGTGGGGCAGAAGGTCATTCACTCACCTGGTGCCCAAACTGTGCAACAGTATGGATCCAGAACTCCAAATAATTGAAAACGAAGTGTCCTTCAAAAAGAGACTCAAAACATGGCTCTTCACCTAAACTCATGCGTTAACATCTGCCTGTCTTGTTTCACCTCAGCGCTGAGATGCCCAAGGGTAGTCATGAGCTTTACAAATCCCCTAAACCTTTATGTAATAGCTCATGCACATGTTCATCGAGGCCCAAATCACTATTGTATCCATCTTTGAGAGTTAAGTTAAGCACTAGGCATTTATGAACTAGTGACAATGAACATTCTTACAGGATGGATAATTGTGTGCATTATTGGCATTAAAAGTGGACATAACTTATGCCACCAAGCTGAAAAGTTGTTGTCCCTTCACTGCCAAACATGAAATTATTCAGGACATTATTAATACAGAAACATAGAGTTCCCCAGGCTATTTAGTGTGTACTTGGCAGATGAGGAGCAGTAATTCTCAAGGATTGACCTGCGACTTCTGGTAATCTGGAAAGTGAAAGCAGGTTCTACTGCACCCTCAGGAGAATTTACATATACCTAGATATTAGGACCTAGACACACACCCTAATCCGGAACAACAGAATGTCTTTAATGATGATTTAGCATATTCATGGCTGAATTACATAGTCTAGCATCACCTCTCCTCCTTCTTTGGCTGATTGTGCATATAAATGCAGGGAATAGTAGAGTTTCATGGCGGGCTTCTCGATTAAGGTTTTATCCCTCACGTCTTCAATTCACATGAGAATTCTTCTTTCTCAGATATGCCAATGGAGCCTGAGCAGACACTATGGAGCAATGTGGGAACAGGATAACATCAGGAACAGAAAGGTGGACAACCTCACAGGGTTCAGAGACTTTATGATGGTCACAACTGGGGTGGGAAGCCATGAAAAAGAACGGAGGCAGATAGGAAGAAAGGAGAGTTGAAGGGGTTCTTCTACTTGCAACCAAAACAAACATCAGTTCCTCCCACCAGAGAAGGACAATTGGATAACGAGTGTTCACATTGAGGTAGAGATGCATTCTTTAATGATCAGCATTCATTGTAATTAGGTGAAGTGCTCCATGTGCATTGGGTTAGAACATAAGGACCCACCTGAGTCTCCTCAGGTGAACTGGCTTGAGCATGGCAGAGCTTCTGCAGTGCCTCAACTGCTGGACTGACCACTTCAGGGACCGAGTGAAACTCTTTAAGCCGAGTCTTAATATCATCTGTAACAAGGAAAACAGTGAGTGTGCAAAAACACTAATAAGGAGCACCGTCCAGAAGAGCCACTAAAACAGGACAAGAAAAAGAGACTGATTTACTCACCAATTAGTCGTTCTCTGCCTCCTGGAGGAAGATGCTTGGCTATGTGACCAATGACATCCAATATATGCCCAGTAGTGGTAGTACTTGCATTACTATGCCTAAGAGCATAGAAAAATATCAGTTAAAACTGAGAACAAATACGGACATGCGACAGATTTCATATAATAACACTGTTATCATGACGTCAAGAGTACGTACGGCTACAATATGGAATATAACTCTATAATAGAATGAAGGTAATGAAGAAAGGTTGAATGTCAAAAATCAAATGTTAGGGTGTTTGACAGGCAAGATATAATAGAAAACAAGCATGTTTATAACAACAATATGCTACATGCATCTGAGACGCCTTCTCAAGTACAAAATACTTATTGCATTTGATATACAGTCAAGTATATCAATGGCAAAAATGACACCACACTTTAGTAAAATGACTTAACTACTCAAACCATGTACAGGCTATTCCTCTGATAGTCATGCTTGTCTGCGTGCCTTGAAAATGGGTGCCTGATTAGAAAGCACCACAAGCCCCAAAATAAGGTCTCTACTCATTACACCGGTATAAGTCTTTGGAGACTTGTAAAGTCTGATCCCAGAACAATACAGGGAATATAATCTATTACAATCAGCAGTAGGACAAACTAAAAATGTAGGAAGAGTTTTGAGGTAATTCCATAGTTAAAATAATACCACTGACTAATAGTGACCCTTGCACAGGCAATCCCAAAATCCTTTCATTCAAAACTCATTGAACGTTCTAAACCAGAAGGTGAAGTAACAGGAGGGCACTGTAGCCCAAGGTACAAATGAGTAGGACTACCGCATTAATATTTTCAACAATTTATTTAGCACCTTAAGCTAACAAGCAATTTGGTTTGCCAAATGCTCTATATCAAAATAAAGACAAAATTATATATATATATATACATAAACGGAAGGGACACATCGGGCCAATTTCAGGTAGGTTTAATTAGTCTGGCATAACGCGTTTCGGAACAACTTCCTTCGTCAGATGCCATCAATGTATATGTATATATATATATATATATATATATATATATATATATATATATATATATATATATATATATATATATATATATATATATATATATATATATATATATGCTGGTTCAGTGAAAAGGAAGGACACAACCACTGGCCATGATTTGTCAGCCTTTCTCAAGGCCAATATATTAATTAAAAAACAGATGCACTTCTATATTTCCACCTCGGGAAATGGTTTTGAATGAATATTATAAACCACCAGAACAGCTTTCTTTTTCACTGACTGGAAAGGTCTAACAAACATGTTGAGCTTACAAAAAAATTACAACTTTATGGAATATGCAGAAAACAATACATTCATTTTTTTGCGCGTACTTCCTGTCAGCAAATTAGAGGCAACTAGATCTTCCATTCTTCAACAGATTTAGAAATATTTTGTACCATTTTATGGTTTCGTAGTCTACACAGTGTCTGAAAACAAATCTGAGGTTGAAGCAGCAATTATGTACAGGTGGAAGCCAAGTGTACTGGGGCATCCAGTGTGTGTCTGGATTAGTTCCAATCAGGATTCTGAAGGTCCTCGGTGATGTCTCAGTGTGTGACAGTAGCAGGTAGGACGTACATATTGGGAATAATCATTTCAAATTGCCTGGCTATCACGCAGAGGGATGGAAACTTGCTGTGCACCAACCTTTCAGAGTTGAGATTTGGAAAACATATGTAAGCTATTTCTTCCCCCAGGCCTGGGTTATGCCCCAACAATGAAGAGGACTTGGACAGACATACATACCATCTCAAATAATAACATTTGGCATTTGTCTTGAAACTTCACACTTTCAATTATGCCCAGGTCAGATGGGATGCGAGGGGCAACACCACACAAAAATTTCCGGTCGAGAAAGGGGTGAGACAAAGGTGTGTCCTGGCTCCCACTCTTCTCAATATACATCAACGGGGTTGTACAATATTTCGAGGATTTCCCTACCGACGCTCCAACTCTAGCGGGATTAAGATCCCGCTACTTATGTTTGCGGACGACACCCTTATTCTCTCTAAGACCAGACAGGGCCTTCAGCGTGCCCTGTCCAGAGTTGTGCAGTTTTGTATGGACCATGATCTTATTGTCAATGTTGACAAAACAAAGTACATGGTCCTGCCAAACTCCCCAAAGGCTACTGGTGCCGTGCGAATGAATGAGGGTATCCTGGAAACAACGGTGATTTGTTCCTATCTGGGTGTTTTCATAGATAGAAAGTTAAAGTGGAAGACGCAGATAGACTGCCTTGCAGTTAGGCATGCCCAACTCACGGGGGTTCTGCTTAAGGAGCACAGACAATCTTATAGAAAACCCATAGCACCTGTGCTCCAGCTTTATAACTCTAAAATTGGTGCCTCAATACTTTATGGGGCTGAGCTGTGGGGATACGCGAATTTGGATTGTTTAGTTGTGGCTCAGAATGAATTTCTACGATCCATAATCGGTCTCCCCCAGTCTACTCCCTTAGTACCTCTTTATTTGGATTTGGGGTGTC
Source organism: Lissotriton helveticus (assembly GCF_964261635.1). Lineage (NCBI taxonomy): Eukaryota > Metazoa > Chordata > Amphibia > Caudata > Salamandridae > Lissotriton > Lissotriton helveticus. The sequence continues at coordinate 1,173,385,303 of NC_136061.1, forward strand.
AACCAACTAGGGACGCGGCACACTACAGGATGGTTGCCTATTGGAGGAGACTCTGGGTGACCCCTGAACTCACACATTATGCCCTGGCTTTGGTGGAAGTCAGGGATTTGGATGTAAACAGGAAACTTGTGTGGTTCAGGTGTGTTAAAAATATACTTTCAGACATGGGGCTGAACCACCCGTGGACTTCCCCAGCCGAAAGTATCTTTCCATCTAAAACAGAGCTCAAAGCTGCCTATTGGTCTACTATATGGTCAATATGAAGCGTCTTGTGGCTTCCCCCAGTTCTTCCCCGTCTAATGTCTTTCTAGACTTTAAGCAGTGACCAAACTATGAGGGGTACTGGGACATAATTTCATCAACCCATGATAGGAAACTATTTCATCAGTTCAGGGTGGGAACACTTACTATTAATGTTTTTACAGCTAGATGGGGAAACTCAAAATCCAGCAACTGCCCATTTTGTCAGGACATGTCGGAAACATTAGGTCACATTTTCTTAGTTTGTCCAGCTTATACTAAACCCAGATCTAGATGGTTGACACCTACATGCGGCAATTTGGGTACTAGGTCCAGCTTTGAGGCTCTTAGAATCCTCAAAACATCAGTAGCTGGACCGGTTGTAGTTTCAGTAGCAAAGTTTCTAAGCTGGGTATGGGTGCTTCATTGGAAAGAGAGGAGGCATAGTCATCAGCCTACCCCATGACAGGCTTCCCTGTACTCTGAAACACCCACTATGTATTTCCCCACACAGATACGATCCCTTCACTGTAAATACAAAGCTTCGATTGCAGGCCACTTTTTATGGGTCTGTTTTTAATGATTTTATACCTATTTATAGTTTTATAATCGACATTTATGGTGCTCGAAATGTAACAAACTGTTATTAACTGTTCTGTCTTTTGATAACCACAATGAGTTGTCCCACTATCTTAATTATGTATATGTTGTTTTAACTTTTGTGATTTTATGTAAATCGAAATAAAGTTATGAAATGGAAAGAAATGTAAATAATAACATAGTGAAAACATAATTGGTCACAGGCCTCTGCCAGAATATTTGAGTACCTATGCATAATAGAGATCCCTATGTTCAGCAGTCCCCAGGGATGAAAGCTCGGGTCCCATCTGTTCCAATAACATTATCGCAAATGAGAAAGGCCAACAGAAATTTCAGGATTAAAAGAAGTCAATGAAAATGTATCTATGTGCCCAAGCTCCTTGCCACAGTATGTTTCCCAGCCTGGTGGCGCCCTCCTGAATATATGTTATGGGTGCGTTAGCCAATGCTGCTTTACATTTTAACAGGAGGATTCATTATGCCCTGAAAAACAGACTTTAGGGTAACACTCCCCTATGCTGCGGGGGCTCCAAGTTGGTAACCATGTCCTTCTAATGACAAAAGGACAAGTTGCTGGTGAACTTTGAGCCCATGGGTCTGCTGAAATCTATAGCGTAAACAGGGAAACACCATCCACAGTGTCCATGCTGTAACCAGCTACAGCAGATTTTCCTTCATGGTCCAGCACTTGGGGATCTGCTGCAATCAGGGATAAGACCTTCTAACCTCTGTTAAACGTCAACTTAATTGAATAAATTGTCAATCAAGGATTTAGAAATTGAAAATCTTCAATTTGGATACTGTGAGAAGTTGGCCTGATGTGCAGTGTTCACTATTCTAGTGATCACTATATATCAGTCCAAACAACCCTTATTGACGATTGGTTGTAAGTCAACCTTATAGACCAGCTATCCTAGTAGCATGGATACGAGCAGTCTAAGGCTAAGACTCTAGAGGGCGTGTTAAGCCAGCTGTTTTACCATCACATTACCCCTTGAACACCCAGTGAAAGGACACCACACAAGTTGTTATGAAAATAAACAGTGTATTTATTTACAACAAGACTACCCTGGCTCTTTATGAGACAGGGAGCTAAGCACACAACAAAACTCTTATAAAAATACTTCAAGTCGCACAATTTACACAAATGCCCGAGGGGCACGAAAAACCATATACTACAAAAGTGGAATGCGAATTACTAGCAGGTAAGTAACGATTCTCAGAGGCTTTAGAAACGCTAGGCCTACACTACTGAACACTCAGGTTAGGAGCAGGAGGCCTAGGGACACCACGTGCAGAGTGGGAACTCTCACGCGTAAGGCGGGAAAAAGCCTATGGAAGCTAGTATTCACAAAGTTAGTGTTCTCGGGCGAACCAGACTAGGTAGGTCAAAAACGAAAGTGGATCTGGACCCTTGGATAGTGAGGCTATGTTGGGGCACCGAAATGCCGAAGTTACCTAGCCCAGGGGCTGCAGCTGCATAGGTCTGAAAAGACGTCGGGATTCTTCGTTGACGAACCAGGAGCCTGAAGGGAAGGAGTTGCTGGCAGGCGACCAGTGAAGATTGTTCGAGTGATCCAAGCCTGGATCGAAGATGGATGACACCTGAAAGCAGAGGGGACCAAGTTCGTGACTACTAGCCAGTAGTCAAGTGGCACCAGGAGGGCACCGGATGGTAGTCACCTCGACTAGGTGAGTGGGTGACGCTGTGCTCTGCAGTCTCACGGACCAGGAGGCGTTGTCGGCGACCAGGATGGAGGTACGAGCTGTCCCACGATGGATGATGCTGTCGACGTCGCTGGACCCAGGATTGGGGTGACAAGTCTTGGCAACTTCAAGCCCACGCGGTGGCCCTAAAATGGCGTCTGGAGTGGACCAGGAGGGTCCAGGGTGCTCCTCTCTTGGAAGGGAGCAAGGGCCAGTCTGGAGCAACCAGACCAGCAGTAGTGATGTCGTCGGGCGTCGTTAAGAAGGCCACTAGCCAGCGGGCTAGTAGCCAAACAACGCGGTGAGCAGCAAAAAGCAGAAGGGCCCCACGCAGATCGTGGAGATGCTGGGAGGCTGAACTTCGGTGCTGGGGCTGCTCAGGGTCGGGGCTTCTCGGACCCCAAAGCACTCACCAGAGGATCCCTCGGCGGTCGTGCTGGAAAGAAATCGTGCAGTCTTGAAGATGGCCAGTCCTTCGAGGTCTTGTCGCACCCACGGTTCTCAGCTTTGCTGTAGAGGTGGGTAGAGGTCAGAGGTGCCAGGGAAGCCGGTTCTCGTCGAGCTGGGCAGTCGGATTCCGGAGGAAGGACTTACAGCAGACCGCAGTGTTCTTAAGATGGTGCCTGCGGATGCAGGGTGACTACTCCTTAGTCACAAGGGAGAATCTTGAAGAAGAAATCTTGAAGTCCTTTCGTAGAAAGTCGTGTCTTGATTCCAAAGATGATCTAATTTGGAAGGGGGCCAGTTCCTACCTTTATCTTGAAAAAGGGGGCTGGCACGCGACTAAGTCCTGCCCTATGGGTGGGACCAGGAGGGGGGTGGTTACACCCCTCTCCTTTGGCGGGCTTTCTCCAGCCCAGGGTCTGGTGTGCCCCTGGAACTGGTTCAAGCCGGCCTATGCACAGTGAGCACCGGGGTGCCACTTGCAGTCACCTTCCTCTGTAGCCCTGCCTACCTAGAATACACAAAACCCTGTCTGGGACGGTGCTGGCACCGCCCCTGGCAAGAAACCCTTTGTCCTTGCCTCCTGCTCTGGGAGGACTCCCAGCAGCAGGAGGGCAGACTTGTGTCTCGGTGGCAGCATCCATTTTGTGGAGCTAAGGCTCTGTTTGACTTTAACCGGGGTTACAGGTTACATACATGTCGTGTCCCTCTAGAAGGGTGGAATGCTAACCCCGTCGCCAGAATTGGCGAGGGGTTAGTATTCCAATTCGTATGACACCTTACTCGACATGTTTTGATAAAGCGATACCAGAGTTGGCATATAACCGCGAGGATTATAATGCACTTAAGAGTATATGGTATGCGATATCATGGAAACGGCTAAGGGATGGATCCCGAAAGCCGCAGACAGGCTCAGCTCATGCCAGAGCACTATCTCACATGATTCCAAGCACTCTGCCTTCAGGATTGTTAAGGCCTGCCATAGGAGTGACTGATAGGAGATCTGTGTGTCCATTTTAGGGTTAGATATAGGTATACTATATCTAAAGCAAGGGGTGATTACACCACCTTGCCCCAGCTGTCAAGCAGCCAGTTGTGTCAGTTTTGGATGGCCAGCCAGGGGTGGCATAATACATGCTGCAGCCCCTGGTAGGCCCTGGGTACACCTATGCCCTGGGTACCTAAGGTACACTGTACATGGACTGATAAGGTGCCTCAGTATCCAATTAGGTATGTACCTAAGGTACATGGAATCCATTTTACAGAGAGAGCAGTAGGCCTGGGGTCCTGAATAGCAGGGCCCCAGGTCAACTAAGTCAGAAAACCAGCAAAACACCAGGCAAAAAGTTGGGGGCAACCATAGTCAGGGATCTACCTTCCTACAGATACGAAAAGTAATTATATTAGCCAATGATGTAATTGGCACAAATAAATACTGAAGAACCCATGAAAAGGTGGAATTCATACATGATATTTGGGATAAAAAACACACCTGTTTTTGAAGTTAAGTGCGACCGGAGTTAGCAGGCGGGCCCACCCGCCTCTGACAAACCGCTTTCAGTTTACTTAGAAAGTCTTCACAAGACCGTATACAGCAATGAAACCTCCATGATAGATGTGGAAGCAAAGTCAATAGGAGTGGTTGGGTGGAGACATCTATACAGCAGCAGGCAAAAGAAATAGGATCCTTAAAGTATCTATGACTAAACTACAAGAGACCAACAATTCCTTTGCTAATCTGCAACAAGGTGCTATCCCTAAAATTAAAATAGCGCATCAGGCAACATCATGTCACTTAGCTGGGAAGGCAGTATTTAGTATGCAGACATGCGAATTTCCACTGAAACCTTGCTCAAAGTTAAATAGAACCGTGCCTACAATCTACATGCTGGTATATAAAATAAGCCAATATGATTGCCCAGAAGTTGTGCCGGTACCAGTAGGATACGCCCAGCGACCATTGGGCTCACATTAGCTGTTGAATCCATTCAGGACTCAATACTGTGGTGGCTAACCAACAATAGTAAAGTACTGTGCAATGATAAAGGTGACTGATGTTCCCATACATCAGTCAAGGCACCGTTACTACGAGGAGAGACCAACAACACATGAGGAAAGACTTTCTTACACAAGGGGCACAAGCCAGTGTTCAGTATACAGCTCATCTGTGAGTGGCTGTACAGGAGCAGCGTCAAATCTTTGGCTAGGAAGAATCTTTAACTTTCAACTGGTAATCACTGAAAAGCGAAAAAAGTTGCCTCAATCTAAAGCAGGCAACTTGATTTATCCATTCTTCGCTCTGTTACCAATGCAGTACAATTGACATTCGCTGTTTGATCAAAGACAAAGATAAGTTACAGTTTCCCTTATGTCCGATGCCCAGACATTTGCCTTTAAAAGAAACAATTTATTTCAGGTGATACAACATCTTTACATATCAACCTGGGGAAGAGTAGAAAAAGAAACTAATGAAACACTGTATGCACACATCTACACAAACTCAGGATTGAAGCAAGGATGTGTATTAGCCCTACACCTAGCCCTGCTCTTGTTTAACCTGTACTCGGCAAACTTGAGACATCTGCTTGATGCAGCCGTGACTTATCAGCCCGAACGGGCCCAAACCTTGTTCATTCTTTGCTTTGTGCAGATTACCTTATGCTACTAAACCAAACAGGGGTGGCTTTACAGAAGCTATTTGAATTACTTAGCTCGAAATTACCAGGAGCACTAATTAACAATAACCTATCATAAGGCCCAAATAGTCATCTTTAACTGGCGGATTGGCAAAATAAAATCATGGCACATAGACAGTATATCAATAGCAAAAATCACTCAATGTAAATATCTAGGAGTGTTGTACGGGTACAAGGCAGGTGGAGGCTGGAAACAACATCAACAAACGCTTAAACTAAAGGTTACATAATTATGGATTTCCTTTAACTCTGTCAAAATGCAATTCAAATCCCTCCCTCAATCCAATATTGAGTCGTGAAAACCAAACAAACTTCCACAATGCCATATGGTGTTGAAACCTTTCCTGGAAAGCCTAGCCAACTATGCAATATTTTACAACGTAATGTTTTTACAGACAATTATTTAAACTCCCTAGAAACTCCTCTAAAGCTCAAAAACGTGTCCGTATAAACCAACAATTTGCTCTGAAGTCTTTTTCCCTGAAGTATTACTATGGATTAAAAGGACGAGAAGGCCAAACATTTAAGTAATTCTGGTCAGAAATCACTGAAGAGCAAGGCACTTACAGTAACTCTTGGAAGATTTACTTTCAGTCAGTAATGGAATCAGTACACATGAAAGGCTTGAGAAAAACATCTAACATGCTGGCTCTAGAAGAGCCATAAATAAAAATCTGAACTATCTCACACTGCAAAATGACAAATATCCCTTTAGCCATAAAAGACCTGCTTGGCTCATTATCGACAGCTATAAACAATTGCAGCCGCAAAAATACTTAGGGGACCAATTCAGTCTATTATAAGCTTAAATTACTGTAGTGGCATTTTAGACAAACTCCATCACTGGCATCTTCACTATCTTGGAAATCTAAACCAAACACAAACAAATACAGGCTCTGCAGCAACAAACTTGAGTCATTGACACAAGGTCTGTGCCTTCCCGGTGCTGCTATGGGAACACAAATATTAGCAACTAACTATATCCAACCTGCATAACTATATCCAACCTGCTGGCACACAGTAATTTTTAGGTCTCGCCTACACAGCGCGCATACGCTTCTAAGGCAAAAAGACCTTTTGGGATCGCAATGGCTTTTCAGCCAAACACGTGCACGCGTTCCATTGCCTTCAACGGCAACATGGCCATGTGTGGCTATTCACTTGCGGGAGCGCGCAGCACCATCTGGTTGCAATTATCACTCCTGCAAGTAAATCCCTCCCCCCCCCTGCTGCTGCGCAAGCCCTTGTTGTACCAGGCAGGTCCCAAATGTCATTCTCTCGGACGTGTTTCCCGGACCTGTCACCAATGGCCTGAGAGCCTGTGTTGTTCACACATTCGTCGCCTCTTCCCTCCCATTTGCACTGCACCTTTTGGAAGCGTGTAGGAAGCTTGTCAGGCGAGAGACCCCTTCACGTCTAAAATGTTTAACTTTTTTTGCTGCTGGAGGGCCCTTTTCAACCCCTTCTGCATCCAGAAGCACGTTTTTCATCTGTGAACCTTTTACTTTTTAATGCAAGTCTTTTTCACGACGGAGAGAAAGCGGCGGACTGTGCTGCCAGAGTTGAACATTAATAGTTCGTGCAGAAATCCCTGCACACCACCGGTTACATTTTTTCCTGAAGCGAGGCCACACCATTTTCTCCGGGAGCTGGTGGCCCAGGGAGATATGGCAGGGGTGGCTTGGGGAGACCCCAATGGGGACATCAACAGCATGGACAAGGGCTACCCCCGCAACACTGAGGAGGATGAGACCTCCCCCCAAGGCGGTGCCAGCGACCAGGAGCATGTGTACGAGGACAAGAGCGGCATCCAGGTGGACTGTGTGGTGACAACGTGATATTTGTTTGCACTGCATTGTGTAAACCACAATTACGCTCTCTAAATGTTGTATCAGAGAACTGTCTGTTTTTTAACAGAAAGCTTCTGTTGTGCTATATCGACACTTTTAGCATTGTGTGCAAGGTTTTGGTAGAAGATATCACCCATTTCATTTTTCTGTCTGCATTTCATTGGTTTTTGTCACATGCGGTACATACACCAAGGCACTAGACTTCTGCGGCACAAGAAAAATGATATCCTGGTTTACTAACGAGTTGCACACTGGAATATATGAACAAGTTACCTACCTTCGGTAACGATATATCTGTAAGAAACAGTAGTTCGTATTAGATTCCTTACCTTAGAATATCCCCAGGCGTCAGACTGGATCCGGAAATTTTTGCGTAGCAGTACCCTTGCGCGTCGGTAGGCGTCGTCTGCGGCTCGGTGTCGTGGGCGCCGTGATGACGTTGCGGAGTACTTAGACGCCGCCTCCGCGTGCTGACGTCAGTTCTTTTCCGCGCCAGAAACGCAGAGACATGTTAAAAACCAACACTGGTGCCATTGAAACTAGGGCCCTGAAAGGGGATGACCTTAACCCTAGATATCAGTTCGCAGAACGGGGAGGATGGGTGGGGCGGTAAGGAATCGAATACTAACTACTGTTTCTTACAGGTATATTGTTACCGAAGGTAAGTAACTTGTTCATCTGAAAGAAACAGGTAAGTATTAGATTCCTTACCTTAGAATAGATACCCCAGCAATACCAACCCCGGTGGTGGGTCTGCGAACCAATAATCACACCAGAAAGTCCTGGAGGACGGAACGGCCAAAGAAGCCATCCCTCCGGACTTGGCTGTCCAGGCAGTAGTGTCTTGCAAACGTGTGCAGCGAGGCCCACGTAGCTGCCTGACAATATGTCCTGCAAGGGGACTCCCCGGCCCAGGGCAGTAGTAGCCGCCGTGGCCCGAGTGGAATGGGCCCTCAGCCCAACAGGAGGCTCCTTCTTTGCCAAGGAGTAACAAGCCTTGATACACAAGACGACCCACCGAGAGATGGTCCTCTTGTGCACCGCCCGACCTTTCTTAGCACCCACGTAACCAACCAAGAGTTGGTCATCCACCCGGAACTGGCGTGTGCGATCCAAATAGAATAAAATCGCACGTTTTGGGTCCAGACGGTGGAGCCGCTCTTCCTCTTTTGAGGGATGCGGTGGCGGAAAGAAGGTGGGCAAGGTGATGGACTGCCCGATGTGGAAGGCTGTGACAACCTTGGGCAGGAAAGAGGGTTTAGTCCGCAACACAACCTTGTCCGGATGGACAGAAAGGAAAGGGGGTGTGGATGAAAGAGACTGGAGCTCACTCACTCTCCTGGCAGAGGTGATGGCAACCAGGAAAGCAGTCTTCAAAGTAAGAAGGCGGAGAGGACAGTTGTGAAGTGGCTCAAAGGGAGCGCACATCAGAAAAGTAAGGACAAGGTTCAAGTCCCACTGAGGCATCACAAATGAAACAGGAGGAAACATGTGTGATGCCCTTCAGAAAACGAGTTACAATAGGGGACTTGAACAAAGAAGGTTGATCAGGAAGCCTCAGAAAGGCTGAAAGGGCAGAAAGGTAGCCCTTGATAGTGCCCAGAGCAGAGCCCTGCTGGACAAGAGAAAGAAGGAAGAGAAGAACCTCAGAAAGAGGGGCATAAAGTGGATCCACAGCCTTTGCTGTGCACCATGCCACAAATTTGTTCCACCTGCAGGCGTATACAGACTTTGTGGAGGGATGCCTGGCTGCCAGAATAACAGTACAGACTTCAGGAGGCAAGTCAAATGGCCTCAACTGTCGCCGCTCAATCTCCAAGCATGGAGGTGGAGACTGGACAGGTTCGGGTGGAGGACCGTCCCCTGCTGCTGCTGCGACAGAAGGTCCTCCTGAAGAGGCAGACAAACCGGGGGATCGACTGACATACGGAGTAGCTCTGGATACCAGTACCTTCGTGCCCAGTCCGGAGCCACAAGGATGACTTGGGCCCGGTCGCGTTTGATCTTCTTCAGCACTCTGGGCAGAAGTGGTATAGGCGGAAAGGCGTACAACAGACCACAACTCCACTCGCGCCGAAATGCGTCTCCGAGCGAGTGCCGCCTTGGAAACTCCAATGCGCAGAACTGATGACATTGTGCGTTCTCTTCTGTGGCGAATAGATCTAACCAAGGCTCTCCCCACTGCTGAAAGAGGCCTTGCGCCACGTTCGAGTTCAGACGCCATTCGTGATCCATCATGCACCGACGGCGGAGTTCGTCCGCCCTGGCGTTCAGAGAACCTGCCAGGTGTTGAACCACCAGGGTCACGCCCTGATGTTCCATCCACTGCCAGAGGCGCAGAGCCTCCGGGCATAGGGTCCACGACCCCACCCCGCCCTGTTTGTTGCAGTACCACATGGCGGTGGTGTTGTCCGTGCACACCTGCACTACATTCCCCCGGACAAAGGGGAGGAATGCCTTCAGTGCTAGACGAATCGCCCGCAGCTCCAAAAGGTTGATATGGAGCCGGGACTCCGCCAGAGACCAGAGGCCTCTGATCTCCGCCTCTCCCATGTGGCCTCCCCAGCCCTGAAGGGACGCGCCCGTCACAACCACGTGCTCCGGTTGGGTAAGGGAGAGGCACCTGCCGCTGACCCAATCGCTGTCCGTGAGCCACCACAGCAGTTGTCTCGCAGTGCCCTCCGAGATCAGGACATGGTCGGACAGGTTGCCCTGATGCTGAGCCCACTGAAACTTCAGGTCCCACTGCAGAGCCCGCATCTGCCACCTGGCGTGATGCACCAGAAGGATGCAGTAGGCCATCAGCCCCAGAAGCCGCAGCGTCAACCTGACCGAGACCCAGGATAAAGGCTGAAAGAGTGGAATCAGAGGCTGAATATCCCCGGACCCGCTGTTCGGGGAGATAAACCCGAAACCACGCCGAGTCGAGAACTGCTCCGATGAAGAGGAGCTTCTGAGAGGGGCACAGGTGTGACTTCGGCACATTAATGGAAAACCCCAGCTGGTGCAGGAGGTCTGCCGTCGTCTGGAGGTGGCTGACGACTGTCTGGGGCGAGCCCGCCTTCAACAACCAGTCGTCGAGGTAGGAGACTGAAACCCCTAACCTGCGCAGATGAGCTGCGACCACCGCCATCACCTTCGTGAACACCCATGGGGCGCTGGTAAGGCCGAAGGGGAGCACGGTAAACTGAAAGTGCTCATGGCCTACCGTGAACCGCAGGTAACACCGGTGGGCCGGCAGGACGGGGATGTGGAAAAAAGCGTCCTGCAAGTCCAACGCTACCATCCAGTCTTCTGGGTCTAGGGCAGCCAAAATCTGAGCCAGTGTCAGAATTTTGAACTTCTCCTTCCGGAGGAAGCCGTTGACGTTACTTAGATCCAAGATAGGACGTAGGCCCCCTTTGTCCTTCTTGGGTACCAGAAAGTAGTGGGAGTAACAACCACACCCTACTTCTGGCCCAGGAACGCGCTCGATGGCCCCCTTGGCCAAGAGGGCCGTAACTTCCTCTTGTAGAAGTCGCAAATGATCCCCCGACATGCGGCGGAATTGCGGTGGCATGGCTGGAGGGGTCGCCTCGAAGGGGAGGGAATAGCCCCTTCGGACGATTTGCAGCACCCACCTGTCTGATGTGAAAGTGCGCCAGTGGAGGTGATGGCGAACCCTGCCCCCCACTGGTGTCACATGGGCCTGAAAGCACGTACTAGGAGGGTTTTGAGGAGGATGCTGCGAGGAAGGTGTGGACTGGCCTCGCCGTTGTCCCCGACCACCGCCACGTTGGATGTTAGTGTGCGGTGCGTGGCTGGCAGCACGTGTGGGGGCGCCCCTTCCTTGGCCACGAAAGGAGCGAAAGGCACCAGTTTGATGGCGCGGGGCAGAGAGGCCCAAGGACCAGGCCGTAGCCCTGGAGTCCTTAAAGCGCTCAAGCGCATGGTCTGCCTTGTCGCCAAAAAGGCGACGGCCATCAAACGGCATGTCCATGAGTGTATTCTGTACATCGGCCGAGAAGTTGGCTGACCTCAACCAGGCGTGGCGACGAATCGACACCGTCGTTGCCATCGCTCTGCCCAGAGAGTCGGTGGTATCCAGCCCACAACGGATGGAATACTGTGCCGCATCCCAGCCTTCCACAAGGGCTTGTCCGAGTTTTGCCTGTACCTCCAACGGGCATTCTGGCAGCACGGCCGCGACCGTGTCCCACAGGGAGTGGGTGTAGCGGCCCAAGAAGCATGCGGTGTTGGAAGACCGCAGTCCCAGACTCAGGGAGGAGAATATCCTCTTCCCGTATTGCTCATACCTCTTGGATTCCCTGTCAGGCGGAGCCGACGGGAATGTGGTCTGGGAATTGGAGGCCTGGATAACCAGGCTCTCGGGGGTGGGGTGGGTGGACAGGAAACAAGGGTCGCCCGGGGCTGGGAGGTGGCGTCTGGCCACGTTCCTATCTACAGGTGAACCTGTAGTGGGCCTGGACCAAGTGCCCAAAAGAACGTCAGTCAAGGCCTCATTAAACAGCAGCAGAGGCTCGGCCGAGCTTGACTGCGGTTTAAGGACCTCAGTAAGGAGGTTAGTCCTCACGGCCGCGACGGGGAGTTCAAGGCCCAAGGCCTTGGCTGCCCGCGTCAGCACCACACTGTAGGTTGCCCCCTCCTCCGTAGCCACGGTAGGAGGTGAGACAAAGCCAGTGTCTGGCGAGGTGTCCAGACCACTGGCACCCCCAAGTCCACCTGTCCAGTCCTCCTGGGACTGATACTCCCGTGTCAGAGGGTCCTCAGACCCCTCCCAATACTCCTCATCACCCATCTCCTGATACTCAGGGTTAGAAAATGATGGGGCCGGTTCATTGAAGTAAAACTCCCCAATCGACGTCGAGAGCGGCGCCCAGCGGCACCGCTCTGGCGCCGGAACCGGATCGACTGAGTCATCGGGGAAGACGCCGCCCGAGGACGGCGCCGGAGGTGACACCTGAGGGAAAGGCGCCGGTGAGGTAGTTAGGTCAACCGGCGACGACCCGGATCCGTAACCGGATCCAGCGGGACCCGGCGGCGCCGGGGCCGAAGCACCCGCCGGCGTCGGGGCCGAAGCACCTGACCCGTTAGGGCCCCCAGACGGGTCCGCTGGCCCGAAGGCGCCGCGGAGCCCGCCGGAGGAGTGAGGGACCTCATGGCCATGAGGAAGCGCTCGATCTCCTCCGGCGTCGTGTGCTGCCCAGGGACCAGAGGGTATGGGCAGGCCGCGACGCCCGCGGCTCAGTTGGAGCCACGTGGTCGGTGTCACCCGAACCCCCGGCAGCATCGCGTGAGGGTCGGGCGAGGGGGGAGTCGGAAGAGCGATGATGTCTCTTCGACTGCTTGTGCTTACCGGACGACTTCGAGCCTGAGGAGTGATGTCGAATCCCCGAGCTATGATGGCTCCGACCCCGCGACCGGTCCCTCGACCTCCGTCCAGACCGGGACCTCTCGCGGCGCGGGGCCGACTGCCGGAGCTCGAGCCGCTTGCGGGACCGCTCCCGCCTAGCCTTCGTCGTTAGGGCCCGGCAGTCGGAACAGGCCTTGTCGTCGTAATCCACGCCGAGACAGTGGAGACACCGGCGGTGAGGGTCGGTAATCGACATCAGTCGATCGCAGTCCTCACAAGGCTTAAAACCAGGCATCCCTACCGGCACCGTCCAGAGTCAAAGACTCGAATGATCAAAAAATGATCGTAAAAAGTTTAGTCAAAAAATGACTAAGGTACCACTTTTTCCGGATCTGCGCTGCTGGCGCGGAAAAAAGAAGAACTGACGTCAGCACGCGGAGGTGGCGTCTAAGTACTCCGACGACGTCATCAAGTCGCCCACGACGGACGCGGAGCCGCAGACGACGCCTACCGACACGCAAGGGTACTGCTACGCAAAAATTTCCGGATCCAGTCTGACGCCTGGGGATATTCTAAGGTAAGGAATCTAATACTAACCTATTTCTTTCAGTTATATATATATTTTTAGCACCACCGATTAGTAAGGAATGGTAACGTGTAATTTGTATAAGTGCCAATGTTAGAGGGCAAATCCCGTTGAAGGGTTGTGGAAGTGCTGCGGCCTTGGATTTTAGGTTTTGTGCCCCCTCCGCGTGCAGCTGCTTCCGCCCAGCTGCACAGGTGGCGGGGGCACCACAGCACAGAGGCCGCTGCGGAGTTAGGCCCTGCCTTTAACCTCTGGGCTGGCCTCTTGAATGGTGCAGACATACACCATGCGCATCAGCGGAGTGAGGGCAGGACGCTCAAGGAATCGGATGATTACAGTAGGAGTTGTGCGAAGGCGACTTTTAGTTATACCTAACCTAGAGAACTGCAACTTAACTCTGCTGCTTACACGAGGTGGTTAAACCTCGACCGGTGAAAAAATAGATTTGTGCGGATATTGGCACAAATATCGATGCACACTTCATGCAGTCTGGCCCATGCACTTACCATGAAAACTGGCAACAGCCACATGTCTGATACTTGGCTCCCTAAGACTGGATATGGGGTTTGGCTGCAATCCATGTTTGCCATGACCTATGGCAGTACATAATGTTGTCTTGGTCTCAGATATGCCACTTTCACTCATCCCGGCCTGCTGCACACATTTTTTTCCTGATTTGGAGCGCTGACTGGAAGGGCGTATCTTTTGCTCTATTGTAAGGAGATTTAGAGGAGTTAAAAGTTTTTGAGGAGGGTTTGGAAAGCTACTCGGAGTAGTAGTAGTGATTTGTCACTCGTATTACAGACATGCGTTTTGTCCTGTCGCAGTACAAAGGATGCTACTTCCTGTACTACATTATAATCTAAACTGTTTTGATAGGTTTTTAGCATTTGCAATTGCTTTGATTGTAAATTGTGTATACATAGTGCTTACTAGCCTTAACCAGGCGCTACAGAGCTCTGCAGCGAGTAGCACATTACTCCAGGTTCCCAGATCATGGTTTAAGTGACAGGCTCTCCAGACGAAACTGCGGGCCAGTTCCATACATGTCTTCGCCAGGTGGGGGACTGGATGTCCACGAACTGTCTGAAGCTAAATGCCAGCAAGACCGAAGTCCTACTTTTTGGTAGTAACACCAACTTCTGGGCCCCCGCGTTGCGGTCCCCCCCCCCCGAGTTTGATCCGCTTCCCTATACAAAAGATAAGGTGATAAACTCGGGGGTGACTTTTGACTCTATGCTTTCCTTCGAAGGTCATGTCAATCAGGTCATTTCCGCCTCCTTCTATACTTTAAAAATATTAAGAAAGATCCTGCCACTCATTCCAGATGAATTGAAGAAATAAGTGGTCTTGGTGTATTATCAAGAGCGGACTACTGCAATGGCCTTTTTATGAACCTTCGCAAACACTGCCTCAACAAATTGCAGATTGTGCAAAAGGCTGCAGCGCGGCTATTGTTAAACATCCCAAAACACAAATCACTCTCCACTGCACTCTAAAAGCTGCTCTCTTGCAGCCTTATGTTCCTGCCTGCCAGCTCCGCTCAGCACATTCCCCCAACCTGATAGTTACCCGATTCAAAAAGTGTGCTGGGGGAAGCGGGGGTGCTTTTTGGTCAGTACGCCCCAGCTTTGGAATACCTTGCCGGTGCAGATTAAAAAAGAAAATCAACTGCGGTCTTTCAGGAAGGCTTTAAAGACGTGGTTGTTCAATCTTTGAGCTGTCCCTATCGCTCTTATCTGTTTTGTGCGGAGCTAGCACCATCATTCCTTTGGGTGAATGTTTTGCGCTTTACAAGTCTTTTTCATTTCATTACAGTGCCAGCCTGGTCGCCCGGAGCTCCAAAAGGTTGATATGGAGACCAGACTCTGGCGGAGACCAGACACTGCTGATCTCCGCCTCACCCAGGTGGCCGCCCCATCCCAGGAGTGATGCATCCTCCACCACCATTAGATTTGGTTGGGGAAGGGAGAGCGATCTGCCTCTGACCCAATCTTCTTTCGTTAGCCACCACTGCAGATGGTAGCCCGTCTGCGCCCGTCCGCGCCCGACCGGGACCAGTGGCCACCCCCCCTGCCCATTTTTCGAGACCGAGGTTGATATATAACAGGGACTCCCTCACCAACTGCGACCCCCTACATTAGCAAGCTGTTGTCACCATTTCCACCCTTTGGAGACCCCCCGCCTCTGCCCCCATTGCAAGACTGATCTAACCAATCCATCGACCCAGCCGGATTTAAAGGAATACCATATGCTTCTTCTTAACTGCAGGTCCCTTCCAGAACACAGCCTCGAAATATCTTTGCTGTTGGATGAGCATACTCCGGATGTAATCTTTCTGACTGAGACTTGGTTGACCCAAGACTCCCAGCCTGACCTGGTGCAAGCCCTTATTCCTGGCTATCAGATAGCCCGTTTAGATCGTCCTCCGGGCAAAGGTGGAGGGCTTGCTATCATATATAAGGACATCTATATATGTCGCTGTTTGACGGACTCTATTGCGGATTGTGAAAGTCTGCCCTTTGTTATTGAATTTTCTCCCAATAACAGCTTCTCCGGCATTCTTATTTACCGCCCCCCTGGATCTACAAAACAATTTCAAACAGCTCTTCCCTCTGTCGTGGCAGAATTGGTCACATCTCCTTCAAATTTTACACTACTTGGAGATTTTAATATCCATTTTGATAACATCTTAGATACCACTGCCATAGAAATGACAGCCAGCTTAGCTGTAATTCCCATGCTCAACACACATTAAAGGTCATCTTTTAGATCCAGTATTCAGTAACTGTGAACACCTTAAAGTGGGCATTATCAGCCGCCTCCCCTGGACCGATCATTTTTTGATCCCTTTTACTTGACTACATCCAAATCTACATCTCTCATCTCCCTCCCACGAAAAACTCGAAACTGGTCTAAACTCAGTATAGATAACTGGACCAATATTCTCATCGCCACTAGTCCTTCACTTTCTTGTGACCCCTGCACTAATATTAGCCTATTTAACAACTGGATCACAAGCTCCGTGGACTCCACACTCCCTCCCCGTACCTCTGGCACAAAAAGGCAGCAAAAAACGGCGCCCTGGTAGTCAGAAGAGCTCAGGGGAAAAAAACGTCTCTGTAAGAGATTAGAAAGAAAGTGGCGTATGACTTACGACTGTACGAACAAAGCCATTTATAGGGAAGCCATTAGGACCTATAAATCCGAAATAAAAATCACACAATCAGCTTATACTGAAAAGATTAGGTTGGCCAAGTCCAAGCCTAAAGAGATCTATCAGATAGTAAAAACTGACTAGACTGCCGGCTCCCTCGACAGGCAATGACAATTTACCCTCCCGATGTGACGAATTGGCTAACTCTTTCTTTTTTAAAGTAAATACAATCTACCTCTCCTTTTCAGACGCAGAATTGCCCACCCAAAGATTTGACTCGCCTATAGAAATAGAAGTTTCCCCCCAAAACAATCTGGTTCATTTTCCTCTGCTGCACCCTGATACTCTCGAGCTCTTAATACATCAAATAAAATCTGGCTCCCCCTGTGACCCTGCTCCCCCAGGCACGCTGGTCTTAGCCGATAAAGTCATTCTTCACACACTCATGGAGTTGTTGAACTCTTCCATAGCGAGTGGGATAGTGCCACCGGCCTGGAAGCATGCCATGGTTCGAGCTTTGTTGAAGAAACCCGCTCTTGATCCAACGAATTTTAATAACTATCGTCAGATATCACTTCTTCCCTGGGCAACCAAGATCCTCGAGAAACACATTAACAACGTTTTAACTCAGTTCCTCGAGCGCAACCATCTGCTAGATGTCTCCCAAACAGGCTTCTGCCCCAAACATGGGACGGAGACTGCTTTGTTGGCTGTGACAGAAGAGACAAGGCGGATCCTGGATCAGAGAGGATCAGTGGCAGTGATCCTCCTTGATCAGAGCGCCGACTTTGATACGGTAAATCATAAAATCCTTCTAAAACGTCTCCTTGACCTGGGAATATCAGGAGAAGCCTTGGCTTGGCTCAAGTGCTTCTTAAGTGATCGAACTTTCCAGGTCTTTGAAGGTACATCGGTCTCTTCAAGCAAGCCTTTGGGCTGTGGGGTGCCGCAGGGCTCTTCACTGAGCCCTACGCTCTTTAACGCATACATGAAGCCGCTGGCTGGTATTGTTCGTCCACACGGTATTAACATCATTACCTATGCGGACGACACCCAGCTAGTGGTGAACCTTTGCGCAGAAGATCAGCCCACAAGCACAGTCCAATCTAATAACATGCCTGGAACAGGTCAAGAGCTGGATGACGAAGTCCTGTTTGAAGCTCAATGATGATAAAATGGAGCTTATGCTCCTGGGCCCTTCAGCCCCTTCTTCTTTGGAGCTGTTATGGCCTTTGAGCATGGGCGCAGCCCCTACCCCCAGAGATAACATCAAAAGTCTGGGGGTGTGGCTGGATAAATCATTGACCTTCGACACATAGGCAACCAAAGTGTCAGCGAATGTGAGAAGTTGGCCTGATATATGATGCTCACTAGTTCTAGTGATCACCTTGTATCAGTCCAAACAACCCTTATGGTGATTGGTTGTAAGTCAACCTTATAGACCAGCTATCCTAATGGTAGCATGGACAAAGCAGTCTTAGGCTAAACTCTTTTGGCATGTGAAGCCAGCTGTTTTACCACAAAATAACCCCTTGAATACCAGATGAAAGGACACCACACAGGTTGTTATGAAAATAAACAGTATATTTATTAATAACAAACACCTCTGAACTCTTTATGAGGTCAGAGGGCTAAGCACATGACAATCTCTTAGGAAAAATACGATAAGTTGCACAAAATTACAATGGTGCCCTAGGGGCACGACAAACCATATACTAAGTAAGTGGAATGTGAAAGTTGATAGAAGGAATGGAGCTGTCCAGAGGCTGTAGGATCGTTGGGACCACGCTACACTAACTCTAGGTAAGTAATAGGAGGCCCACGGGACGCGTGTGCAGAGTGTGAACTCACACGCGAGATGCGTAACAACGTCTATGGACCATACAGTTCAAGTTAAAGGTGAGTACGGACAATCCTGACTAGTTAGGACTAAAACGACTGTGGAATTGGACATTAGGACAGTTAAACTACCCTTGAGCACCGAAATGCTCTTGTTACCTCACCCGCGGACTGCGGGTGCACAGGTGTCAAAGTGCGTCGGGTTCTCGCGTTGAAGTCTATGGAGCCTGAAAGAAAAGATGCTGCAGGCGACCAGGAGGAAGATGTCCGGTGCGATCCAAGGGTGGATCGGTGAAGAAGGAGACCTGAAAGCAGAGGGGACAATGTTCAAAGTCACTAGCCTGTGACTGGAGTGGAACCAGGAAGGAACCAGATGTCGTCGTCGCGATCAGGTGAAGAGTGGACGCTTGTCTCTGCAGCCACGTGGACCAGGAGGTGTCTTCGACGACCAGGATGGAGGCACGAGCTGTCCCACACAGGCTCTCGCTGTCGGCGGTGTTGGATTCAGAAGCGGCGTCAACAGGCCTTGGCAAAGGCAACCCACGCGGTGAGTGGAAACGGCGTCTGGTGTGGACCAGGAGGGTCCGGGGTGCTCCTCTTTTGGAAGGGAGCAAGGGCCAGTCTGGAGCAACCAGACCAGCAGTGAAGATTTCAAAGTTCGTCGTCTAGGAGGCCACTAGCCAGCCGGCAAGTGACCAGACAACGCGTCAAGCAGCAAACAAGCAGAAGGGCCCCACGCAGATCTCGTGGATGCTGGAGGGCTGGTCTTCGGTGCAGGAGGTGCTCGGGGCTGGGGCTTCTCAGTCCCCAAAGCACTTCATCGAGGTTACCTCAGAAGTCGCGCTGGAAGCGAAGTGCAGCTTCTTTCAAGATGGCCGGTCCCACGTGTCTCGTCGCACCCACGGATCTCAGCTGTGCTGCAGTTGTTGGTAGAGGTCGGAGAGGTCTGGGAGTCCGGGTCTCGTCGGGCTCTGAAGCCTGGATCCTCGAGGGAAGACGACAAAGTGAAGCCGCTGGACGCTTGATGGTGCCTGCTTCTGCAGGGTGGACACTCCTTGCCCACAAGGGAGATTTCTTCAGTCTTCTGTGTAGAAAGTCGAAGTCCAGAGTTTCTTCTTGTAGAGTTTCAGTTCAGGATTAATCTAATTTGAAATGGGACCAGCTCCTACCTTTATCCTGCTAAAGGGGGCTGTACTACAACTAGGTCCCTCCATTGGGTGGGACCAGGAAGGGGGGTGGTTACACCCCCTATCCTTTGTCCGGATTTCGCGCCAGAGCTGGGGCAGGGATGCCCCAGCAACTGGTTTGAACCGGTGTATGCACAGGGCACCTTGTGTGCCCCAGGCATGTCTCATTCCTTTCAGGCCTGTCCTACCCAATACACAAAATCCTGTCTGGGGTGGTGCTAGCACCTCCCAAGGCAGGAAACCCTTTGTCCAAGCCTCCCTCGCTGGAAGGACTCCCAGCAGCAGGAGGTCAGACTTGTGTCTGTGGTGGCAGCATCCATTTTGTGATGCCAAGGCTTGAGTTAACTTTAACCGGGGTTCACAGTTACATACATGTCGTGTCCCTCTAGAAGGGTGGAATGCTACCCCCGTCGCCAGAATTGGCGAGGAGGTAGTATTCCAATTCGTATGACACCTTACTCGACATGTTTTGATAACGTTATACCAGAGTTAGCATTCAACCGCGAGGTCGATAATGCACTTAAGAGTATATGGTATAGCGTTATCATGGAACAGCTAGGAGGACTTGGTTCCGCAAGCTGCAGACAGGCTCAGCTCATGCTAGAGCACCATCTCACATAATTCCAAGCACTCTGCCTTCAGGATTGATAAGGCCTGCCATAGGAGTGACTGATAGGAGTATATGTGTCCATTTTGGGGTTAGATATAGGTATACTATATCTATAGTAAAGGGTGATTACACCACCTTGCCCCAGCTGTCTTAGCAGCCAGTTGTGTCAGTTTTGGATGGCCAGCCAGGGGTGGCATAATACATGCTGCAGCCCCTGGTAGGCCGTGGGTACACCTATGCCCTGGGTACCTAAGGTACACTGTACAGGGTCTGATAAGGTGACTCAGTATCCAATTAGATATGTACCTAGGGTACATGGAGTCCATTTTAACAGAGAGCAGGAAGCCTGGGGTCCTGAATAGCAGGATCCCAGGGCAACTTAGTCAAAAACCAGCAAAACACTAGGCAAAAAGTTGGGGGTAACCATAGTCAGATATCCACCTTCCTACAGCGACCTGCTTTGGCCTCCTCAGGATGATAAAAAGAATTCTTCCACTTCTTCCCTTTGAGGCCCGGCAGACAGTCATACAGGGCCTAATTCAATCTCGCCTTGACTTCAGCAATGCTTTGTACCTGGGGGCGCCTGAGTACACTCTACAAAAACTGCAGCGGACTCAAAATTGTGCAGCTCGCACATTGCTCGGAACTCCCCGTAGAACCTCAATAAAACCTGGCATAAGAGCTCTGCACTGGCTCCCCATTAGGGAGAGAGTCAAGTTTAAATCTATGTGCATTGCCCACCAAGCATATTGGAAATCCGGTCCAGAAATCAGTCACTCTCTGATATCACCTACCAACCCAACAAAGCCCTCCGTTCATCACATGCTTTTTTGGCTAAAGTACCTAGGATTCAGAGAGCAAGGGCAGGAGGTCGATCTTTTGCCTATAATGCCTCTAAACTGTGGAATGCACTCCCCCTCCACCTTAGAACTAATCCTAACTTGTTGAGCTTTCGTAAACAGCTGAAGACTTTTCTTTTTAATTAGTTAGATCACCTCCTGATCTTTTTCTTCTGAAGGTACTGTTTTAGTTTCAGCGCCTGGACGCCTCAGGGCAGCTGTAGCGCTTAATAAAATTGTTTTTCATTTCATTTTATTTCATGGTGCACAATCCCTCCGAGATCTGGGCGTTGTCGGGAACATTCCCCCGATACAACACCCACTGGAACTTCAGGTCCTATTTGCAGAGCATGCATAAGCCATCTGGCATGATCCACCAGCAGGATGCAGGAGGTTATGAGGCCCAGCAGTCTCAGAGTCATTCGGACCAAAATGCTGGATAGAGGCTGAAATATCTATCGTAGCTCGAATGTCCAGGACTCGCTGCTCAGGAGAATAGGTCCGAAACTGCACTATGTCCAGAATCGTTCTGATGAAAGGGAGCTTCTGACAGGCAGTCAGGTGTAACTTAGACACGTTGATAGTGGACCCCAGTGAGTGCAGGAGGTCCGCCGTAGCCTGGAGGTTGGAGACAACAGCCTGGGGAGAGCCAGCCTTCAACAGCCAGTCGTCGAGATGGTGCAAGACCGGTACCCCTGATTTGCACGGATGAGCTGTGACCGCCACCATCCCCTTTGTGAAAACCTGAGGGGCAATGGTAGGCCGAAGGGGAGCACAGTGCAATGAAGATGCTTTTGGCCCACTGTGAACCCTAAGTAACATCTGTGGGCAGGCAGGACGGGGAAATGGAAATAAGTGTCCTGCAAGTCCAGCACTACCGTCCAGTCGCCTGGGTCGAGGGCAGAAAGGACCTGGTTCAAAGTGAGCATTTTCAACTTCTCCTTCCGGAGGAAGAAGTTGAGGTTTCGGAGGTCTATGATGGGTCACAGGCATTTGTCCTTTTTGGGTACTAGAAAATAAAGGGAATACCAACCACATCCTACTTCTGGCACAGGGACCCTCTCTATTGTCCCCTTGGCCAAGAAAGTCGTAACTTCCTGACGGAGAAGTGCCAAATGATCCTCTGCTATACAGTCATAGGAGGGTGGCATGGGGGATGAGGTAATCTTGAAGGTGAGGGAGTAGGCCCTACGGACTAAGTGCAGAACCCACCTGTCCAACATGATGGAATAATAGCGGACGAGGTGATGGTGAATCCTGCCGCTGACTCATCGATGATGGGCCTGAAATGGACTAGGAGGGTTTGGAGGCAGTGGCAGAGGGGGGGAAGGGTGGACTGGCCCGACCGCTGGCTCCCTGATCCACGAGGACGCTGGATCCCACCTCCGCGGCCACACAGAGGCTGGACAGCTTGCATGACTCAGTGGCTGGTCTGAACTGGACATGGCTGGCCACCCCCTCCGTAGCCAGGAAAAACAGGCTGAGGGGGATAGATGGTAGCAGTGAGGACCAAGGATCTAGCTACAGTTTGAGATTCCTTGAAGCGCTCAAGCGCCAAGTCTGCCTTGTCGCCGAAAAGGTGAGTGCCATCAAAGGGCATGTCCATCAGGGAAGCCTGGACACAACCAGAAGTGCTCAAGCAGGCATAGAGTTGCAATGCTACAGACGAGGAAACCGTTCTGCTAAGTGAGCCGGTGGTGTCCAGTTTACAAAGAATAGTGTGTCTCTCCGGTCAGCAGCAGCCAGGGAGAAAACAGCTCGGGCCTCCTCCGGGCACTGAGGCAGTACCTGTGCAACCGTATCCCAGATGGTATGGGAGTATTGGCCTAAGAGGCAAGCGGTATTCACCGACCTCAATGCCAAGCTGGAGAAAAAAATAAACCTCTTCCCAAGATGGTCCAGCTTCTTGGATTCCCTATCAGGGGGTGAAGAAGGAAATGCACCTTTGCAAGATGAGGCCTGGACAACCAAGCTCTCAGAGGAAGGATGTTGCATAGGGAACGCTAGGTCGCCCGGAGCGGGGCGACAGTCCTGTGCACAGGAGTCCCTGTGCTGGGCTTAGACCAAGTGTCCAGAAGGACATCAGTGGGGCCTTAATTAAAGGGCAAAAGTTATTCATGGCTAAGCGCCAGGTAGCCCTCAAATGGAGGGCGGTCCCCCTGCCAACAGTGAAGGGATGGTTCATCAGTGTCACTCAATGCAAGACTCAACTGGATAATTACGGATAGCTGATGTCAGCAAGATCCCACCCCCAGGATATCTGGGACCGGTTTGTTAACTGGTTAAACACAGTTAACACAGAAGAACTCTAAAAAGAACACTGGGTAATGAAGGTATTGCTGCTGTACAGAATGGGACCTATCTGTATTTTAGTTACCAAACAGACCGTGTACTAGTCGACTAAGTAACGACACTGTCGAAATAACACAGCGCACTGATGTAAATGTGAACTGATGTGTGATGCAATCAGATTGACGATACTGATATATCACTGACCCAGTTACTGCTGAGTATTGTACTGGTGTTTGTTTTGTTATTGTATTCTGTGTTTACAAATGCCAATTAAAAAAAAAAGGGCAAAAGAGGTTCGGAGTCAGAAGTCACAGGCTGAAGCACCTCTTTTAGGAGGTTAGTCCTGACTGCCACCGAAGGGAGCTCGAGAACAAGGACCTCGACTGCCCTACTCACCACCACTGCGTAGGAAACCTCTCCTCCGCAGTTACAGTAGAGGAAAGAAAGCAAGCCAGTATCAGGGAAAGTGTCCACCCACTGGCTCACCCAGGTCCATCCACCAGTCCATGGGGTCTTCAAGCTGGTCTGTTAAAGGATCCAGTCATATCTACACCGTAGCCCTTGCTGACTTAACCCTTGCTGGCTCACCGTTTTACCTTTGAATCGGACCTCTGACCAGTGCGGGCATTCCGCTCTCCCTTCGCCGCTGCAGACCAACAGCAGCCGCTGTGCAGGGGAGAGCGAGAGGGCAAAAACTACCTTTCCCAGCTGCCCTTGCCCCGGGACCGGAAGGGAGATCCTGAAACAGCGCGCCAGGCGGCGCTTAAAACCAAGGCTCCACATCCGCGTCGCGGGAGCGCGCGGGCAGCGCCGGGCGAAGCCCAGGCAAAGGGCGGGCCGTCTGTGGCCGTCCGGGAACGGCTGGGGACGGGACGGGCCACCCCCCCTTTTCATCTCTCTCAGAAGTGAAACTGGAAAGACATCACCCAGAAAGGTACTGTGGTTTTCTGGATACACACCCCTTGGTCAAACTATTGCTACTGTTAAACCAAAGTATTGGCCCAACGCGAGGGGGAACTTTTCATTGACTGTTCACAGGACTTTGGTGCACCCCATTATTCATCTCCACACCAAATACTTTTATCTGTAAAATGAATAATCGGGGGGGGGGGGGGGGGAGCAAAGATACCAGTCACACGCCCACATACCAGACAACATGCAGCAGAATCACAGCCCCTGCCCACCCTGACTGCTATTGATAAGATGCTGCAACAAACCATTGGTGTGGTAGCAAATGCCATCGTGAACACGGAGAGGAGGCTATCTATTACACCAACACTATGTATTCCAAACCAAGAAGGGGACATTTCAATTATTGTGACTGACGTATTAGAAGCTAGTTCCCATTTGTCATCATCATATGTAGATTTACCCTGTAGCCAATTGCCTGTGGAGTCTCCTATCGCTGTTCAGGGTCCCCCAATAATCCAAACCCTTCCCCCTTTGGAGAAAAGGCCTGAGTCACGAAAAATATGCTCTAGTAAGAAGAAAGATACTAGTTCTAAAAATACTAGTAATAACAAACCAGCAAACCTTGACTTGGTGACCCCGACTTCTAATCCATCATGTCCAGCACTGGGAGTGCCGTGTTGGGTCACCAATATGGTTGCCGATCTACAAGCATCCTTGGAACGGGCCATAGCTATCCAACTCAAACCCTTAGTGTCAAAACTTGACAAACTTATTTCTACTATAAATTCCAGGGGAACAGGAACAACAGTGACTGCTAAACAGTCGAGAAATCCGACAGCTCCTGCTAGTGATGCTCTATCTCAAAATAACCACAGTGCTAGTGTATCCGAAAATAAAAACCCTTTAGCACAGACCTCCAATGCAGGAGCCATACCAACCGCTCAAAAGGTGACACGCTACACCACAGGCTATGACTAGCTCTAATTCTCAGAGTCATACCCATCAAATAGGGGTAAATCTGAAAAATGATAGAGATAAAGCCACAGCAAAGACAAAAAAGGGCGAAACGGGGAGTAAAACTAGTGAAACGCTAGATAGAAACACAACACCAAGAATTATTTCAAATCAGTTACCATCGATTCACTTACCCCCTGAAGCCCAACCATATGTGGTCATACTTGCAGGAGTACCACCATTAAGTGAAGGGAAAAGAGAAAGGGAGACAGAGTTAAAAAACAAATGCATCCAATGGCTTGCAACCAATTGACCCTTGCCACTGAGTGTTTCAGGCGTAATCATGTCGGCCAGAAGAGTAGCATGGATTGGGAGGGGCCCAAAAACTATAGCAGGGGATGTCATACTTTTGAATTTCAGGGATGTCTCAGCGGTAGAGTATATCTGCAATGCCCCATTCACTAAAACAAATACACAAATATGCTCACTGCACCTCATATTTTTACCCCACCCCTAGTCTGGAGCCTTCCCGTCACAGAGGGGTACACTATAACAGGGGATGCAATCCTCCACCTCAGAGAACACCATATGGAGGGGCATTGAGGGAGGGTATGTCTCCATACGGTCCCCTATTCCCATTGCAACCACACTGGAATAGGTTTAGTGTTCTAGAAGAGATGGATTGACTCAATTTAAGGAAAAAATCTTCCCCACAAGTTACTAATGAAATTCCTAGAAGGGCTGGGGGTATTAGAGGAAAATGTTTCATTATCTACCGATAGGGAGGACTTAACGAGTGATTTTCCAGAGAGGAAGGGGACTAGCGGTAGAGGGAAAGGGGAAGGAGAGGGCTCCGAAAATCCGCAAGAAGGATGCTTAAAGTTGATCTCATGGAATATAGCCGGGGAAAAAAACAAGCAACTAACTCCAGAGTGGGCCGCCTTTATGGCAACATATGATATATGCCTTATGCAAGAGACCTGGGCACTGGAAGAGAGCACTAGCTCGACTTTCGCAACATTTGATATCTTGGCAGTGTCTACGGGAAGAGGCCGTCCATCGGGTGGGTTATCAATTTGGATAGGCGCCCATCTGGGTATCCAGGCGACCCAAATACAAACAAACTCTTTGGATATACAGTGCGTCTTATTAAAATCTGCAAGCAAACCCAAAGTAGCAATAATAAATATTTACTCGAGGCCATCCAGGAATGGGCAAGAATCTGACACAATTAAAGCCCTGAACTCCTTTATCCAGGGGCTAGACCCCTCTATGTCAATAATTCTTGGGGGAGACTTTAATTGTCAATTCGAGCCACTGGGTAGCCTGGAGTTGGGTGAGCAAGACGAAGTTGACGCACTTTGGCATATTCCAGAGCCCAATACTACTTCAGTCAGGGCCTGGACTCCTTTAGCTCTTCAAATAAAATCCTTCTCCCTTGAAACATCCCTGCGGGCGTGCAATGGGAGAGTGGAACCTGATTGCCCAGCCACAGTCACGTTCAATCGAGTAGGCCAAACATCCATCATTGACTATCTCATGGTGGATGCTAAGAATTGGGACAAGCTAAAGGAATTTAGGGTCGTACAAAGACACAATAGCGACCACAATGCCCTGGTCTTAACTCTTAAGCCGGGGTCCTTCGGTCTAACTAACCCTGAACCTAAACCCGCTGCGATGATGCCTCCCCTCATGTTGGATAACAATAGAAGGAGGGTTAAATGGCCCCACCTAGCATATTCGCCATCCCGGCTAGCAAAAATTTACCAACTTGCAATCCCACTCATAACCCAGATGGGTGACTCACCCTGCAGGTATCAGGCAGTGGAGACACACAGGCAGCTAGTCACAGCACTAGGGGACGTGTTCTACCCTGTAAGTGGAACTAAACGGCGTGTCCCGAAATCTCACCCCTGGTTTGATGATGCATGCAAAAAACTAAAAAAGGAGCTACTTGCGGCAATCAAATCTAATGACAGAGTGAATATTAGGACAACCAGACTGCTGTATAAAAAGGAGCTCACTAGGGGTAAGAGGGAGTGGGAAGAAGCCAGGTGGGAAGAACTGAGAGGCGCCCTCCTGGCAAAAGATGCCAAACTATTCTGGGCAATAGTTAATTCTGGTGCGGAAGAGGGAGGGGAGGCTCTCCTATCAAACATAGCTCAATTAGTTTGGGAGGCACACTTTGCTGCGCTTTACACTAGCCCTGAGTCCGACACCAGTGAACATTTAAATGAGGTAGATATATCGGTGCAAGATGATGCCTTCCGGATGCCCCGAGCCCCAGACCTCCCGCACGAGTATCGACTGCGGGGGGCCTTGGACTTGGGCTATCCGATAGGTCAGTGGGATGCCAGGGCGAGGGTGGACCCCGGAGACAGAGAGTATCTCAGTTAAAGAGGTGGAATTGGCGATCATTAGGCAGCTACCTAACAAAGCCCCAGGCCTTGATAGATTAGCTGGAGATCTTTTCCGCTCCCAGCCAAAAATCTGGGGCGCCGTATTTGGCTGTTTTATTTAATGCGGTCCTTTGGGGAGCTAAGTTACCGGACACCTGGGTAGGGGCCGAGATTGTTCCAATTTTTAAGAAGGGCTGCCCTCTAGTGCCATCTAATTATCGACCGATTAGTCTCTTGGATACTTCGCAGAAGTTAATGGGCCGAGTCCTCCTGGATAGACTGCTGGGGTGGATGGAGGAGCATAAAGTATTGATTACCCTTCAGGCCGGCTTTAGAGCTGGAATCTCGACCCTGGACCAAATTTTTAGGCTGCAGGTCCTATTTTGGAAGACAGCAAGAGTAGAGGGTGGCAGCCTCTACCTTGTCTTCGTAGACCTGCGGGCCACTTTCGACCTCGTCCCCAGGGAGAGTTTATGGAGGGTCTTGAAAGAACTAGACCTCCCGCCCTATCTATTAGACGTCCTGAAGCGTTTTCATGCAGGGAACTACGCCCAGGTGAGATGTGGGAAGAACGGGGAACTATCAGCTCGCTTCCCCGTGACCAGAGGCGTACGCCAGGGCTGTGCCCTGGCTCCCACTCTCTTTAGTCTTTATATAAATGGCCTGGTGGGTGAATTGGACAATGTTAAGGACAGTGACGCTCCATGGTTGGCCACTGGTCGGGTGCCTGCTCTGATGTTCGCAGACGACACCTTGTTGTTGTCTCGAACATCATCAGGTATCCAGAGGGTTTTGGACAGTTTCGTATCATTCTGCGCTTCGAGGGGTTTGGAAATGAATTTAGCAAAGACGAAATTTATGATTTTTCACCCCCCAAAGCGCACACGCCCTAACCCTGTATTTAATGGTGTCCCTCTGGAAAGGGTGAGAACCTTTATATACCTGGGCGTCACCCTGACTGAAGATTTCGGTTGGGGCCCACAGGTATCCAAATCTGCTCTGAGACTGTCACAGATCGTAGGGGGCATTGGCAAGTTCCAGAGAACAACCCTGTTTAAGCCACTTGCCCCAGCCCTTGAAATTTACGGGACACAAGCTAGGCCAGCTGTGACGTACGGTGCAGAAATCTGGGGCCATATGAGCACACCAAGCCTTCTTAAGGTGGAACAGGCCTTTATGAGGAACTTGGTAGGCCTCCCCCAGAGCACCCCGCTCACACACCTGAGACTAGACCTAGGTTTAGAGTCCATCTCAGAACTGCTAGCTGCTCGACCTCTCCTGTATTGGAGAAGGCTTTGGACAGTACCTGAGCTCGAGGATTATAGAGCTAAATTCACTGCAGTATGGGGCAGTTGAAGAACAAGAACATTCCATGGCTAGCCCACATTAAAACCCTTGTACATCAAATTGGTATGCCCCAATTATGGGAGACCCCGGAGGAGAGCTGCCCGGAAGTGAAGAGAACAGAGCTCTTGGCCTCCCTGAGACATTACAACCTAAGTCTGCTGTATAGCTCGACAACTTTGGGCAGATTGTCTACAGAATTTGTGCAGGTAAAACTCGTGTCCAAGAGGGAGGAGTTTTTGGACTTAATACAGCCTCCCCTTGCAAGGAAACTCTATACACAACTAAGACATGGATGCCTACCTATTGGGGCATTCACTTGTAAATGGGATGGACGAAAAGAGGGAACTTGCCCAGTCTAACAATATAAAAGAGAATATAGTCCACGTTTTATTCTTCTGCCCAGCTTATAGTATAATACGGAGATGCTGGTTGGCACCGTTATGCAGAAGTCTTAGCCTAAGGCAATGTGTACAAGCTGTTAGAATTTTAAGATATGACACCTCCCCTCTTATTGTGTTTGCGGTTTCACGGTTTTTACATGGTATGTGGCACAGAAGGCTCACTTTAATGAAATGCGATAAATCGTGATTAACTGTGATGTTTGCTACCTTACCTTTGATAACTTACTGTTTAATAATGTTTTTAACCATGTATTCTTCATTATTTATGTATTTTATCTTGTGTATGTACATATTTTATTTGTGCTTTTATGGTCTATGACGGCAATAAAGTAATCAATGATCCAGTTGCCCCTCCCAGTCCACTTTACCACCTACTGGCACAAAATCAACTCCAGGGATGAACACAGGGACAAAAGTCACTTCTGGAATCGGAACAGAAATTGATAGACGCCGGTCCAGCTCGTGTCCACATTGGCGATGAGGATGGTTTTGACGCGGACTGCTGGGCATGGTCGGCGTCGGGAGCGTCGCCACCAGGATCAACATCGGGGAAAGTTGAGGTGGAACGACTAATTACGGTCCAGATCCACCAACGGATCCATGGGGTCCTCCAGATCCACCAACGGATCCATGGGGTCCTCCAGATTCGGGGCCGAAGATTCCGGCACTGAAGGCCTGGGGCCACCAACTGACTCCTCAGGCCCGAAAGAGCACCAGAAGAGCTGTGCTGTCCAAAGATGAGGTGCAGGGCCTCATAACAATTTCACAATTGGGAGGCGCAGAGTAGTCTCTGAAAGAGGCTCCGATTATGGAGACCTAGAGCGATGACGTTCAGTGTCCCACGTCGCTTCGGCTGACTGACGGGGTTAAGTCGAAGATAGCCTATGCCATTTCGACGACTTCTTGTGCCTACCTGAGCGCCCGAAGATTTTAAATTTGACGAGGAGTGCGGGCTCTGCAACCGTTCTTAGGACCTTCCTCTCGATTGAAAACAAGAGCGACCCAAAGCCAAGCGCCGGGCCTCCAACAGCTTACGGGACTGCTCACGCAAAGCCTTCGGATTAAAGGCCCAGCACTCAGAGCACTACTAAGTTGTGGTCTCACTCCAAGCACCAGAGCCACATGAGTTGCAGATCCGTCATTGACATCATCCGATGACAGGATCCGCAGGGCTTGAATCCAGCCCTATGCTGAGGTATTCGACGCACCAGGAGTCCAAGACTCAGAAAAAAAATCTCGACCAAAGTCGAAAAAAGGTTATCCAAAAAATGGTTAAGGGGTAGCTCTCTCTCGATCTGCACTTAGGCTGGCACAAAAAAATAAAGAACTGACATCAGCGCGCACGGGTGGTGTCTATATAGAACCCATGACAGTTTCCGCTGCGTACAACACCTACGACTGACGTGGAGCCGACCGATGGGAAGGGGTACTGCTGATGAAAAATCTACTGATCCAGACTGATGCCTGGGGAAAATTTAAAAGGTAAGGAACATACAACTAGAAGTCTCTATCAGATAATTATTCTTAGACACATGCGCTTTGAAATTCTGTTGTATGGTGGCCTCCGAATGTGGCAAGATCAGTGAGTCTTCACATCATTGCTTTAACTGTGCCATGAGACGGGGGTGCTCAAGCAAATGGTTTCCATGTAGGTCTATGGAAATTTGAACTTACAGCTATTGTAATGTTACCATGGGACTACAACCTAAAAGACACGGAATGATTCAAACATACGAGACCATATGCTGGAGAACTGGGGGAGTCCAAGACACTGTGGTTGTTGGAGGGCTGATAGCCTTAAAAGGTTTGCATTACAATTCTCCAGAGAAGTCGGTTTGGGTGATTTTAATCTTACAGATAAAATTAATGGACTTTCTGGTGCTCACTAACACAAAATGATCTTAGTAATATTCCAGCTGTTGTGAACAACAACAGGGAGTAGAACTTTGAAAACTGTGCTATATGAATGTCTCCAGCTAGAAGAGTAATCGATTGTTGTTAGGAAACAGCCTCTTCCCCACATATTGCTACCATTTTGACTACTAAGCACTGGTGAAATGACTCTAATGCCCAATCCCTGCTAATCAGGACTCGGTGCATGTGAACTGGCTCTTGAAAATAGATGTTTAATTGACTTATCCCCAATTGGCATAATTTGACATAATTGTAAGTCCCTAATATGTGGTATAAGGGGTACCAAGGGCATGTAAGTTAAAGTCTCTCGCGTAGGCTGCAGCACAAGTTGTACCACCATGAGTGAGACAAAGCGAAAGCATGACTCCCAGCGTACAATTGCTGACTAAAGCAGAAGAACAATTGATGGACGGAATGCTGATCAAATCAAACATTCACCCCAGTCACAGATCTGGGTTTAATCCATTGTTACTTTGCTCACCACGCCAATCCAGTTTAGACCAGGCCATTTGCAAATCAGTCTTGACCCTGCTCCCCATGGGAACAGTCCAGCATGAACTACCAGGCAAGGTCCTCCCTGGACCAGAAACAAGCATCCTGGGACCGGTTTCGGGGTATCACACACTCATGAGCCAAGCTAGCTTGTATCCAGTGGCACAGTGAGAACATGACTCACTTCTGGGCATACCCTTCCTACTTAGGGCGACAAAAACAAAAAGAACATATGATGGACAGAATGCTAAACAAACCAAACAATCACCCACAGTCACAGATCTGGGTTTAATCAATCTTTTTTTTGCTCACCACGGAGCCCCAGTTTAGACCCAGCAATTGTTACCTGGCAGAGCAGTTTTAAACTATTAACTCGACGTTGCCATTGCAAGCCATGGCAAAACTCAAGCCTTCGTTTTGTGTTTGAAAGTCACCCCTAAAGCGGGCTTACTGATCCCTGAAGATAAAGTGCATTAAATTAAAAGGTGGAACCTGTAGATCAAGTTTTAAAGGTCCTAACAGTAAACACTGACACTATTACTGTCTGAAGACTAGTAGCCCTGTTGGCGAGTGACAGGCTGACATTTCAGCAATGTTAACTTCAAAATGGGGGGCCCCAAGATTAGTAAATAAAGGTATCAAAAGAATTTGTTCATTAAATCCGATTTAGAGGTTAAATATATTTTAATGTCACAGGTGGGTAAAGTACCCAAGTTTGCCTCCTGGTGATAGGTTTGAAAGACCCTCCGGAAGGGAGACCATGGGATTGCCATGGGAGGAGGAGTTATCTCCCTCCAAGCAGGAAAGTCAAACGGGGTGTGGACCAATGGGCGAACTTCAAAGGGGACTTAAAGATGAATGCTCATGTTGTCTAGAATTTGGTTAGCAAATTTGTTTGCCCTTATCAAAATTAAACATCGGCTAGACACACAGGTCTTTGGGGGTCCAAATAAAATCATCAAGGGTGGTGGAAAGAGTAAGCATAGTCTGATTTCCTATTTAACTAGACCAGTGAAAGAGTCAACACTGTTTGATTAGTCCTCGCCGCGTCAGTGTACAAAGGCTAGGACAGTAGAATTGAGAAGTGGTGTCACAAAAAATACCAGTCTTGTCTCACTCTATAATTTTTACAGTTTAACATGCAGAAAGTGGCTTATACACATCTATCAGACAGTCAAATTGACATAATTAAATCAGTATATTAAACAAACAAATATATATATATATATATATATATATATATATATATATATATATATATATATATTTTAAAAAAAGCCTTATGAGGTTCATACCTGCTGGTTTGGTCCCAGGCATCAATGATTTTGGTGTAATCTAGTTTAGGACAGGATCCAGCCACTTTTGAAAGAAGCATCCAAGCAGCTGCAGAGTGATCTGTCTCAGTGTGTGAGATCAAATTGTTGATGAAAGTGGACGAAAATTTGTCTTTGGTTGACCACATATAAAAAGCCTTAGATACATAGCGACTGTAAGGAAAAACAAAAGGTTGTAAGTAAACACAAGCAGAATTTGAGTACTGGCTATATACCAAAACAGTGCAGGTGACATTTTTCTTTGAATAAAGAAGTGTTGTCAAATGTTGGTCCCTCAGCCATCCACATGGCAGAGTGTCAGGTTATATCACAAGTAAGGGGGACTTGGGGTGCTTATTGTTCCAGCATACATGCCCCTGGTATATATGCATTCAAACAAGGGTATGCAGTTCCTTGGAGGAAAAGAGAGGATTGATCAGTACAATAAATTATCCGAAAGAAGGAGGGGGTGTCTCCCACTTTAGGAACTAAGGCACTCACACACCCGGCTGGGTGTCATGCTTCATCATAGCAAAAACAACAGTTGATGCTTCATCATAGGGCATGCTCCTCATAAGGCCAGCGCTGCAATGCCTGACAGGCACCCTATGTGGGGCTCTTTGTCGGAGATCTTTTATTCCCAAAGCTGTACGTTGCGGAGCGAGTATAGGGCCTGGTAGTGTTGATGAGTATCAAGGATGTGAGGAAAATTTAAACCAGGATTCAGTGGTACTCAGATTGATTTTAATCAGCGAGTCCACATTTCCCAGCTAAAATGTGAGATGGCACACCACTGGTATAATGTTCAGTGGTGGCTACAGAGTAAATGTCAACATATTTCTTGCCTGTGTTGTCAAAAGATCAAGAGGCAATTTGTCAGGACCATGAATAAAATAACTATCTACACAGTGGTTGGGTTCTCATTAGTATCAGGAGTAACCCAAACGTTCTAACAACCTAACAGTGAGGTACCTTATGGTAATACCGACCTAGAAAACACATTGATATACATTAATAAAAATCTTCTATATAAACAGCATGCAATAAAGTTCTAAATGTGCTGTTAGTTAAAATCACAAGTGACAGGCACAGTGGAGAGATCGAAATAAGTGGCAGGCTTGTGGCACATTTATGGGGTAAGCAAGCACGATGGATAGTCAAACAACATGGTATGTAAACAAAATGTATTAACTCACCCATCTGGGGTGGCTCACCAGCTACATTGATTGTTGGTAGAGAGCACATTAACAATTCTAACATCCTAGTAGATGAGAGAAGATAATTGAGGGTATAATAATCTAGCTGTCATATCAAAGTGAAAAGTTGTCAATAGTCAACAAGGACTCAAGGAAGAATTCCCATGGTGACCGCAAGGACCGGATACGCACAATTAAGCAGCGGCTCAGGGGCCGGACAACCTACCCTCGCTCTACCAGCTCGGCCGAGTGAATGGATCAGTGTTAGGCACAAATAAATAGTCCAGGCGACCAGCAGTCTAGTCTATTCAGATAGGAGAGCCCCATTTGGATGGTCGGGTGTACTTTGTACATCCAGAAGGGTGTGGCCGGCGAAGTAATCTGGCGCATAAAAGTGACATGTCTGGGAGTGAAGCCTTGTTTCGAAGGCGGACGCCATATTGGAAGATTGATAAATTGGTGCTGGGGAAAAACATCCACATGGCACCGCAGTGTTAGCAAACGTTGTCGTGCAGGTAATAAAACCAATGGCCTAGTTGGCCCTCATGGGTAGGTTTAAAAAAAAAAAGTCTCAAACGGATCAGCATGTTAATAACAGTAGCATCGCACTTGTGTATGTAAAGCCTCAAATGAACTGCACTCCCTTGTTTCAATCCAGAGTGTCAGGTTAGTCATAAAATAAATTTCATAAAATGATGCTAAATAGGAGTAATTTACATAATCTTTTATTCTAAAAATCTGTCATGGGCCTGCTCCATGTACTAGCCTTGGTCAGTACTAGAATAACAAACTAGCTCAACGTTATAACATCCCAAATTCTAAAGAACAAGTAAGAAAGCGATTAGCATGTTATGAAAAGTCATTTGTAATGGTTGTGGATGTACACATTAGTTCAGTCAACTCAGCAGAAGAAATGCGTTACTTACCTGTAACTGCAGTTATCCAGTATTGGTGTCTTTCATAGATTCACATGCCTGAATCATGCCCCGTCGTCGAGATGGGAGTCCCCGGTACATAAATAAGTAATGTCCCATAGACATATAGAGAATAGTAGGCCATAAGGCCTCACTTTTGTAAGATATCTAGGTCCTTTTGTAAAAAGGACCAAACTCTAGAAAAGAGCCAATCAGCTGTCACCTCCCTCTAGAACCTTCCTGGCAGGAGCCTCAGTCCCTCAGATTTTCGTACGCACTGAGCTAAGTAGGCGTGTTACTGAGAGAATTAGGTGAGTCCTTCCAGGGGAGGCGGGAGGGTTGCATGTGAATCTATGAAAGACACCAATACTGGATAACTGCAGTTACAGGTAAGTAACGCATTTCTTATCCAGTATTATAGGTGTCTTTCATAGATTCACATGCCTCAATCAGAGTAGCAAGCAATACAGAAAGCACATTTCGTATAGTACAGTATATGCAAGTTATTAGACAAGAACATATCCTGCAACTAGTAACAGCCCATAGATGCAATCAATACCATCAGCAAAGAATTGTGCATATAACAGAAGGAAGGAGGGATGAAAGAAGGCTCACCTCAATGAAATAGATGGCGAAGCACTGCTTGTCCCACTGCTGCATCCTTCATCAGCTCTGTATCCAGGCAATAATGCCTAGTGAAGGTATGAGGCGACTTCCATGTTGCCGCCCTGCAGATGTCAATCACTGGCACCCCTGCAAAGAGTGCCATAGAAGTGGATATAGCCCTCGTGGAGTGGGCTCGCACCTTAGAGTGCAGAGGCAGTCCTACCTGTTCATGACAGAAGGAGATGGCTGCCGAAATCCAGCGTGAGATGCTTTGTTTTGTAAGTGGGAGACCCTTCCTAGGTCTGCTGTAGGCCACAAAAAGCTGATTTGATTTCAAAAATTCTCTTGTCTGGTCGATGTAAAACTTCAAGCATCGCTTGAGATCTAGAGAATGTAATGCCCTCTCCACTGCTGTACTGGGATTTGGGAAGAAGGAACGCAAAATCACAGGTTCATTAAGGTGGAAATCCGACGGAACCTTTGGGATGAATTTCGGATTGGTTCTAAGGATCACTCTGTCATTTTTAAATTGCATAAAGGGATCCTGAATTGAAAGTGCCTGCAGCTCACTCACTCTCCTTAGGGAGGTGAGCGCAAGAAGTAGCGCTGTTTTCCAAGAGATGTATTTCAAGTCAGCTCTGTGCACCGGCTCGAATGGATGCTGCATGAGTAGATTAAGGACTACATTCAGATGCCATGTAGGTGGCAACCTCCTCACTGGAGGGAAAGATCTGTATAGTCCCTTCAAGAATTGTTTGATTAATCTGCTTGACCAAAGGGAAGGTCGCGCTGCAGTTCTTTTATAACGGGATATCGCAGCCAAGTGTACTTTAATTGAAGAGTGGGCTAGGCCTACCTTCGCCAGATGTAACAGGTAAGGCAGGATTTGTTCCGGCGAAGAAGAGAAGGGATGTATCCTTTGATCTGCACACCAAACACAAAACCTCTTCCATTTCAGGGAGTACGTTTTGGTGGTGCTATCTGCTCGTGCTTTGGCCAGGATGTCTCTACAAACCTGCGGAATGTTTAAATCCCGAAACTCTCGGAACTCAGGAGCCAGGCGGCTAACTTGAGAGACTTCAGATCCGGGTGTTGAATTTGCCGGCTGTGCATAGTGAGTAGAGATGGACTCTGCTTCAGACGGACTGGCGGTTCCAGGGATAGACGGTGTAGCTCTGTGAACCAATGCTGTCTTGGCCAAGTTGGGGCTATTAAAATGAGTACACGGCTCCACCTTCATCTTCCTGAGGACTCTGGGAAGCATCGGGAATGGCGTACACAAAGACGTTGCGCCATGCGATGGAAAATGCATTCCCTAGAGACCCTGATTGGGGATGCCAACTTGCGAAGTGTGGGCATTTGGCGTTGATCCTCGTAGCGAAGAGATCTATCTGTGGCGTGCCCCATCTCCAGAAGATTTAGTTGAAAATCTTCTGGTCTAACTCCCACTCGTGAGACGATGATTTTTGTCTGCTCAACTAGTCGGCGAGTATATTGTCCATACCTGGGACATATTCCGCCTTTAGGGCTACATTGTTCATTATCAACCAGTTCCAGATTTTTTGCGACTCGCGAGAGAGTGTCAGCGAGCGCGTCCCTCCCTGCTTGTTGAGATAGTGCATTGTCGTGGTGTTGTCTGTCCTAACAAGCACTAGGGAGTTTTTGATTCTTGGTAGGAACGACTGTAGAGCCAAGAAAACCGCTCTCAACTCGAGCAGATTGATGTGGAGCTCTCTCTCTGTGGTTGACCACTTTCCGCGTATTTGCAGTTCCTGCAGAAAGGCTCCCCAACCTTCTTTGGCAGCGTCCGTTGTTATTACATGAGGAGCCGCTGGAAGAAGGAATGTCAAACCTCGGGACAGGTGCCGTGAAGACATCCACCATCTCAGTGCCTTGACCATCTGAGAAGTCACTCGTACGTGGTCGTCGAATGACCCCGTGCACTGGACCCACTGTCTCGAGAGTGCCTCCTGCAGAGGACGCATCCGTAGGCGACAGTGAGGGATCAAAAATCCCTAAAAGGGATTTGAAGAGTCGGACCTTCAACACTCTTTTCGAGGCTACTGTAGATGCTAGCCCGAGAAGTTTGTTTTGCCTCTCCTGAGAGGGGAACGCTCTTGCGGAGGTCGTGTTCAAGGTTGCTCCCAAAAAGTTGATAGTTTGAGATGGTCGCAGGATTGATTTTTCCTGATTGATCGTGACACCCAGGCAATTGAAGAGATTCAGACAGGCGTTGGAAGACCTCGATGCGTCTTCGAAGGATGGTGCCTTGATTAGCCAGTCGTCCAGATAGGGAAAGACTTGATGACGGCATTGCCTGAGATATGCCACCACTGGGGAGAGACATTTTGTGAAGATGCGGGGCGCAGACTTGAGTCCAAAGGGCAGGACACGGAATTGGAAATGCCTGCCCGCTACTGCGAATCTCAAGTACGTTTTGTGATTTTTGTGAATTGGTATATGGAAGTAAGCGTCTTGTAAGTCCAATGACGCCATAAAATCCCCTTCCTCCAGAAGATGCAAAACTTCCTGGATCGTTACCATGCGAAACAACTGTTTCTTCAGAAACTTGTTGAGAGCCCTGAGATCTAGGATTGGTCTCCATTTCTTTTCCTTCTTTAGGATTTAAAAGAAACGCGAATAAAATCCTTTCCCTCTTTGGGATGGTGGAACTCTCTCTATCGCTCCTTTCTGCAACATAACAGATTTCTTGCAGAAGCAGTCGTAGGTTTTTGTGATGCATTGGGCAAGGGGGGGTTCGTGGAGGGATGCTCATGAATTCCATAGAGTGGCCGAATTGTATTAATTGAAGGACCCACCGGTCCGTAGTAATCTTTTTCCAATTCTGTAGAAATTAGGTAATTATTCCTCCAATTTTTAATAAGGGATATGAGGTGTGGACTGGCCAAATTAAGAGGTCATTGTCGTCGCCCGCTGTTTCTTCTCTGTCCTCTGCCTCGAAAGGACGACATTCCGTACGAGGATTGTTGGCCTTGTTGTTGCTGGCGTTGTTGATATTGCGGTCTATTCTGGTTGGAGGAATAAGAGGATCTGTACTGGAAACCTCCTTTGTAGGAAGATTGTCCTCTTCCTCTAAAGGACGGATTTTTATACTGAAGTGTGCCTAAGGCCCTTGCGGTGTCCGTATCCTTTTATATGGTTTGTAACGCCTCATCAATTTTGGGGCCAAATAGTAGCTGGCCGTCATATGGCATGTCCAAAATCTTTGTCTGCACTTCAGGACGGAATGAGGTCGCTTTCAACCATCCTTGACGTCTTAAAACAGCTGCACCAGCCAGCTGTCGAAATCCTGTCATAGCAACATCCATAGCACAGTCTATAATCTCTGATGCTGATGTTTCCCCTTCTAGGAGTATTTTCTTCACCTCTTCCTTGGATGCGTCAGGTAATTCAGACAGGTATGGGGCTATGTCTGCCCACAGCTGTCTATTATAGCGCCCAAGAAGCGCTAAGGCATTTGCAGCCTTGAAAATCATTGCAGACATTGTTGAAAAACGCTTTCCTATGTTCTCCAGCTTTCTTCCGTCCTTATCCGGAGGAGCTGATACAGGAGAAGAAGGATTTCTAGAATTTTTATGGGACGCATGCGTCCCCACAGAATCCGGTTTAGATACAATATATATCCTGAGCTATGAGAAACAAAATGTGTGAATAAACAATTGACGAGTCATATGTGTCTTCTCTTCTTTTTTATTCTTGTTTTTGCAGTGATTCTTCTCTTAAAAAAACTCTAGCCGTTGCCAACACGTGTTTCGTCTTTGGTGGTAATCAACCACAGACTTCTTCAGGGCTAAAATAATTATCTGACCGGTTCTTATAACTCAAGTAATGATGTGCTTGATAGTGTGAGTTCAATAACTCCAAAGAATGTGTTTCCTGGCTCTATATCACCGCAATTAAAGTCAACCTCCAAGTGTGAGGAGCAATCATATGTTCTTCCAGAGGACGGAGTGTCGTCTCATGCAGAAACAGAAAACTGGCGTCTAGACGGGAAACACATTGGTCGTGGATGGGTGGCCTAGACCTTATCCTTTGAGCTTTTTGTATTAATTACACTACTACTGTTATCACAACGACCCAGCGCAATATCACCCAGCCACCTTTGCTTGCTCTGGTCAGAATCCGGTTTAGGATGACCTGTCAGACAGGCCGGTGCCGAATTTGGAGATTTTTATTTTTTGTCCAATCTAGGGATTACAGGTGAAACTGAGGTGGGATTCTGCATGATCTGCTCCCCCTGTTTCCAGAGATAATGATTCATAAGAATTGTTCTCGTTGACCTCTTTAATGGCTCCTTAAAATCATACAGGAAACATTCTTGTTTCTGAGACTCCATTATAATCTGAAACCATTTAGCGGCCCTTTCCACCATATTATGGAAACCACCTATATCAAATGGTGGCGAATTTGATGAAGCAGGATCCGGAGATGCTGGTGAAGCTGTGACATA
Organism: Lissotriton helveticus; assembly: GCF_964261635.1. Taxonomy (NCBI): domain Eukaryota; kingdom Metazoa; phylum Chordata; class Amphibia; order Caudata; family Salamandridae; genus Lissotriton; species Lissotriton helveticus. Next base: position 1,173,425,622 of record NC_136061.1, read on the forward strand.
ATCCTCCCAGTCATTATTGACGGATTGATCATCCTGTAGCTCCCCTTCCTCTTGCTGTTCCTCCTGCTCTTTTTCCTCTTCTTCGCGCTCCGAAGATTGAGGACATGGTATATCTACCTGTTCCTTCTGAATGATTAGGGGCGGGGGTCTTGGTCTCGGCGATGGAGCCGTTGTGGGAGCTTGAGGTGCCGGAGATTCTGGGAACCTCTGCTTGTAGTCTTCTATAAGGTACCTTAATCTGTAACCAGGGATGCTGGCAGGCAGACCATAGGTGTAGGTAGCAAACGGACCACCTGCTCCTCAACTTCCTCCTCAACCAAGCTTTGACATTTGACATTTAGCTCTGATGGGCTGGTCGCCAATTGGAACATATCCCCATCGTCAGAATCTTCATCCTGAAGTAGACGTGCTGGTGGTAATAGCTGCACACGGCTAGGGGAAGTTAGCTCTGGCGTCAGCGTCTTTCTGGTAATCTTCAGACACACCGAAGCTGACTGAAAGCCAGAATCAATCACCGTCGACGGGCCCGTCGACGGTGAGATAGTCGACGGAGTAGCGACGACAGTCGTCGTCATCAGTGATGTTGCCGTCGACGGTATAGATGTTTCTGTCGTCGTCGATGGTGACTTCGTCGACGGTGACTTCGTCGACGGCGGCGAAGTCGACGGCGGCGAAGTCGACGGTGATGATCTCGTCGTCGACGAGGCTATCGTTGACGGGATCTTGGTCGTCAACGAAGATCTTTTGATTACAATCGTCGACTATACAGCCTTACCCGCCATCGACGATGGGGTTGTCGTCGTCGATGATGAAAATGACGACGACGCCGTCGTCGAGACTGTCGTCGTCGACGTAGATACATAAGCAGGAGATACTGCTTTCTTCATCCCTGATGGCGTCGTCGACGATGCCGCCGTCGTCGTCGGTGCAGGCTTCTTAAAGGTGTGAACCTCCTTTTCTGAAGCTGTTTTTGCCTAGACCTCTGAAGACTTTTTAGCTGCCTTCTTTTGAGGAGTATCCAAGGGGCCAGGGGCCAGGGGAAGCTACCCTAGGTCTTTTGAGAGATATTTTTGAGGAGATTGAAGAACCCTCACTTCCCTCAGAGGAATCCAGATTGTCTCTATCCTTAAGCCTTTGGAGCCAGATCAAAAGGCGTCCCTCTCGGTCTTTTAGAGTCTTAGTAGAAAAGGTTCGACATACCTTGCAGTCCTTAGCCAAATGATCTGGGTATAGACAGAGTGTGCCGCTCGTCCTGAGAGTGTTCTGAATCTGAAACTCTACCCTTCGCTACAGGAGTAGCCCAGAACTTTGTCTCAAGTCTGTTTACCGCGTCCCCGAGTGGAGAGGATCATCTGTTTGGCCACAGCGGAGGTGCGAGGCGCCGCTCCGGGACTGCGAGGACCAGCATTCCCCAACAACAGCTGGTCCTCTTCCCGTGTGAGCCGCGCCCCCTCCCAGTGCCACACCCCCACCAGTGCGAAGAAAACCTCTAGAGGCCCCCGCTTCGCGGGTGCCGCTCGTCCTGAGTGTGTTCTGAATCTGAAACTCTACCCTTCGCTACAGGAGTAGCCCAGAACTTTGTCTCAAGTCTGTTTACCGCGTCCTCGAGTGGAGAGGATCATCTGTTTGGCCGCAGCGGAGGTGCGAGGCGCCGCTCCGGGACTGCGAGGACCAGCATTCCCCAACAACAGCTGGTCCTCTTCCCGTGTGAGCCGCGCCCCCTCCCAGTGCCACACCTCCTCTCCGCCAAACAGTATACTAGTAAGATCAGCGACCGCACAGCGGGACGCGTGCGGGACGCCACCGGGGCGAAGACCGGGCAAAGAGCGGGCCGTTTGAGGCCGTTCGAGCCCGTGAGGAGACCGGGCCGGGCCCCCCCCCATTAAGCCTCATCATTCACTTATCCTCATATTATTTCCTGGCTTTTCAACGAAATCCATCTGTCTACAAATGAATACCAGGAGTAATAAACAGAAGAAATTAAAAAAGGGAGGGATTGGAGAACAGCTTCTAGGTCCAATGGATGATTTTTTGACCAAGGCTAATACTTTTATTGACCAAAGTATTAGCCTGATCGAGGGAAGAGTATCGACAGAGCTCGAGATTGCGAGGCGATCCTCTATGGGACCACTGGCCACGGCAAGAACCCCAGAGCTGGAAAACGCCCTAGCCGATTCACAACAAGGCAATAAGAGGCGCAGTCTCCCAAACAACGTAGATCTCTCAGCCTCTCACTTCTCCCTCTCATCTACCAACTCAGATTTAGAAAAAACACCTGAACTCCCATGCGAGCAAACGCCAGAAGAAGTCAGACAAGCAAGAGGGAGGAGGGAGGGGGCTGTCAAGAAAAGGAAGGAAAAGGGAAAAGCTGACATAGCTAACGGAATCGAAATAGCTGAGGCAACTGAGTTAATTACCCCCCCAAACCCGACTTGTTCACTGCTAAGAATAGTAGATCCTATCGACCAACGGGCACCAGCACCTCATTTTTCACCTAATACTAACATAAATACCTCTGTTATAGGTTCACCCGCCATCATTCCCCACAGTACTGAATCATGTTCGCCTGCTATGGTAAACAAAATTGCCTCAGCGCTAAAGTCTTTATTTCAACCACTTGAAACGAGACTAATAAATATTGAAACCCAATTGCTAATTATTACCAAATCTTTGCAATCTAACCTAACTAGAGAATCCCCAAAAAAAGGAACAAATAACCAACTTGCTCCTTCCCTGCAAAGCAAAAAAGTTATGCAAACTTGTCCTGTAACAAAACCACAATCAGTCCCAAAAGATCCTGTAGCGGGCAAATCGCTCCCGGCAAAAAATATATCAACTCCTAACCTCCACATACTACCAAAATCCTCTGACAAAAACAACAAAAATTACCACTCCAGCGCCTAAAACACCAGCTGTTACAAATATTCCTCAGAATAAATCAAATCCTACGGTAAATAAAGGTACCTCGAGAGGAGCCTCCGAGGGCAGATCCTATATGCATCTACCACCTGAAGCATCGCCATTTGTGGTGGTTATGACGGGTGTACCAGAACTAGCAGGGGAGATGACAGAGCCTAATTGGTCCTTAAAGAATAAGGTTCAATATTGGCTAAATACAAACCGTCCCTCTCCCCCAAATTGGACAACTAGGATAGCCACAGTCAGTAGGACCCCTTGGGTGGGACATACGAAAAAAGTAATACATGGTGATTGCATTGTAATCACTTTCGAGGACCCCAAAGTTGTTGACTATATATGTTCCTGGGAACAACATAGTCCAAGTGGGGGAATAGACACAGAGTCTCTCCTTTTTTTATCCTAAAAAGCACTACAATAGTCATCTCAACGAACAAGATAATTTGTGGCGTAAACCGGTTCCACAGCCCTGGGATTTTACTAACGCTAGACCCAAAATCCCCCCTCAGCAGAACGGCCAAGATCCCTCCTGGTGGTCGGTCGACTCAAATTTCCACCAACAGGACGGTCCATGGCAGGTAATGGGACCCCGTAACAGAAGAAGAGATTGGGAACAATCGGGTGCCCCACCACAGCGGCATTTCAGACCCAGGTACGGAGAAGCACCATATTGGGAAAACTGGCTGGGTTTTCCAACAATGAACCGCTACAGCAGTTTGGAGATGGTCGATTGACCATCACCAAATTCCATCAATGGTGAGCCAATTATTGTATCACAGGTCCCGGAAAGGAAAACGACTACAGGACAGGAAAACAAGTCACGGTCACTCCCTGTCATTTTCTGGAACGTAGCGGGACTTCGCCCAAAAATAGACGATGGCTCAGCAGCCCAATTTCTTGAGGATGGCAAAATAATTTGCCTCCAGGAAACATGGGCGACAAAAGAGCTACATGTCGCAGGTTATAAAACCCTTTTTTCCCCAGCTCTCCCTAGCACTGTAGGTAGGCCTAAGGGAGGCCTGATCACTTACATAGCGAACACAATCCCCAGCTTGAAACTGCTCAAAATCGAAAATATGCCAAATTTCCAACTAATTATTATCTCAGTTGGCAAAGACACTATTGTCATCCTAGTAAACTTCTATAATAATTTAGAAGAGGATCATTTTATTAAAATTCTTCAGACAATCCAGGAAAAAAAATCGCTAGAGCTACCGAACTATACAGTAAAAAGGCTACCGTCCACCTACTATGGGGAGGAGACTTCAACATTCATCCCTGCCCATGTTTGAATAATCATAATTGTGGGATAGTGGACGAACAAGATAATCCCCTTGCTCATTTCACCCATGATGGAAAAGGAGAAGCGATGAACAATGTTCTAACAGACCTGGAACTGTCAATAGTAAATAAACAAAATCCGGATGATAATACTTTCTACCCCACATACCTAGGGAGGGGTCATAATACCACTGTTGACTATGTCCTTTCAACGGATGGGCTGAGACAGCTAATCACAGATTTCACCTTACTGGCAAATGATTTAAGCGACCACTCAGCGCTTAGAGTGGATTTGGTCCTCTTAGATCACCCAACACAGACAACCATAATTGCACACACTCTTTCGCAAAATCAGCTAGAAGTGGGCAGACCAAATGATTTCACGGTGAAATGGGGTAAAATAGACCCAATCCAACTAAGCAGTAATATAATACAGACGCTATATTCCAACATAATAAAATGCCTAGATTTGGAGTCTGACGATAACACCATCCTCGAAAACTTCAAGATTATTCTAGACAAAACCAAACAAATGCTGACCAGGGAAAATAAATCAAACAATCCAACAACTCCAGGCTGGTTCAATCATGAATGTACCGCCGCGTTAACCAAGTTAAAAGAGGCTCTCAGGCAACCAAAAAGAGACATACAATTGATTAAACATCTAAGACTCCAGTACAAAAAGGTCAGGAAACAAAGAAAACAGGAGCTGAAACAGTCCTTGTGGAACGATCTACACAAAAGCTCACTCACAAAGAATAGTGAGTCTTTTTGGCGGATTGTGAAAACCCCTTTTCTCTCTGAATCTAGCAGACCTCAAATCGACGTAGCGATAGAAGAGGAAACATGGACGAATCATTTCTCCCATATATTCAAACAATCAACACCAAGTGAAGAAACCACCTACTCTCATCCTCCTGTCGACTTTCCAATAAACATCCAGTTTGATATTCTCGAGGTACTGCAAGCATTGAATCTAAGCAAAGGGGGCAAAGCCCCAGGTCCAGACGGGGTCCCTGTTGATCTTTTTAAACAACATCCAGACCTCTGGGCCCCTATACTCACTAGGGTATGTACTGCAACAGCGAGATTGGGCTTAATGGAGTCTTGGTCCAACTCCATTATGGTCCCTATTTTCAAAAAAGGGGACCGCCAAGATGTCAAGTGTTATCGGCCGATCTCTCTACTAGATTCTGTTGGAAAAGTAGTTGGAAGAGTAATTCTGGAACAACTCCAACAATGGGCTGATGACAGAAAGATTTTATCCGACCTTCAATTCGGCTTCAGAGAAGGATTTGGAACTGCAGAACAGGCCCTTAATTTAAGCCTAATTGTATCCAAGTACATCCACGCAAAGCAGGGGACAATGTATATGGTGTACGTAGACTTGTCCTCTGCTTTCGACTGCGTATCTCACTCAAAGCTATGGACTCTTCTCCGAAATATGGGGGTGGATCCCCCATTATTGGACTTCTTAAGGGAATTATATACCGACGCTTCTGCAAGGGTGCGTTACGGGATAAAGGGCGAGCTTACCCCGTCATTCAAGGTAGAGCGAGGAGTCAGGCAGGGGTGTGTCCTTGCCCCCTTCATCTTGTCCTTGTACACAAACGGGCTGGAAGAGAAGATGCTGAAAGGGGGGCAGGATCTCCCAAGACTAAAACAACGTATGATCCCAGCACTGCTCTACGCGGATGACGCGGTAATTTTGGCTCGCACCCCTATAGAACTTCAAAAGTCCCTTAACAAATATGCTGACTTCATGGGAACATTAGACCTGCACATAAATGTAAAAAAAACGTTCGTAATGGTAGCTGGTGGAGGGAGAAAGCGAATAAAGAACATCACTCTTAATAACCAAAACCTCGAGAGAACCCCACAGTATCCCTATCTGGGCATAATGATCGACGAGAAACTAAATTGGAAAGCACTCATCGAGTCGAGGAGACACCTCTTCAGGAGAGCTAATACTGCCTTGATTAGTTTCTCACAAAGACTGGGAAGGAGATCACCAGTGGAGATGCTACAAATTTACACTGCAAAATGCCTAGCCACTGCCCTATACGGGGCTGGCGTCTGGGGACATGTTGACGCTGCATCTCTCCAAATAGCTGAGAACTCATTCATCAGATTTCTCTTATCTGCCCCCAAGTGTTCATCTACATATGCATGTCATATGGAACTGGGAATCCCTTATATAGAGGACCTAATCAAAGTCCAGCCACTGCTACTTTGTAGGCGCATATGGTCATCCGATAAGAACATGTTGACCAAGGCCATTTTAGAGGACTCAATGGCCCTGGATAACGCGCATAAAATAGCCTGGCTCACCTATGTAAAACGATTCCTTACGGATATGGGCTTAGAAAGATATTATTTCACTCCATCATCTTTGTCTGAAATAAGTAAGAAGGAACTGAAACAGAAAGCAATGAGCCACCTAGAGTCACTCAGTATTACCCTGCTTTCGAATAAACAATCAGTACAACATGCTAACATGGTACAGTTATCGCCACAAATTCAGCCCTATCTTGCACTGGAAATTAACTCATACGAAAGGATGCTCTTAACCAGACTAAGACTTAATCTGTTTCACAGACTAGTCGCTTTCCCGCATACGAACACCTGGGAATCAAAACTGACCTTATGCCCTTGTGATGAGTCTTCCGCACAATCATGTATGCACACGATACTGTTTTGTAAATACTATCTCCCCCACAGGAAAATCTGGCTATTCCCCCTACTGAAAACATGGGGTCTTAGACAATGCCGTCCGGCTATGATTCTTTTACAGATGTTAGACTCAGAGCGCACCTGTTATCACACACTGAACTTTTTAAAATGTATTATTAGGCATCGAAGGAATCTCTAAATATCCTTCTGTGTGAATTATCTTATGCCGTAAATTTTATATTGCTGCTTTTATGGTTTTAAAATGACAAACCGAATAAAGAAATTTATATTATATATATATATTAATATATATATATATATATATATATATATATATATAGACAGTAGAGGTAGTCCTTATGTTGGTCATCAATGTGTAACCTCTTTTTTCCACAAGAGGTACAAGCTCTGAAGAGACCCTTCTTTGGAGCATCAGCCATAGTAAATAGCTTTCCTTGAGGAGAAAAACAGGAAACAATATCCTAAAAAACTGCTGAAAAAGCTGTAAAGCAACAAACCTGAGCAGAGCTCAGGGGAGACTCCCTTAGCACAACGTGCGGTAGAAAATCTGAGGGACTGAGGCTCCTGCCAGTAAGGTTCTAGAGGGAGGTGACAGCTGATTGGCTCTTTTCTAGAGTGTGGTCCTTTTTACAAAAGGACCTAGATATCTTACAAAAGTGAGGCCTTATGGCCTACTATTCTCTATATGTCTATGGGACATTACTTATTTATGTACCGGGGACTCCCATCTCGACGACGGGGCATGATTCAGGCATGTGAATCTATGAAAGACACCTATAATACTGGATAAGTTAAATCATTACCAAAATGAAACCCAAATTGATCATTGTGGTCAACACAACAGTATGAAAATCAACTCCTACTCTAAAGGCTACAACTTTGGAGACTGTAACAATGTAAAAAAACACTGGTGGGGAGACATGGCTGAGCAGGGACCATCAAAACTAGTCTCTACAGAGCACTGGGTTAAGGCTTTCGGCATGAGGAAATAATGATGTTTTGAAAGTAACAGTCAGAGTTCAATCAGAAGCAGCATAAGAAGCAATGAGGACACAAATGTACCAAAGGGAGCTCTACAACAACAGCAAGAGAAAGTAACACCTCAAACTCTCCACCTACCTATACAGATTTGGTGCTCCAAGATGGCTGAATTGTCAGTGGTAAATGCTTGTTTTGGAACCAATGTGTCAAGTTTAGCCAGGTTAGCTTCTGAAATTGAGGTGGGAACGGAGAACAGGGTAGCTTGGGAAATAGCAGTAAAGGGTGCAGCAGAGCAATGATATTGGGTGACAGGCCACATAAGGTGATAAGAAGACTAGTTAATGTTGCCTGCCCCGTTAAAATGTAGGGCATGAAGATATTAGAAATAGCTGGCAGAGGTGAGAGTTGACTCCACCAGGAGCACACCTTGCAAGTTCCAGATGAAGAAAGGAGAGGAAAACAAGCGCAGGCACCTTGTCAAATCACAAAGACCAATGCTACCAAGACCGACGCGCAGTGAAGAACAGCAACCCCAGTAGAGGCCACAGCCAATCACAGCTTGCCCAATAAAGAATGGACTGCAAATAATGAGACCTGAAACCAGATAGGACGAAGGATAGTTCTTTAAAGATGAACAACGGCGTGCAATCAGAAACAGGGAGTAAGTTGATCAAACACATTGAGGTACCGGTTTTCTTCAGCCTGAACCACTACTGACTTAATTGCTAGGGAACTCTGTTGTAGTAATACTTTATTTCAGCAACCAGTGCTATAAAGGTGTACAAGAATATACAAAATACGTAAATAGATAAGTAATAAAAGTTAATCTACAACAAATTAAAATAAGGCCTAATACAGAATTCTCAGCATTCTACCAATAAACAGAATACTGTAATGACACCTCCCCAACAAGAAAGTCAAGGTGCAATTTAGCAACCAAGCAGTAAAGGTAACTAAAAAGTAACGCAAAAGTAATTTAAAGTATTTTCAAACTATTCTGAGCTGTTTTTAAAGCAACTACAAACCTGTAACATTTCCAAATCTATCGACAATTGCATTTCTGTGTACCGTCATGCATTTGAACGCATTTTCTTACCTACCTGTGCTAAGTTCTGCATGGTTCTAGAAATAAAACAAATATGCTTTTTTATACTTACCTAATTGGTCTGGATTCAGTTTGAGTGTGTATCATCAGTTCTTGCCTGAGTAAATACAAAAATGCTTAACACACCTCCCGATTAGCCTAACTGCTCGAACACACTACCACAAAGAGCGGTTAGTGATTATCTACTTTAGCCTCTGCTATACCTCTGGGGATCCACTGGACTCTGAGCACACTATATCGGATTTTAGTATAGAATATACAGAGCCAGCTTCCTACACATCAGCTATGCTTCTCAAAAGAAAAAAATACACACCAGCAAAAAGAAAAGGTCAATACGAAAAAAGTTATTTCCCTTCGGATGCCATAATTCTGGTGGATGCTTCATCTCCGTGCAGATTCCTAACCTTGTGAACATGCCCTGAAGCCAGTCTGGACCGGAAACTTCTCTATACTAATTCCTCCACATCGGCGGAAGGAACAGACTCCATTACAGTATCATCATTTTAACACCTGGTGACATCACTGGTGGTATAAGGTGCCCAACCGACTTTGTAACATCGGTCTCCAGTCTATTTTTTCTGCATCCACAAGGAAGAAGGATAAGCTCTTTGTAATAAATATATGCAATTTAATCATAAGCTTATGAGTATCCAAACAGTAATGTCTGGTAAAAGTGTGCAGAGATACCCATATAGCTGCTTTACTTATCTCTTCTAATAAAACTACCCTTGCCAAAGCAGAGGTATAAGTTTTTGTTTCTGCAGAATGAGCATGTAAGCCCTCAAGTTGTACTTTATGTGCTAAAGAATAAACAATGTTAATGTATAAAATAATACAACTGAATAAGTCCTTTTCGGTACGGACTTCCTCTTCTGTCCCCAAGGTAGCCACAGAAAGCTGGTTGTCAATACAGAAGTATTTTGCTCTATTTATGTACAAACAAACCAGACATTTTGGATCCAGCCTATGGAGCCACTCTTCCTCCTTCAAAGGATGAGGAGGTGGATAAAAAGAGGGGAGAGTAATAGACCGACCTAGGTGAAATGAGGTTAAAAGTTAAAGCAGAAAATAAGTAATGGTCCTTCGTACCAACTTGTAAGAAAAGACGGATGTAGAGGATAGATGAGTATGAAGTGCTTGCAGCTCACTGGCGTGTCATACTAAAGTAACAGCTACTAAAGAACACGTTGTGTGTCAAAACTAGGGTCCTGAAAGGGGTCATCTCTGTCCTTAGAAATTGATTCGCAGAGCGGGGAGAATGGGTGGGTCGGCAAGTAATCTGCGGCTAGATATAATATATACCAGATAATTTGTTACTGAAGGTAAGTAACTTATTCATCTGATAGAGACTTCTAGCTACATATTCCTTACCTTTGAATAGACACTTAAATACCATCCCGGAGGAGGGTCTGTAAACTAATTTTGAATGAGCAAGTCCTGCAGGACCGAACGGGCAAAGTGACGTTCCCTGCAGACCCGACTGTCCAGACAGAAATGTCTGGTAAACTTGTGCAATGAAGCCCATGTTGCTGCCTGGCAGATATCCAGGACAGGTACTTTGTGTGCTGAAGCAGTGATCGCAGCTTTAGCTCCGGTAAACCTTCAGGATGTTGCTTCTTGGCAATAGCTTAGCAGTTTTTTGATGCAGAGCAAGACCCATGGAGAGATGGCTCACTTCTACACTGCCCGACCTTCAGTGTCCAGAACAGCTCCGATGAAAGGGCGTGTCTGAGAGGTAGCGAGGTGTGACTTCGGCATGTTTATAGGGAACCCCAGCAAGTGCAGAAGGTTTGCGATAGTCTGGAGGTGGAAGACGACAGACTGGGGCGAGTCGCCTTCCACTGTCAGTCCTCGAGTTAAGCAAAGACAGGCACCCCTGATCTCTGCATATGAGCTGCAACCACCACCATCGCCTTGGTTAACACCCGGGGGGGTGCTGGTAATGCTAAAGGGTAGAAAGGTTAACTAACTATGCTCATGGACTACTGTAAACTGCAGATAGCACAGGTGAGAAGGCAGGACAGAAATATGAAAATAGGCGTCCTGCAAGTCCAATGTAACCATACAGTCTCCTGGGTCCAGGGCAGACAAGACCTGAGCCACCATGGGCATTTTGAATTTCTCCTGCTTGAGGAAGAGATTGAGGGCTTGCAAATGTAAAATAGGACGGAGGCCTTTGCCCTTTTTGAGGAACCGAAAGAAGCGGGAATAGCAACCACAGCCTACTTCTGGAACCAAATTCCTCTCTATGGATCCGTTGGTCAAGAGAGCCATGACCTCCTCACGGAAAAGGGACAGATAATCCCCCATCAGCAGGTCGGTAGATGGTGGTATGGTGGGGAGAGGTAGTCTAGAAGGGGAGGGAGTAGCCCCTATGGACTATCTGCAAAACCCCCCCTGTCTGATGTTATGGACTGCCAGTGGGGCAGGTGATGGTGAATCCAGCCGGCAAATGGGTGCCCACTGTGGTAAAGGGCCAGACTAGGAGGGTTTGAATGTTGTGCAGTCGGGTGGCAGATTGACCAGACCACTGGCCAACTGACCCACGAGGCATGTGTGTACAGTACCCTTGTCCATGCAGAGGCTGGGGATCATGAACAGCATGGTGAATAGGCTAGAGTTGGTGAAACTAGAAACCCTTCCGTTGCTACAAAAGGTGCAAAAGGCAGATTAGGGGCGACGTAGGACCGCAGTGAGGCCCAATGACCTTGCCGTAGCCCAAAAGAGTTCTTGAAGCAATCAAGTGTCGAAAATAACTTGTCTCTGAAGAGAAAGGTGCCATCAAAGGGCATGTCCTTAAGGGAAGCTTGGACATGCCCTGAAAAGCTAATCGTTCTTAGCTGGGCGTCGGTCCTAAGGGCCACTATAGTGAAAACCGCTCTGCCTAGCAAGTCAGTCGTGCCAAGTCTGCGTCGAATTGTGAACTTCGCTGCATCTCTCCTGTTGATGACAGCTTGGGAGAGTACGGCCCAGGCCTCCTCTGGGACCTGTGGCAGCACTCGCGGAACTGTGTTCCACAGAATAGGGGATTAACAGCCCAAAAGGCTCGAGGTGTTCATGGACCACATATGCCAGGCTGGCGGAGGAGCACATCTTCCCAAATGAGTCCAGCCTCTTGGATTCCCTATCCAGGGGAGCGGTAGAGAAAGTGTCTTGGGAAGCTGAGGCTTGGACCATCAAGCGCTCAGGGATAGGGTGTTGCTTGAGGAGGTTTGGGTCCCTAGGTAAGAGTCAATAGTAGTGAGCAATCGTCCTATTCACAGGAGCCCCTGTGGTGGGTTTGGACTAGGTACCCAAAAGGACGTCTGAGTGAATCATTGAATAGGAGTTAGGGGTTTGGATGGGGAAGACTCCTGGTTGCAGCACCTATGTCAAGATGTTAGTCTTGACTACCACTGATGATAGCTGAAGTTCAAGGACCTCAACCACCCTCTGCTACCTCCTCCACAGCCTTGGTAGGGGGAGAAAGCAGACCAATATCTAGAGACGTAGCCAGTCCAATGGCTTCACCCAGTTCCTCACACCAGTCCATATTTTGTTCTTCCTGAAATGGCTGGCATTCTAAAAAGGGTCCAGCATCCCCTCCCAGTCTTCTAAGAGATCTAGCCCAAGAGAATAGAGCTCAGGCTACGATCTAAGTGGAAAGTCTTCCGTCAACATTGAAGTCGGGTGACGCCCATCCGACTCCAGGTCAGAGTCAACAATGACAATGGGCATGATGTCGCCTGCGACTTCTGGCACTTCGCCATCGGGACTGGCGTTGGGGAAGGTCAAGATGGTACAAATGACACGGGTCTCGATCCAGGCATGGATCTTTGGGGGCCCACTGGAGCCATGCTGGAGCTGCCAGCGTGGAACCAGATGGGGTGGCCCGCTCTGACCAGCTCCCAGTAAGTCGGGAAGGTTCCGAGTCTGCCCAGGCACACATTCCGAGCAACAAAGCCTAGAATGCCAATGCTGCCTCGTCTCGTCGGCCGACACTTAGACTTCTTTTTCTTCAGCCTCGACTTACATGAGTGTCCCGAAGACTTAAGCTCCACGACCTGTCCTGAGACTTTCCCCCAACCGAGACTTCAGCGTGCGTTGATTCGCATGCCAGGCCGCCATGAGCTTTAGAAACCGCTCCCTCAAAGCCTTCGCGTGCATGACCCAGCAATCGCAGCACAACTTAGGGTCGTGGTTGCACTCCAAAAACCACAGACAGACGAGGTTCGGGTCAGTCACCGAGAACGGGTGATGACAGGCTCTGGAGGGCTTGAATCCCATCTTGCAGGAGGACACCCTTGCCAAAACAGGAGGAAAAACCTTAAAAACTGTTGACAAAACATCCAGTTATAAAGTGACTGAGGGGTAGCTCTTCTCTCGGATCCGCGCTGGCTGACAATGAACTAAACTAAATTACATCAGCACTCCTAAATAGGTACGGCAACGTCACGTTTGCCATGGACGCAGACAGATGCAGAGCCATTCAATGCCACCTACTGGCACACAGGGGTACTGCTCATGAAAAATCTGCCAGATCCACTCTGACGCCTGGGGAATTTCAACGGTAAGGTATCTGTGGCTCGAAGTCTCTATCAGATAACAGTTTTGAAAGTCAACCTTATGTGACTACTACGCAATGGTTCCAACAGAGAACCCATCAAAAATGTTAGAACTAAATTGAGGTCCCATTGCGGAATTATAAAAGGAGTAGGAAAATACCTATTGTTCCACCTTTGAGAGGAAATGCATACTGAAGTTGAAAATTCCATTTTATCTGGTATCCATGCACCAAGGATCCATACAACAGACACCGGAGGGCACCAAACTTCAGGCAACACAGGTCATGAGCGGCAAACAAGTCTACCTGGGGAATGTCCCATTGAGTGAAGCTGTACTGAATTACCTCCAGATAGAAACGCTTCTTGTGGTCAGCCCAGCTTAGCCAAATGAGGCTTTCAGATATCCTGCCAAATGGTTTACGACCAGCTACACTCTGCGCTGCTCTTCTAGTGACCAGAGTCCTCTAATCTCCAGATCCTCCAGAATAAACCACAGCCTACAGTGGGTGCATAGTCACTATTGTGATCACTGTCAGAGGACTTAAAGGCCCACTGCAGATATGTTTTACTCTGCCTGCAAGTGGGGTGTGCTATAGCCTCCCGAAAGACGACTGTGGCGTACAAGACGTTTCCCCCATGTTGGAACCACTGCTTAAAGTAACCACTGGGGAGCCCTTGTGCCAAAGTGCAAGTATGACCAGTAGTATACAAGAGGCAAGCAGAACTAGCAGGTGTAAGACCTTCAGGACTGGAATGTGAGCGAAGTCTCAAAAGAACGGGATAAAGGACTGAGAAACTTAAATCCTCTAGCTGGTGGGACAGCTCAGAGAGATGTTGTCTTGAGTACTTCCCCTATGAACAGGAGATACTGAGAGGGTTTTACTGGAGATTTGTGTCTGTTTATAGAAAAGCCCAGGTTGGAGAGAAGAGATGGTGTGGTCTACAAGTGGCGAGGCACCATATCTTCTAAACTAGATTTCAGAAGTCAATTGTCCGAATACAGAAATACAGAGCGGATACCACTGCCATCATCTATTTAAATACTTGAGGTGTGGTAGTTAGTACAAAAGGAAGAAACACAAAAGCAGTGAAAACTCACCGCAGACACTTCCTGGGGAACTGTAGGATCAGTATGTGGAAAAACCCTTTCAAAAGTCCAATTACACCATCCAGTCTTGTTCTTTCTGTGCCAAAAGTACTTAGGTCAGGGATGGAATTCTGAGGTCTAGCATTGGACTGAAACCGTCAGCCTTTTTATTCTATTATATTTCGTTACTCACATCAATACAACATGAACTTCCCTAATGCAGAAAATAGAGGAGACTTTCTGCCCACCGTCATACACTTCCACATTTTCAAATCAGTCAGCATGATTTTTACAGGCCAGTTTTACATGGCGTAGTTCTGAAGCCAACAATCTGTTTTAGTCTTTGAATCCCTTTACAGGAACTGTTGTAGAAGCTTACAGACTTTTCATCCGCGATGATTCAGGCAGCTGTTTTTCATACAATTCAAATAGGTCTTTACAACAGAGCAGGTCTTTTAGCCACTGTCTTACCATTGGAATGTCTTATCTCATGGCTTCCCGTTGTTTCATCAAACATGCTAATGCTGTGAGTCTTCTTACTGGTACTGGTATTTTTAAATGCTCCATAATCAATGTAGGATCCTAGGGTATTTTATAACCAACCATTGCCTGTAGCATTTTCAAAACCTCATTCAATCATTAGTTAATCCACAGGCAACCCCATGTTATGTGTGCAAAGTGTGCTCCTGTATTCCTACATCCTGGACATCTATCATTATCACTAAGGACTGACTTTATCAGCCCTAGTGGGGTACAGTGAGTCAAATGAAGAAATTTAAAGTGCATACAGAGTCTGTTGCTAGTAGGCAGTATCCCAGTCTATTGGCAGGAGGATCTCCATACATATAATGTGTCCAGCAGTGCCCTCTCCCACTTCTCTTTTTGTCTGGGGACAACTATATGACCCTCTTCTTCTTGGGGTTCATGCGCAACAAAATAGATCTCAACTTAGAGGGTTCCTCAGAGTTTGCAGCAAACAACCTTTAGTATGTTGTTCTAATTCTATAGTATAGAAAGGTCACCATCAGACTATTCTGCCTCAATCGCTCAGAGCCATCGTGAAAGGAACAAACAAGAAACAAATTAACTAAGTGCGATCAATCCCAGCCTCTCTAGAAACATAACACCCTCTCTTCTCCAGTAGTCATTATTCCTTGGTGCTCTAGGAGCAGTAAGCCCAGAGCATATATTTGGGCAAGTCATTCTGTAGTTTTTCAAAAATGAATGTTTTATGGTCAAGGGGATGTTGTTTAATAGATCTAAAAATCACAGCAAGATGATCATCTTCATTAATCCAGTTCGCCCAACGAGCTAAAGTGGCAGTGATATCCCTGCTTCTCATATTTCTAGGGGTTTTCCTGATATTCTCCTTTATTACCTCCTGTCAGTTTCTATCAATCTAGATCCCTAGATATTTTACTGAATGGATCGCCCAGTCCAGTGAATATTCAATGGTGCTTTCAGGTCAAGCCTGAGCAAGCATGCAATCGCTGCTCTGGCGATGATCTGCTGTACTACAGTACGGAAGAGAAGCCCCGCCCATATTTTTTCATTAACTTGTGTCTTTGTCCTTCTTAAATGCGGTCTTCTGATTCCTAAATAGGCTTGTTGGTCCCTCCTTAGTATGGCCATGTCTTCATTTGTGACCTCCCATGGCTACTGGCCCCTTTACTTGGTTGTTACAAGGTACGTGTACTATTTTCTTTATTGAGTTTCTCCTACATTAGGCACAACGTACTTTGCTTACATTCAGCGGGCCATGCCCGCTTTCACTTTCAAAGCAGCCGGAACAATGGCGTCCGTTTGTTTGCAATGGCATAGGTCTTGCATTTAAATGCGAAACCTATAGCATTGTTTCTCCACCACCCCCTCAACCCGTGTCTGCTCTCTACCTCATTCCACACTCTTCACTCGTACCACTGATCTGCCCTCTGACCCCTAGACAGTGCGTTTAGACTACCCCACCCGATCTGTCATACCTCACTCTGCGTCTTTCACGTCTCGAAAATGGGTTAAAGAGCTGTTTGGGTACAGCAAAACAGCCTGAATTTTTCATGCTGGAGAAGGAACATTTGGAGACAACCAGCCTCCAGTGTCAGCATCCTCTGCCTCTTCTCTCCCCCCCCACCCCCAACCAATGATTAGGGCACCGCCTGAATTCTGGGAGCTTGCATTTTTGTTGTGCTCACAAACAAATAAAATAGGTCTATTGCGGCCGTCCATCGTCCGTGCAATCGATGGACAGGATGAGCTGTGGGAACAAAGAGAGGGCCCAGAATGGTTGAAGCCCACGGTGGGAGAGGGGTTTCAGCATTTGTGATAAACCCCTTATACCGATGTGCGTCGTGGTTGATACAAGTCACTCGGGCCCCTTCTTCAGTGAGGGCATTACAGCAGCGGCTGAGAGGGTGGGCAGGCCACGACCAACCCAAAGATAGGAGTCTTACACTATTGAATACCATCACATACAAAGTGTTCATTTATAATGCAGTGACAAAGCGAGACAAGCCAAAACACAACAAAACAGATCGAAGGGGTTCATTGGAAACAAAGGCATCGAAACTTCAGGACTTGCATATCTCTTCCGTCTAGAAACTCGACTATCAAAATAATTTTCAATTTGTAGCAAGATGTGCTCATGAAGGATTGATCTTTAAGTCTCAGTCTGATGTACCGAGATATAGTATATATTAAGGATTCCAGGAGATTTTGCTAATGTCCATGGCCTTACAGCAGAAATATTGGCCATAGGTTTGAGAGGCACCACAACCGTGAAAGCAATTGTAAGTATTCGTAAGTCAGCTTGTACGTTTTTCTTAGAAAATGGTCCAAAAGAAGAACCTTCTAAACTGAGCATCATCCAGACAGAAGTTTGCAACCCATTTCCTGAGATGTATGCGTTACAAAAATAAATTATATATTTAGTGTTTAATGCTGCACAGTCTGTAAAGCATAAGTTACTACTTGTGTAACGAGACATTAGTTGGTGATAGATTCCTTACCTTAGAATATCCCCAGGCGTCAGACTGGATCCGGAAAGTTTTCGTCAGCAGTACCCCTGCGTGTTGGAAGGTGGCGTTGTGAGCGCCGAGATGACGTCACAGAGACTATGTGTGCTGAAGTCAGTTCTGTACACTACTTTCAGCGCCAGGGACGCAGAGCCATGCAAGAAACTGACTACTGGAGCCATTAAACTAGGGCCCTGAAAGGGATAACCGTAACCCTAGAAATAAGTTCGCGGAACGGGGAGGATGGGTGGGGCGGTAAGGAATCTATCACTAACTAATGTCGGTTACAGATATATTGTTACACAAGTAGTAACTTGTGCATCTGAAAGAGACAATTTAGTGATAGATTCCTTCCCTTATAATAGATACCCCAGCAATACCAACCACGGTGGAGGGTCTGCGATCAAGATTACACCTGAAAATCATGGAGAACAGAACAGCCAAAGAAGCAGTCTCTCCAGACTTGACTGTCAAGGCAATAATGCTTGGTAAACGTGTGCAGCGAGGCCCACATAGCTGCATGACAAATGTCCTGCAAGGGAACGCCGCTTCACAAGGTAGTAGTGGCTGCTGTTGCCCTGGTAGAATGGGCACACAGCCCCACAGGAGGCTCCTTCTTAGCCAACGAGTAACAGGCTTTGATGCACAGAACGACTCACCAAAAGATGGTTCGTTTGTGCACGGCTCGACCTTTTTTGGAGCCCACGTAGCCAACAAAAAGTTGTTCATCTACCCGGAACTGTTCTGAGCGCTTCAGAGAAAACAAGAGCGCAAGTTTTGGGTCCAGACGGTGCAGCCCCTCTTCCTCTTTGAAGGATGCGGAGGCGGAAAGAAGGCAGGCAAGGTGATGCTCAACCCAGATTGGAAGGGAGTGACAACCTTTGGCAAGAAAGAAGGACAAGTCCTCAAAACCACCTTGTCCGGATGAACAGAAAGAAAAGGAGGTTTACAAGAAAGAGCCTGGAGCTCACTCACTCTTCTGGCAGAGGTGATATCTACTAGGAAAGCCGTCTTGAGAGTGAGAAGACGTAAGGGACAGTTATGAAGGGGCTCAAACGGAGCACATATCAAGACAAGATTTAAGTACCATTGAGGCATTATGAAAGGCACGGGAGGAAACGTGTGTGTAATGCCTTTGAGGAAGCGATTAACAACCAGGGACTTAAAAAAGAGAAGGCTGATCAGGAAGCCATAGAAAGGCGGAGATGGCCGAAAGATAACCTTTGATAGTGCCGAGAGCAGAGCCCTGCTGGGCCAAAGAGAGAAGGAGCAGAAGGACCTCGGAAAGAGGGGCAGTAAGCTGTGCACCATGCCACAAATTTGTTCCACCTGCAGGCGTACCATTTAGTGGAGGGACGCCTGGCTGCCAAAATGACATCACAGACATCGGGAGGAAGATCGAAAGCTGTCAACTGTCGCCGCTCAATCTCCACGCATGGAGGTGGAGGCTGGACAGGTTTGGGTGGAGGACTGTCCCCTGCTGCTGCGACAGAAGATCCTCCCGAAGAGGCAGACGGATCGGTCGCCATGCTGAGTATCTTCGTGTGCAATCCGGAGCCACAAGGATGACTTGGGCCCGGTCGCGCCGAATCTTCTTCAGCACTCGGAGCAGAAGTGGTATAGGCAGAAAGGCGTACAACAGACCCCAACTCCACTCGTGACAAAAAGCGTCGTCGAGCGAGTGCCGCCTTGGAAATTCCAACGCCCAGAACTGATGACATTGCGCATGCTCTTCGGTGGCGAATAGATCTAACAAAGGCTTTCCCCACTGCATAAAGACCTTGCGCCACATCCGAGTTCAGACACCATTCATGATCCATCATGCACAGACGGCTGAGTTCGTCCACCCTGGCGTTCAGAGAACCTGCCAGGTGTTGAACCACTAAGGTAATTCCTTGACGTTCCAGCCATGTCCAGGGGAGTAGAGCCTCTTGACATAGGGTCCACAACCCTACCCTGCCCTGTCTGTAGCAGTACCACATGGGGGTGATGTTGTCCATGAACACCTGCACTACACCTCCCCGGACAGAGGAAAGGAATGCTTTCAGTGCAAGTCGGACCGCCCGAAGCTCCAAAAGGTCGCTATGGAACCGAGACTCCGCCGGAGATCAGAGTCCTCTGATCTCTGCCTCTCCCAAGTGGCCGCCCCATCCCAGGAGGGACGCATCCGTCACCACTGTGTGCTTCGGTTGGGGAAGGGAGAGGGATCTGCCTTTGACCCAAACGCAATTTGTGAGCCACCACTGCAATTGTCGTGCAAGTGCCCTCGGAGATCTGGACGTGATCGGACAGGTTGCTCTGATGCTGTGCCCATTGGAACTTCAGGTCCCACTGCAGAGCCCGCATATGCCATCTGGCATGTTGCCCTAGCAGGATGCAGGAGGCCATTAGGCCCAGGAGCCGCAGGATCATCCTGACTGAAACCCGGGATAGAGACTGAAAGATCGGAATCATAGCCTGAATATCCTGGACTCGCTGCTCGGGAGAATAAACCCGAAACTGCATCGAGTCCAGAACCGCTCCGATGAAGTGGAGCTTCTGAGAGGGGCTCAGGTGAGACTTCGGCACGTTGATGGAGAACCCCAGCAAATGGAGGTCGGCCGTAGTCTGGAGATGGGAGACGACTGCCGTCAACAGCCAGTCGTCGAGATAGGGGAAGACTGGAACCCCTGATTTGCGCAGATGAGCTGCGACCACCGCCATCACTTTTTTTAAACACCCGTTGGGCACTGGTAAGGCCAAAGTGGAGCATGGCAAACTGAAAATGCTCTTGGCCTACCTTGAACCGCAGGTAACGCCAGTGGCCCGGCAGGACGGGGATATGAAAATATTCGTCCTGCAAGTCCAACGCTACTATCCAGTCTCCAGGGTCGAGGGCAGCCAAGACCTGAGCCAGAGTCAACATCTTGAACTTCGGAGGAAGTGGTTGACGATTCTGAGGTCCAAGATGGGGCACAGGCTCCCTTTTTCCTTCTTGGGGACCAGAAAGTAGTGGGAAAAACAACCACGTCCTACTTTTGGCCCAGGAACACGCTCAATGGCCCCCTTGGCCAAGAATGCTGTGACTTCCTGCTGGAGAAGCGCAAAATGGTCCCCCGACATGCGGTGGAACTGAGTTGGCATGGTAGGGGGGGCAGTTTTGAAGGGGAGGGAGTAGACCCTTTGGAGGATTTGCAGCACCCACCTGTCAGAGGTAACGGAACGCCAGTAAGGGAGGTGATGGCGAATCCTGCTGCCCACCGGGGTGGGGTGTGCCCCAAAGTTCGGACTAGGAAGGCTTTGAGGCGGATGGAGCGGGGGTGGACTGACCCATAGGCTGGACCTCTGTCCCGCCCCGTCGGGAACCACATCCGCGCTGAGGTTGGTTCTGCGCAGGCTTTTGGCTGAACGGACGTGTTGGGGTGCCCCTTCTGTGGCCACAAAAGGTACGAAAATCAGACGTGGCAGGGCGCGTGGTGGAGAGACCGAAGGAATTGGCCGTAGCCCTGGAGTCCTTAAAACACTCCAGCGCACTATCAGCCTTATCGCCAAACAGAAGAGTACCATCAAAGGGTATGTCCATAAGAGAACTTTGAACAACCCCTGAAAATCCAGTGGACAGCAACCAGGCGTGGCGACGGAGGACCACTGTCATGGAAATCACCCTACCCGGCGAGTCCGCGGTGTCCAGTCCACACCGGATGGCAAACTTTGCTGCATCTTTCCCCTCAGCAACAGCTCAGGAAAGCACTGTCCGAACCTCCTCCGGACACGGAGGCAGCATCCGCGCAACCGTGTCACACACAGCGTGGGAGTAGCGGCCCAAGAGGCATGCAGTGTTAACCGACCGTAGCCCTAAGCTGGCAGATGAAAACATTTTTTTGCCGAACTGTTCCAGATTCTTGGATTCCTTATCCAGCAGAGCGGTAAGGAATGCGCTTTGGAAAGTGGAGGCTTGGATGACGAAGCTCTCCGGGGTAGGGTGGGTAGTAAAAAAAAAAAACAGGGTCACCCGGGGCCAGGCGATGACGCCTGGCTACGTTGTTATGCACGGGAACCCCCGTGGCTGGTCTAGTTCAGGTGTCCATCAGCACGTCAGTTAACGCCTCATTGAACGGTAGCAAGGGCTCCATAGAGCTTGCCGCTGGCTGAAGTACTTCAGTGAGGAGATTAGTTTTGAGGGTCACCGTAGGCAGGTCAAGGTCAAGGGCCTCAGCTGCTCTACAGACCACCACAGTGTACGTGGCGCCCTCCTCCATAGCCACAGCAGAAGGAGAAAGAAAACCAGGGTCAGAGGAGAGGTCAAGGCCACCTGCATCCTCCAATTCTTCTGTCCATTCCTGTTCCGACCCGCACTGCCATGCAAGAGGGCCCTCAGACCCCACCCAGTCGTCCCCTTCCTCCACTACCCGAAGAACATGCTGCAGCTGTGGGGGAGGGACAGGGGAATATAAATGTTCAAACTGGACCAGGAACGGCACAGACCGGCTCCGTGTCCCAATTAGGGTCCCAACCAGGAGCAAAATTGTCCAGGAACCCGGGCAAGGGCGGCAGTGGAACGAACGTAACCCACTGTGGCGCCGGGAACGGGGCCACGGACGGCGCCGGGGCCGGCGGTGGAGGACCTTGCGGCACCGGGGCTGGAGCCCCAGGCGGAGGACCTTGCG
The DNA here is from genome assembly GCF_964261635.1 of Lissotriton helveticus. Lineage (NCBI taxonomy): Eukaryota > Metazoa > Chordata > Amphibia > Caudata > Salamandridae > Lissotriton > Lissotriton helveticus. The sequence continues at coordinate 1,173,447,884 of NC_136061.1, forward strand.
GTGCCGTCAGGGGAGCCAACGGCAAGGAAGGGCCCTCAGCAGGGACTGTGGGGCTCCAAGGTGCGCCGGCGGGAGTCCGAGGCCTGAAAAGGTGGTCCACGGCAGCAAGAAAATCTTGCACCTGAGCAAGAGTCGCCGGCAGACCCGGATAAGGTGGGTAGGCAGCGGGACTCTCAGGCACCAAAGGAGCCGCGGGGTGGAACGCCAGGCCCACTCATCCGAGTCCAGAGACCGACAGGGGGACGTCGGAGAGCGTGAACGCTTCAACTTCTTATGATGTCTCTTATCAGGTTCAGAGTGTGAAGACTTTGACCCAGAGGAGCGATGATGGCTCTGCGGTCGGTCCCTTGATCGAACCCGGGACCTCGAACTGTGCGGAGACGACTGCCAAGCCTCCAGCCGTTTACGGGACTGCTCCCGTAAGGCCTTTGGAGCCATGGCCAGGCAGTCGTGCTCCAGACATTAGAAATAGACGCCATGGGGGTCGGCCACCGACATCATACGGCGACAGGCCCCGCAGGATTTAAACCCAGGCATCCCTACGTGGCACTAGGAGTCAAAGAAAAAAAATGAAGACAAAAAGTCTCAAAAGTTAGTCAAAAATTAACTAGGGTACGTGCTCTAACCGGATCTGCGCTTGCTGGCGCGGAAAAAGAAAGAACTGACGTCAGCGCACATCGGTGGCTCCTAAGTAGTCTCCGTAACGTCATCTTGGAGCTTACAACACCAGTGACGGACACGGAGCCGCACAACGCCACCTTCTGGCGCGCAGGGTACTGCTGGCGAAAACTTTTCGGATCCAGTCTGACGCCTGGGGATATTCTAGGGTAAGGAATCTATCACTAACATGTCTCTTTCAGATTCTGTGTATTGTTGATATTCTGGTTTTATGATTTTGTGTGTCTCTGTGTATGTGTTTACATAGTACATGTTTCGAATTTTAAATTAAATACGGAATGAGAAAGAAACTGGATTCCTCTTCTCAGAATAATTGCAACCTTAGGGTGGTTCTCACCATCTGCAAGTTCACAAATGCTTTGGTCATCAGAGTCAGTCATAGGGGACAAAATTCCTATTTAGAAACTCAATTGCTGTCCTGTTACACTGTGGCATTAGAAATCTGACTTGGAAAGGATGTGTCAAATGGAACATATTATAGCAAAGACCATATTATTGTCACGGTCACATAGTAGAGCGTACACTTTTTTACAAGGTGTTTAGGGCTCTACATCAGTGTGTTTTAGGAGAATTCAATGCCATGTTGCATTTTAAAACATATCGGCGGCATTGGGTGCTTTTACCCAAAAAAAAAATCTGTTTGTCAATTTGACAAACATGCTTTTTTTGTAAAAGCCACCATGCCACGGTTTCACTTTAATGTCGGACACACCCCTTTCTTTAAACACGGCTTGGTTAAAGAAAAGGGTGCAGCCTTCATGAATGTGAAAGCACCACATGGGCGCTGGTAAAAAAAATAAAACATTTGCAATCCAATAGGTCTCGCATTTGCGAGAGTTTAAGCTATTGCATTGCCAATAGCTTAAACTCTCGTTAATGAGAGACCTATTGCATTGCAAATGCTTGTTTTTACTGCTTCCTGCGTGAGAAGAAACATTATTGATTTGTCACAGATTGGCGAACCTGAATTTTATGTACTACCTGATAAAAGGAGAGATTTTCCATTACTAGCACATTCATCTGCATATAGGGAAATAGGCAGTTTTCGGTCTCTAAAGTTTAAGGCTGTACCAGAGTGGCATGGGTGCAGCTTACAAGCAAAGCGTGAGAGCTCAATCGGTGGCAAGATCACCCAGTTTATCAGCATATTTGCAGTGAGCTTAAAACATAGGATTTCAATTAATTGCACAAAATTTGTTGGTACTCTGAACCTCCCCAATTACCTCTTGGCACCCACATAGCCAACAAAGAGCTGATCATCCACCCGGAAGGGTTTTGTGCAATCCAGATAGAATGAAATCGCACGTTTTGGATCCAGACGATGGAGCCTCTACTCCTCTTTAGAAGGATGTGGGCGGGAAGAAGGTAGGTAAAGTGATGGTCTGTCCTATATGGAAAGAGATAACCACTATAGGAAGAAAACTAAGGCCTAGTGCAGAGAACAACCTTGTTCTGATGAACAGCCAGGAAAGGCGGTTTGGAAGAAAGAGCCTGAAGCTCACTCACCCTGCGAGCAGAAGTGATGGCAACTAAAAAGACAGCTTTGAGTGTCAAAAGTCTGAGAGGACAGTTATGTAGCAGCTAGAAAGGAGTGCACATAAGGTAGTCAGAACAACATTCAAGTCCCACTGGGGGCCTTACAAAACGAATAGGAGGATACATGTTAGTAAGGCCCTTAAGGAAACAATTTACAATAAGGGACTTGAAAAGAGAAGGTTGATTTGGAAGGCAAAGAAAGGCCGAAATGGCGGAAAGATATCCCTTGAGAGTGCCCAGAGCAGAGCCCTGCTGGGCCAAGGAAAGAATGAAAAGGAGAACCTCTGAAAGAGGGACAGAAAGGGGATCCACAGCCTTTGTTGTGCACCATGCCACAAATTTGTTTCATCTACATGCGTATGCCGTTTTGGTGGAGGGACGCCTGGCTGTCAAGATAACATTACAGATTTCGGAAGGAAGGTCGAAAGCTGTCAACTGTCGCCACTCAATCTCCATGCAAGGAGGTGGAGGCTGGATACATTCGGGTGGAGGACTGTCCCCTGCTGCTGCAGCAGAAGATCCTCCCGAAGGGGGAGTCTGATCGGAGGATCGATGGCCAGGTTCAAGAGCTCATCATACCAGACTCTTTGAACCACAAGAATGACGTGGGCCCGGTCGTGCTTGATCTTCTTCAGCACTCTGGCAGAAGTGGTCTAGGCGGAAAGACGTATAGTAGATCGTCCTGCCCACATTATATGGCGAACTTGGCTCTCATCTCTCACTTCCGCAAACGCACGGGAGTACACGGCCCGGGCCTCCTCCGGGCAATTCAGCAGCACCTGCGCGACCGTGTCCAACACAGAATGGGAGTACCAGCCCAAGAGACATGCGGTGTTCACCGACCGCAGTCCTAAGCTGGCAGAAGAAAACATCTTCCCAAAATGGTCCAGCTACTTGGATTCCCTATGAGGTGGGGCAGTAGGGAATGCACCCATGGAAGTCGAGGCTTGGCTCTCTGGGGTAGGGTAGTAAGAGAGGCAAAATGGTCGCCCGGGGCCGGGCGGTAGCGTCGAGCAATCATCCTATCTACAGGAGCCCTGTGCTGGGCTTTGACCAAGTGCCCAGAAGGATGTCCGTGAGGGCCTCACTGAACGCCAGCAAGAGGCTGCTGCCGGTTGAAGCACCTCGGTCAGGAGGTTAGTACTGACTGTCACCATAGAAAGCTCAAGGTTCAAGGTCTCAGTCGCCCTACGCAACATCACAGCGTGAGAGTCACCCTCCTCTGTAGCCAGGGTAGGGGGAGAAAGCATGCCAAAGTTTGGATTAGTATCCAGACTGGCCTCACCCAACTCCTCTCTCCAGTCCGGTTCTTCCAAGTGGTCTGCTAGAGGGTCTACAGACCCCCCAGTCCTCCTCACCCTCCTCTGGTAGCCACTTAGGGTGATGGGGAACACCAGGGGAGAACAGAGGTACAAGAGTACTGGTCACGCCAGTCTGGCTCTGTGTCCACTTCGAGGGGGACGCTGGGACCGATGTCAGTTGGGGACACAACAGGCACCAGAGGGTGCGAAGGTGTCGCCAATGGATTTGGCAACGGAGGAGTCGTAAGGTCGACCGGCGCTGATCCAGATCTGGATCCCTGGGGGCCATGCGGCATTGGGGCCGAAGCCGCCGGCATCGAAGGACTAGAACCCCCAGCAGAGTCTGCGGGGCCCGAAGCTGTGCCGGCGGAGATGGGCTGCCCAAAGATGGAGTGGAGGGCTTCGTAAAAACGACGAAGTTGGGCAGGGGTTGCTCCAGCCACCGGGAACGGAGGGAGGGACGCAGGGAGGCTCGGAGCCGATCCAACAGGCTCCACAGGCGGAGCTGGACGACTCCCTCCCACATTAGCCGACAGACAGGGAGAACACGAAGAGCGACGGTGCTTCTTTGCCTTCTTTTTGTGCTTCGACTTACCCGAAGACTTCGGCAAGGAGTGGTGGTGATGGCTCTGCGACCGGTCCCGCGACCTCCCTCTCGACCGGTACCTCGAGCGGCACGGAGCCGACTGCCGGGCCTCCAGAAGCTTTCAGGACCACTCCCGCAAAGACTTCGGGCCATGGCCTGACAGTTGGAGCACGAATTCGGGTTGTGGTCGCGCTCCAGACACCAGAGGCACACTAGATGTGGATCCGTCACCGACATCAGCTTGTGGCAGGAGCCACCAGGCTTGAAGCCGGTCAGCCGGTGTGACATCCCTGTGCACCAGAAGTCAAACGACTTGAAAAGATGTTGACAGTCAAAAAGTGACTCTAGGTACTGCTCTCTCCGGATCTGCGCTGACTGGGGTGGAAAAATAAAGAACTGATGTCAGCGCGCAGGGGCGGCGTCTAAGTAGATACCGCAACGTCATTCCGGCAATCAAGATGCCAACAACAAACGCAGAGTCGACCGCAGCTACCTACCAATATGCAGGGGCACTGCTGAAGAAAAATTCTCCGGATCCAGTCTGACGCCTAGGGGTAATTCTAAGGTAAGGAATCCATAACTTATAGTCTCTTTCAGATGGAGGAAACACTAGTGAAGAGGACCTCCATTGGGCAATCCCTGAGCCAAACATCCAGCCAACCAGGGCCATACCCATAGGCATTTCCTAAGGGCATACAATGGTCGCACAAATTTCAGACTCACCGGGGAATTACACTTTTAATAGAATAGGGCACACCTCCATTCTAGACTACTTCTTGGTAGGTATGAGGTTCTGGCACAGGTTGCCTGATCTTGAGACCGTGTGCCGGGACAACAGTGATCACAATGCCCTGATCCTAGAGGCGGCAATGCGGACACCTGAGATAGCCTCTGGCTTAAAATCCACACCTGACGATAGACTAACACTCACCAACTGCAGGAGGAGAGTTCAATGGACAGATATACATAGATCTTCTGATAAGCTGGCCACTCTATATGAATCCATTATCCCATTTCTAATGGCTGCAGAACACTATTTCTAATGTTGACATATCCTTCTCCCTCAAGCAAGTCGCGGAGATCAACAAAGCACTGACATCCACACTGGCCGACACCTTTTCCCCCCAACTAGTAGAATAAGTAAGCATAAAAAGGTCCTACACTCTTGGTTCAGCGACAGCTGCCGAATGACCAAGTTAGTTCTCATCTACGCAATTGAAGTCAAGGACAGGCTTCTAATTCAAGAAAAGCGGGTAATATATTAAAACACAATTGGTGATGCCAATAATTTGTGGGAGTTGGATAAATCGGACTCCCTGAGAAGGGCCCTAGCCAGCCACAATATGACGTAATTCTGTAACATAGTAAATATGGGCTGCTGTGAAGGGAAACAGCCCATTGAACCCAATATTGTGGCAGATGTCTGGAAGATACACTTTGAGGCCTTCTATTCTAGGTTAGAGGATGAAAGTGGCATTTCAGCCAACAAGTACCCCCCTCCAAAGAAATCCTGCATTGAGGACCCCGTGAGAACCTAAAAAAGATGAATATAGCCAAAATATCCCCGTCCAAAGTTCTGGGGCTAGATAAGATCCCAGGGGACCTTTTTCGTAGCGAACTCACCATCTGCGCCCCCTACCTGTGGACCCTGTATAACGCTATTTTACAGGGAATGGTGATTCCCGCAAGTTGGGCTGGTGCAGAAATCCTGCCAATCTATAAATAGGGCTCATCACTTCTTCCCACAAACTACAGACCTATAAGTCTAATTGAGGCCAGCCAAAACATCTTTGCTCATGTACTGCTGGGCTGTCTCCAGACCAGGATGGAAGTGCACAAAATCCTGAGCCCATTTCAAGATGGCTTTAGAGAAAAGACGTCCACAATAGACCAAATTCCCAGGCTCCGACCCCTGTACTGGAAGACGGTGTCTGTAGAGGGTGGCAGCATTTACCTAATCTTTCAGTACCAAGAGACAAATTGTGGGCTATCTTAAGTGATTTGGGGGCCCCAGCCTATCTATGACACCTGCTAAAGTGGCTCCGTGAAGGTAATGATGCCCTAATCAGGTTTGGCAAACAGAGAACTTTGCACCTCTATACCCACAGACAGAGGAGTCTGACAAGGTTGTGTCCTCGCCTATACTCTTTTCTGCCTATTCATAAATGCACTGGTGAGACATTGATCACGGGAAAGGACATTGATGCGCCCTAGATAGCAAACTGCAAAGTACCAGCAATGATGTTGCGGATGATCCTCTCTGCTCTCTAAATCACCTATGGGCATACAGAGGATCCTCGACAACTTCAAGCCTTCTGTAAGGGGGCATGAGATCAACACCCACAAGATCAACTATATGGTCTTCAATACAAATAGTAGTACTCGACCAAACCTGTGCTTAAAAGGCACCCCTTTGGCGAAGGTATCTGTATTTGAGTATCTCGGAGTCACACTAAGAGAAAAAATGGACTGGGTAGCTCAAATTTAAAAAAAGGCTTAAAGTTAGCTCAGACCACGGGGTTTGTCCAAGTTATTCAGGAACTCTACTCACAAACTTGTTGGTCGAAATACACAAAGTTCAAGCCAGGGATTCTGCCATGTACGGGGCTGAAATCTGGGGGCATTGTACACCTTTCTCAGGGAGCTAGTTGGTCTCCCCCGTAGCTCCCCACTTACACCGCTTCGCCTGGACCTGGAGATAAGGCCAATTGCATACAAAATGGCTCTAAGACCCCTCACATTCTGGCATCGTCTCTGAGCCACCCCAGAACTGGTTGAATACAGGGTAGAGCTGAGGGAGGTTCTGAGCCTCAATGGTGTGGGTAAACTGCCATGGTTCGCTCATGTCAGGGACACACTTTTGGCTACGGGTACAGCGAACTTATGGTACAATGCTGAGGCAGCCTGCCCCATAATGTCCAGGAAGGAACTGGTATGGAGTTATAGGGAGAGCGAATTCGCACACTTGCAGGGGAGCTCTACAACTGGCTCTCTCACCGCAGTATTCCTGGGAATTAAAGATCAGTATAGCTTAGAGTCTGTTTTGGATGACATTCAACGAGCCCCAGCCAGGAAGCTATACTTATAATTCAGGTATAGGGTCCTCCCGTTGCGTGCCTTAAAGAAATGGGCTGGTTCCACGACTCTGGGCTGTCCGGCCTATAGTAATGTAGAGGAGTAAGAACACCATCTATTCTTCTTTTGAATCTGCATTCACCATATCTTCTTTACTGTTGTTGCAAACTGGGCAGATTTCCTCTTCTCGTCCCGCCCATTTGCAAATCAGTGCCCCAATCGGCAGACAGCCGTGTCTTAATTGTGTATATAGTTTTCTTGCAGTGGGAGGTTGTATTAAATCCATGAATTCCTCCCTCCTGGGCACAAGTTTAACCTGCAGAAATTCTGTAGACAACCTGCCTATAGTTGACTAACAATGCAGCACACCTAGATTATACTGTCTCAGGGAGGCCAGCAGCTCAGTTCTCCGGATCGCTGGACAACTCTCCTCTGGGGTCTCCCATAATTGGGGCAAACCTATTTGGTATACAACAGCTTTAATATGGGATAACCAGGGTATATTTATGCTCTTCAACCGCCCCCAAACTGCGGAGAACTCAGCTCTATAATCATCAAGCTCGGGTACTGTCCAGAGCCTTCTCCAATACAGGAGAGGTCGAGCCGCTAACAGTTCTGAAATGGGCTCTAAACCCAAATCTAGTCTCAAGGGTATGAGCGGTGTACTCTGGGGGAGACCAATCAAGTTCCTCATAAAGGCCTGCTCAACCCTGAGGAGACTTGATATACACGTATGACCGCAGAGCTCTGCACCATACATTACAGCTGGTCTGGCTTGAGCACCGTAGATTTCAAGCGCTGGGGAGACTGGCTTAAATTGGGTTGTGCTCTGGAACTTGCGAATACCCCCTACGATCTGCGAAAGCCTCAGGGCAGACTTGGCTACCTGTGGGCCCCAGCAGAAATCTTCAGTCAGGGTGACACCCAGGTATACAAAGGTTCTCACCCTTTCGAGCGGGGTGCCATTTAGTACAGGGCTAGGGGGGTGCGTTTCGGGGGACCGAAGATCATAAATTTCGTCTTCTCTAAATTAGTCTCGAGTCCCCACGAGGCGCAGAATGATACAAAACCATCCAAGACCCGCTGGATGCCTGTTGATGTTTGAGACAACAATAAAGTGTCGTCTGCGAACATCAGAGCAGGCACCCGACCTGACGCCAACCAAGGGGCATCACTATCCCCGACGTTGTCTAGTTCACCCACCAGGCCATTTATATAGAGACTAAAAAGTGTAGATGCCAGGGCGCAGCCCTGGCGTACGCCTCTAGTTACTGGAAAGCGGGCTGATAATTCCCCGTTCTTCCCGCACCTGACCTGGGCATAGTTCCCTGCATGGAAACGCTTCAGGACATCTAACAGATAGGGCGGGAGGTCTAGATCTTTCAAAACCCTCCATAAACTCTCCCTGGGCACAAGATCGAAAGCGGCCCGCAGGTCTACGAAGACCAGGTAGAGGCTGCCACCCTCAACACTTACTGTCTTCCAAAAAAGGACCTGCAGCCTAAAAAGTTGGTCCAGGGTCGAGATCCCGGATCTAAAGCCGGCCTGGAGGGTATTCATTACTTTATGCTCCTCCGCCCATCCCAGTATTCTATCCAGAAGGATCCGGCCCATTAGCTTCTGAGTGGTATCCAGGAGACTAATCGGCCTATAGTTTGAGGGGACTAGAGGGCAGCCCTTCTTAAAAATGGGGACGATCTCAGCCCCCGCCCAGGTATCCGGTAACTTGGCTCCCAAGAGGACCGCATTAAACAATACGGCCAAGTACGGTGCCCAAATTTTTGGCTGAGAGCGAAAGAGATCGCCTGGTATCCTGTCAAGGCCTGGTGCTTTATTAGGGAGTTGCCTAGTAATCGCAAATTCTACCTCCTTGAGTGAGATACTCACAACACTTCCAGAGGCCACCCTCACCCCGATATCCCACTGATCTGTCTGGTGTCCCAAGCCCGAGGCCCCCCGCAGTCGACACACGTGCGGGAGGCCTAGGACTGGGGAAGTCCAAAGAGGACCATCTAGCTCTAATATCCCAGTCCTATCTAAATATTCAGGGGTGTCAGTCACAGGACTAGTGTAGAGTGCAGCAAAATGCACCTTCCACACTGAGGGAGCAATATTTGGTAAAAGAGTCTCGCCTCCCTCTCTCACGCCAGAGTTAACAAGTGCCCAGAATAATTTCGCATCCTTTGTCGCGAGGGCACCCCTCAGTTGTTCCCACCTGGCTTCTTCCCACTCTCTCTTGGGGAGTAGAAACTCATTACCTTTTGGTGATGGGGAACTTTTTCTATTGCTCCTTTGGCTAACTTAACAAGGGCTTCATTCCTGCTCAAGTGAAGAGCTGGGTGCGCTAGCTTTGGTGGGGTGATTGGCGGCCTCTTGATAAATCCTAGGGTATGACCTTAGGTGATAAGGTCCAATACCCATCTGTCTGATGTTAGTTGCCACCATTAGTGGGAGAAATGCAAATCTTTGCACCCAGGGCTTGTGCAGTATTGGAGGTAACCAGTACCTGAGAGGACACTGTTGGTCAGTGTCTCGTCCCGGGGGGGGGGGGGGGATTCTGTTTTCTTCTCAGCCCTTGCTTATTATAGGTCGCTGCTGGTGGTAATTAAAATTAAGGACTGCTGCTGGTAGAGCAGCCTATACCGTTGCTGTTAGGGCTGATACTGCTGGAAGTGTGCATATCCTCTTCTATATGAAGCAAAACCTCTTCCACATGCTCCCAGAAATGGCACTTTTTGAAACTGCAGTGTCGCCACTGATTTCGCAGTGTCTGTCTGCCTTGATGGGCTGAAAGGCCTCGTCCACGTGTTTACCCAAGAGGGCTTCTCCGTCATAGGACATGTCAAGAATATTAGAGTCTACCTCAGGCCGCAAAGATGTTGACTTCAGTGAACCTTGCCACCTTAAAACCGCAGCCCCTGCCAGCTGCCGAAATCCATTTGAGGCTATATCCGTAGTGCAATCAATCTCAGAGGATGTCCTTTCCCATTCTTGCAGGATCCCCTTAGCTGCCGATATTTTATCCTCTGGTACCAGGTCTATGAGGTTACTGATATCAGACCACATTTGCCTTTCGAATCAACCCAATATGGCCAGTGAATTGGCCTCACGACTGGGATGGTGGGTCTAGTCGAAAATCTTTTGCCTATATTACTAGGCGCCTTCCCTTTTTATCTGGTCGAACCGAGGGGTTTTCCGAACGGTGCTGAGCCACTTGAGAGATGACAGAATCCGGTTTTGGGTGTCCGGCTAAGCAGGCAGGCGAGTCTTCTGGTGCCTTGTATTTTTTTTATCTATGCGTGTTAAGACTGCTGCGATCGTCGCAAGGTTCCTCATAACCTTTGTCTTCTTCCCATATGTAATCTACAATTGGAATGGTTCGTACCGATTTCTTTGTAGGCTCCTTAAAATCCTTAAGAAAGCAGTCAGACTGTTTGACTGATATTGGTAGTTGAAATCTCTTTGCCGCTCTCTCCATCAGGTTGTGAAAACCTCCTATGTCATCTGGAGGTGAATCTACAGGCTGTGGTGCAGGAGGCGATAAAGTGGGAATCAAATAATCGTCCTATTTGTCATGGGCGGATCGACTGTCCGGAATTTTGCATTCTTCCCTGTCATCATCCGAAGTCGAGGGATCATCGCCAGGAGGCACTGCTATGTTTGATGCAGTGTTGTCAACGGGGTCATCAAAGACATCGTCATTGAGCCCATAGTTGCAGTTTGCAATTGTTGGGGCCGTTTAGTGATAATGTTGTCCTTGTCAATGGTTGCAATGTGGTCAACAGAACGTTCCCCAACGATACCATCTTTATCGACTGGATCAACACGGACGATGACATGGCAGGCGTCCAGGTTGCCATTGTCACTTTGGTAACTATGGTAACTGTTCTTGACGGTGAGCTGGTGGTCGTCGAGATTTAAAAAGCAGTTTTAAGCTGTTGTCGTTGACTGTTCTGAGGAAGACTTTAGAGGATGAAATACAGACTTCACAGATGATGTACAGGGCTCACATCTGGCAGTTTCTGAGTCTTCTTTAGGGCCTTCCTGGACTCCTCTGAAGTCCCCTGGTCACAGGACCTTTCCCTCTTATATGACCTTCGCTGAGAGGTTGAAGAGGTGTCATGGTCTTCCTCAAAACTAGGAAATATTTTGGATTTTTCTTTCTGCAACCACAAAAGGCGGCTCCGCACCTATCCTTCAAGATTTTTGATGAAAAGGTGCTACACATTTACAGTCTTACCTTAAGCTGAGGGTAGTACACTGCCTGAAAAGCCCTTTCTTAGATGACTCAGACATGGTAGTAGCAGTAGATAAGTTTTCTAATACTGTTTTGAAGAAAAACTGAGCATAGCTCTGGGAGACTCCCTTCACCAGATGTGCAGTCGAAATTCGGAGGTACTCTGTGTCTGTTGGGAGAGTTCTAGGGGGTGCTGTTGCCTGATTGGCTGGAGTTCGGTTCAGTATTTAAAAGGATATAGTTCGGCTATAAAGTAATTGTTTATTGCCATTGTTGCCTATAATAAATGTTTTATACTGCTTTATTATGGTACCGTGGGACTCCCACTTGGATGACGGGGAATGATTCAAGCATGTGAATCTATGAAATATCCAATACTAGAGAAAGGATAATTCCATTAGGATCAATAACATGCCAACAATATAATCAGAACTATGCTGAATGCCCAGGTTTTTAAGTGGCCAATGAAACGGCGTGCTGTACTCAAATAAACCCTCAAGAAGTTAGTATTGTCATGCTCTAAGAAGCATATGTAAAATAACAAGACATCAAGCCTTTACACTCTTATTAGTTCCCAATTTATATGTAAATGTTAATGTATGTATACTTGTAAAGCGCACTATCACCTTTCAGGCCTCCAGGCGCTGTATACCGCTGTGGAACCCTTCCTGGCTTTCCCTGTGAGATTGGTTATGGTAAGTACTTGGGTACATCCCAGATTGGATACTGGTGTACCCTTATAAGTCCGTAGTATATGGTACTAAGGAGGGCATAGGTACAGTGATCCCCCATGGGCTGAAGCAAGTATTATGCCACCTATGGGAGACCACTCAAACTGTACCTACATGCCTGCCATTGCAGCCAATGTAAACTGGTGCTAGCACCACTTACAACAGATATAGGTTTCCCTATATCAGAGGGAACTACCCTTAAAACCTATAAGTCACCCCCAAGGCAGGTCTTTCAATCCTGAAGGCAGGGTGCTCGGCTTTAAGTGTCAGGATACCCCGGCATGAGCAGGACAACCCAACAACCTTTGGAGTACATTCTCCCGGGTTGTAAGAGCAACAGCCATTATGACATATAGAGGGGCCATGCATCATTATGCGATGACCATCTCTAAACTGGCTGTAACGAACCCCGTCATGTTTGGTATCAAACATGTTGGAATCATACCCCCACACCATAAAAGGTGTGGAGATATGATTCCTTGCACTGTAAAGCTGCTCCGAGAGGCCCTCAGTGCTCCGGTACTAGTCTTCCAGAACCGGACAGCAAGCTGTGGCTGCTGCCGACCAGAGCCATGTTTCTGCCCTCCTGCTGCTGAGTCAAACTCGAGCAGGGGAAGGCAGAACAAAAGATACCCTGTAGCAGGGAGGTTTGACCACTTCCCAGACACGGTTTAGTGTATTGGGGCAGGGAGGGGACACTTGCCAACGCCACAGAGACTGCTTGCAGGGCACATTTGGGGCCCTCCTTGCATAGTCCAGTTCAGGGAGCCATTGGCTCCTGCTCTCGCGCGAAACTGGACAGACATGTGAGTATCCTCCCCGCTGTCCAACCCCTAATCTTGGAGGAACCCCTGCATTGTCCAAAACCTTTCCTTTCCTTAACTTAAGGGCTTACTTGTGGGTGAGTTCCTAGATTCGTCGTGGGACAAGATTCAGATGAAGACAAGACTTCATCTTCGACCGTCTGGGCACTCTGGAGTTCGCTCTGGGCACGAAGGTTGCAACTGGAACGACTCCTGCTGCTCCTGGTCTCGTCGCCTTGCTTGTCTGATGCAACGTCCATGCCTCGGCTCAATACAGGAACCTTCCAAGGCCTGTGGACATCCAAGACACCTGAAGGAATCTCCCTTGAAGTGAAGGTGTCACTTCCCTGCATCTGCAGGCACTGCACCAATCTAACCGGTCTGCTGTTCCTGGGCTCCCACGGATTTCGAAAGGCTCAGCAACACAGGTGGTGGTTCTATAACTCCCTCAAGGCCTGCACTCTCTTCATACCATGTTTGAGGCTAGTATCTCTTGTCGAAACCACAGGAACCAACCCCCTGTGCACCGCGTCTACTTGTTGTTGCAAAGGCTTGTTGGCTCTCATCCTCAAAGATCTTCGGGCTCCAAATAGCCCCCAACTAAAGCATCTCCTGTGACGAAGATATCCGTCCTCACCGCATCTCTTGCACCGTGGGCCTGCATCTTTGGTGAGCTGCTCGAAGTCCTCTTGCGACTCCAGTGCCTCCGGCCTGTGGGTCCTCTTGAGGGTCTTGTTTGATTCCAGCGGGTTCCTCTGATTGCTCGGGGCCTGCTCTGACTCCCCTGATTGTGGTGAGTCACTTGGACCTTGCTGGTCCTGACCGTGCACCTTTTCCACTTTCCACGTTGTTTGCAGTTGCCAAGGCATGTTGGTGCTTCAGATGGCCACCAACCCCTCAGCTCTCGACATCTGACGTGCGACAGCTCGTGAGCGGCTCCCGGTCTTCCTCCGTGTCGCCTGATCCACACCACTGCAGCTTCAAGGTCACCGTCGCACAAGTTACTTACCTTCGGTAACGATATATCTGTAAGAAACAGTAGTTCGTGTTAGATTCCTTACCTTAGAATATCCCCAGGCGTCAGACTGGATCCGTAAAGTTTTTGTCAGCAGTACCCCTGCGCATCGGTAGGCGTCGTCTGAGTCTCCGTGTCTGTCGTCGTGATCCCTGGGATGACGTTTGGAGTACATTGACGTCGCCCTCGCGCGCTGACGTCAGTTCTGTACATAGCTTTCCGCGCCAGGAACGCAGAGCCATGATAGAAACCGACACTGGTGCCATGAAACTAGGGCCCTAAAAGGGATGACCTTAACCCTAGATATCGGTTCGCAGAACGGGGAGGATGGATGGGGCGGTAAGGAATCTAACACTAACTACTGTTTCTTACAGATGTATCGTTACCGAAGGTAAGTAGCTTGTGCATCTGAAAGAAACAGGTTAGTGTTAGATTCCTTACCTTAGAATAGATACCCCAGCAATACCAACCCCAGTGGTGGGTTTGCGAACCAAGATCACACCAAAAAGTCCCGGAGAACTGAACGGCCGAAAAAGCCATCGCTCCGGACTTGGCTGTCCAGGCAGTAATGTCTAGCAAACAAGTGCAGCGAGCCCACGTAGCTGCCTGACAGATGTCCTGCAAGAGGACTCCGCGATCCAGGGCAGTTGTAGCCGCCGTGGCCCGAGTGCAATGGGCGCGCAGCCCAACAGGAGGCTCATTTTTCGCCAAGGAGTAGCAAACCTTGATACACAAGACGACCCACCGAGAGACGGTCCACTTGTGCACCGCCCGTCCCTTCTTTGCGCCTACGTAATAAACGAAGAGCTGGTCATCCACCCGGAACTGGCGCGTGCGATCTAGATAGAAGGAGAGCGCACGTTTTGGGTCCAGACAGTGGAGCCTCTCTTCCTCTTTCGAGGGATGCGGAGGCGGATAGAAGGTGGGCAAGGTGATGGACTGCCTGATATTAAAGGCTGTGACCACCTTGGGCAGGAAAGAGGGACAAGTCCTCAGAACATCTTTGTCCCGATGGACAGAGAGGAAAGGAGGTTTAGAAGATAGAGCCTGGAGCTCACTCACTCTCCTGGCAGAGGTGATGGCAGCCAGGAATGCAGTCTTAAGAGTCAGAAGACGAAGAGGACAGTTATGAAGCGGCTCAAAAGGAGTGCACATCAGATACGTTAGAACAAGATTCAAGTCCCACAGAGGCATCACGAAGGGAACAGGAGGAAACGTGTGAGTGATGTCTTTCAAGAATCTATTTACAACAGGGGACTTGAAAAGAGAAGGCTGATCAGGAAGCCTTAAGAAGGCTAAAATGGCCGAGAGATAGCCCTTGATGGTGCCCAGAGCAGAGCCCTACTGGGCAAGAGAAAGAATAAAGATGAGAACCTCTGAAAGGGGGGCAGAAAGTGGAACCACAGCCTTTGCTGTGCACCATGCCACAAATTTGTTCCACCTGCAGGCGTATACTGTTATCGTGGAGGGATCCCTGGCTGCTAGAATCACATCACAAACTTCAGGAGGCAAGTCAAATGGCCTCAAGTGTCGCCGCTCAATCTGCATGCAAATAGGTGGAGACTGGACAGGTTCGGGTGGACAGAAGGTCCTCCTGAAGAGGCAGACGTATCGGGGGATCGATTGACATGCTGAGTAGCTCGGGATACTTGTATCTCTGTGCCCAGTCCGGAGCCACAAGGATGAATTGGGCCGAGTCTCGCCTGATCTTCAGCACTCTGGACAGAAGTGGTGTGGGCGGAAAGGCGTACAACAGACCGCTGCTCCACTCGCGACGAAAAGCGCCGCCGAGCGAGTGCCCCCTTGGAAATTCCAACGGGCAGAACTGATGACATTGCGCGCTCTCTTCAGTGGCGAATAGCTCTAACCAAGGCTCTCCCCACTGCTGAAATAGACCTTGCGCCACGTCCGAGTTCAGACGCCATTCGTAACCCATCATGCACCGGCGGCTGAGTTCGTCCGCCCAGGCGTTCATGGAACCTGCCATGTGTTGAACCACCAGAGTGATGCCCTGGTGTTCCAGCCATTGCCAGAGGCACAGAGCCTCCTAAAAAAGGGTCCACGATCCCACCCCGCCCTGTTTGTTGCAGTACCACACGGCGGTGGTGTTGTCCGTGAACACCTGCACTACACTTCCCCGGACAGAGGGAAGGAATGCCTTCAGTGCAAGATGGATCCCCCGCAGCTCCAGAAGGTTGATATGGAGCCGAGACTCCGCAGGAGACCAGAGGCCCTTGATCTCCCTCTCTCCCATTTGGCCCCCCCATCCCAGGAGGGACGCATCTGTCACAACTACTTGCTCCGGTTGGGGTAGGGAGAGAGATCTGCCGCTGACCCAATCCCGGTTCGTTAGCCACCACTGCAACTGACTCGCAGTGCCCTCCGAGATCAGGACTTGGTCGGACAGGTTGCCCTGACGCTGTGCCCACTGAAACTTCAGGTCCCACTGCAGAGACCACATCCGCCACCTGGCGTGATGCATCAGAAGGATGCAGAAGGCCATCAGCCCCAGAAGCCGCAACATCAACCTGACCAAGACTCTGGACAAAAGCTGAAAGATCGGAATCCGAGCCTGAATATCCCGAACCCGCTGTTCGGGGGGATAAACTCGAAACTGCGCAGTCCAGAACCGCTCCGATGAAAAGGAGCTTCTGAGAGGGGCACAGCTGTGACTTCGGCACGTTGATGGAGAACCCCAGCGAGTGCACAAGGTCGGCCGTAGTCTGGAGGTGGGAGACGACTGTTTGGGGCCCGCCTTCAACAACCAATCGTCGAGATAGGGGACGACTGAAACCCCTGATCGGCGCAGATGAGCTGCGACCACCGCCATCACTTTCGTGAACACCCGTGGGGCGCTGGTAAGGCCGAAGGGGAGCACGGTAAACTGAAAGTGGTCGTGGCCTACCGTAAAGCGCAGGTAGCGCCAGTGGGCCGGCAGGACGGGGGGGTGGAAATAAGCGTCCTGCAAGTCCAACGCTACCATCCAGTCTCCTGGGTCGAGGGCAGCTAAGACCTGAGCCAATGCCAGCATCTTGAACTTCTTCCGGAGGAAGCCGTTGACATTCCGGAGGTCCAAGATAGGGTGTAGGCCTCCTTTGCCCTTCTTGGGAACCAGAAAGTAGTGGGAATAACAACCACACCCTACTTCTGGCCCAGGAACGCGCTTGACAGCCTCCTTGGCCAAGAGGGCCGTAACTTCCTCTTGCAGAAGTTGCAAGTGATTCCCCGACATGCGCTGGTATTGCGGTGGCATGGCTGGAGGTGTCTCCTCGAAGGGGCGGGAGTAGCCCCTTCGGACGATTTGCAGCACCCACCTGTCCGACGTGATGGAACGCCAGTGGAGGAGGTGATGGCGAACCCTGCCTCCCACTGGCGTCGAATGGGCCTGAAATGCCGGACTACGAAGCCTTTGGGGCAGACCCTGGGGAGGGGATGTGGACTGACCCTGCTGTTGTCCCCTGGCACCGTCACAGTGGTTACCACGTCCGCGACGGCGTTGAGACTGGTTCTGCGGCCTGTGGATGGCTGGACATGAGGGGGCGCCCCTTCCTTGGCCCGAAAGGGGCGAAAAGCGGAGGTTTGCTGGCACTGGCCGAGGCCCAAGGACTTGGCCGTAGCCCTGGAGTCCTTAAAACGCACTAGCGCACTATCCACTTTGTCGCCAAAGAGGCAACGGCCATCGGAGGGCATGTCCATGAGCGTGGCCTGGACATCACCCGAAAAGTTGGTGGACCTCAGCCAGGCGTGGCGGCGAACGGCCACCGTCGTTGCAATCGCTCTACCCAGCAAGTCCGTGGTGTCAAGTCCACACCGGATCGAGTAGCGTGCTGCATCCCGTTCTCCCGCCAGGGCTTGGGCGAGCCGTGCCCGGCCTCCTCCGGACACTGTGGCAGCACCTCCGCAACCGTATCCCACAGAGTGGGTGTAACGGCCCAAAAGGCAGGCAGTGTTGACAGACCGCAGCCCCAAACTCAGGGAGGAGAACAGTTTCTTCCCAAACTGATCATACCTTTTGGATTCCCGATCCGGGGGAGCGGTCGGGAATGCGGTCTGGGACGTAGAGGCCTGAATTACCAGGCTCTAGGGGTGGGATGGGTGGACAGAAAGCAGCGGTTACCCGGAGCCGGGCGGTGGCGACGGGCCACGTTCCGATCCACAGGGAGGCCTGAGGAGGGCTTGGACCAGGTGCCCATCAGAACGTCGGTGAGGGCTTCGTTAAACGGCAGTAGAGGCTCCGAGGAGCTTGCCTGCGGTTTGAGCACCTCAGTGAGGAGGTTAGTCCTCACAGCCGCAACAGGGAGCTCAAGAACCAAAGCCTTGGCCTCCCTGTTCAACACCACGCTGTAAGCAGACCCCTTCTCCGAAGCCACGGAGGGAGGAGAGACGAATCCAGTGTCGGGCGAAGTGTCCAGACCACTGGCCTCCCCCAGCTCCTCTGCCCAGTCCTGGCTCAACTGGCACTGCTGTGCCAGAGGGTCCTCGGACCCCTCCCAGTCCTCCTCGTCATCCATCTCCTGATAAACAAGCAAAAATGATGGAGCCGGATCATAGGTGAAGGCCTCACCCATCGACGCCAGAGACAGCGCCGAGCGGTGCCAGTCCGATGCCGGACCAGGACTGAAACTGGGGTCAACGTCGTCTGAGGACGGCACCGGGAGCGACACCCTTTGGGTAGGCGCCAGCGGAGGAGTCGTGAGGTCGACTGGCGACGGCCTGGATCCTCAATCAATCAATCAATCATGACATTTGTAGAGCGCGCTACTCACCCGCTAGGGTCTCAAGGCGCTGGGGGGAGCGGGAGTCGCTACTGCTCGAACAGCCAGGTCTTGAGTTGTTTCCTGAAGGAGAGATGATCCTGGGTCAGCCGTAGGTGGATGGGGAGGGAGTTCCATGTCTTGGCCGCCAGGTAGGAGAAGGATCTTCCTCCGGCGGTGGATCTGCGAATACGTGGGACGGTGGCAAGGGCGAGGCTGGCGGATCGGAGCTGGCGAGGGGGTGTGTAGAATGCGAGGCGGCTGTTGAGGTACTTGGGGCCCATGTCGTGGAGAGCCTTGTGTGCGTGGGTGAGTCTGAACGTGATCCTCTTGTTGACGGGGAGCCAGTGCAGGTCTTTCAGATGGGCAGAGATGTGGCTGTGACGGGGGATGTCCAGGATGAGTCGTGCAGAGGCGTACTGTATGCGCTGGAGTTTTTTCTGGAGTATGGCTGTGGTTCCGGCATAGAGGGCGTTCCCGTAGTCCAGTCGGCTGGTGACGAGGGCTTGGGTGACCGTCTTCCTGGTTTCGGTGGGGATCCACCGGAAGATCTTTCGGAGCATGCGCAGGGTGTTAAAGTAGGACGACGAGACGGCGTTTACTTGCTTGGACATCGTGAGGGAGGAGTCCAGGATGAAGCCCAGGTTGCAAGCATGGTCCGTTGGCTTGGGGGCGGTGCCCAGGGCAGGGGGCCACCAGGAGTCGTCCCAGGCAGAGGTAGAAGGTCCCAGGATGAGGACTTCCGTTTTGTCTGAGTTCAGTTTCAGACGGCTGAGCTTCATCCATTCCGCGACGTCTTTCATTCCTTCCTGGAGGCTGGCTCTGGCAGTGGTGGGGTCGTTGGTGAGGGTCCTGCGGGGCCCTGCGGCTTCGGGACCGGAGTAGAGGACGGAGTGGGGGCCGAAGCACCTAACAGCGCCGGAGCCGCCGGCCCGCTAGGGCTCCCAATCGGACCCGCAGGGCCCGAAGGCGCCGCGGCAGGTACCGACGGAGGGAAGCAAGACTTCGTGGCCATGAGGAAAGCACTTATCTCATCCGGCGTCACGTGCAGCCCAGGGACCGACGGGTATGGAGCTGGACGCGGCGCCTGCGGCTCCGACGGAGCCGCGTGGGCGGTTTCGCCCGAACCCCCGGCCGCATCGGGCGAGCGTCGGGAGGAGTCGGAGGAGCAATGACGCCTCTTCGACTTCTTTTCCGAATGCCTCGACTTACCTGAGGACTTGGAGCTCGACAAGTGGTGGTGACTCGTCGAGCGGCGATGACTGCAGCTCCGTGACCGGTCCCTCAGCATCCTCCTCGACCGGGACCTCGAGCGGCGTGGAGCCGGCTGCCGCATCTCGAGCAGCTTACGGGACCGCTCACGTCTAGCCTTCGAAGTCAAGGCCCGGCAGTCGGGGCACGACTTGTCATCATGGTCGGCCCCGAGGCAATAAAGGCACCAACGGTGGGGGTCTGTCACCGACATCAGGCAGTGATAGTCCTCGCAAGGTTTAAAACCAGGCATCCCTAGCGGCACTGCGAGTCGAGGTAGACTCGAAAAGTGATCAAAAGAGATCAAAAACTTAGTCAAAAATTGGCTGGTGTACTGCTCTTCCCAGATCTGCGCTTGCTGGCGTGAAAAAAAGAACTGACGTCAGCGCGCGAGGGCGGCGTCTAAGTACTCCAACGACGTCATCCCGGCGATCACGACGCCGACGACAGACGCGGAGCCGCAGACTACGCCTACCATCGCGCAGGGGTACTGCTGACGAAAACTTTCTGGATCCAGATTGACGCCTGGGGATATTCTAAGGTAAGGAATCTAACACTAACCGGTTTCTTTCAGACAACTCTCCTGCAACACCCAACATCAGTGGACATTCGTCTTTTATGCCTCCTGGTCACTCCTGAGTGGCATAGACTCTGCCCCTTCTGCTTGCAGGTACTTCTTAACTTGAATCCACTGGGTTCCACCGGACACTTTCACCTTCTTCACCAGATGCATCTTCCTGAAGTCCTCCATTGAGATCTGCAGCAGTTTCCGACGCCAGTTCGCACCTATGCACCCGGCTTCCCTGGTTTAGGTATCCTGGTTCCTAGGGTATCCACTGGTGGGGTGGTTCTCCAACCTTCTGTCTTCCACAGGCTTTCTTCACGGTCCACTGAGAAGGGTCCTTCTGTAAAATTGCAACCGTAACTTACCCATTTACTTGAATTGAGCATGCGGTTGTGTTCCCACTCTGCACACAGCCTCCATGGGGTTCCTGGTTACTTACCTCGGGTGGTTCCTTGGGTTCCCAGCACTTCTATGTCTTCTGGGTATAGTCTTGACTTGGGTTGTGGTTCTCATACCACTATTTTAGTATATGGTTTGGTTCCCCCTCGTGACTATTGTGTATATCGTGCTACTTACCTGTTTTCTTTGCAAAGTATTGTGTGCATTGTGTACATCTCCGGGTAGGAGATATCTGTATGTGTTAGTGAGTGTCTAATAATAAATACCTATTTTATAAATACATTGTGTGGTTCATTTTCACTTAATCTATACCTATAAGATTACGTTCTGGTCAAACAAGCTGTTTTACAATTTTTCTGGACTAAGCCTGAAGGTTGCTCTCCACAGTTACCACTTAGAGAGGTTTCTAAGGTTGTCTAAGACCACTAAAATCACCAAAAGGGTTGTCTGGATTAGTGAAGGGAGCTACACTTACATAAGTGGCTCCATATACTAAGCCAGACTCCCACGTACACCAATTGGAAATCAACATGAACAAGATAGTATGGGCGTAACAATACATCCTTGTAAATGACAACAGGGTAAATCCATAAGATATTAACATTCCATTCCCTTTTGCTTCTTAAAGCGCAATGAGCAGCTACTGGATACATACCTTGCTGACTTCATTCCTCCTGCTGAACCATGCAAAATAATATTACTAGAGGAATATATAAAAACAAAAAATAAAGCACAAGGAACACATGGTTTTATAAACATATTCTATAAGACCTTTGTAAATGTATTGGTGGATCCATCGAAAAAAGTTTGTAATCACTTCCTGCAATCAGCCAATGTAACGAAAATGATGACCGAACCAACACTCACCTTCTTGTTGACATGTGACTTAGATCAGGGTGAGAGAACAATACCACAAATACAGATGCAAAAATACTCACAAGGATCATATCCACTCGGCAAAGCCCAAAATAGCCTAATCTAATATTAACCTACTAGTAAGGGTTTATATGACAGAACTGGAATAATGAATGTCTAGCTGATTTAATTGACATAGTTGAAAAAACTAAAACCAAACTGATTTCATCGCAGAAGCCATTTAATAGAGTGGGATTCCTACGCAAAGGATTTGGCAAAAAAATGCAAACCTTCATTTTGGCTTATATTCAAAACCCTAATTCAAACATTGAGGTAAATGGTGAAAGATCAGCTAGTTTGATTTTGTGTAGGGGAATCAGATAAGACTGTACACTCATTCCACTTTCCCTTTTGCCCTCTCAAAGAAACTTTCCATGAACAACATCTCAAACAATTCAGTTATCAGAAGATTGTCTGCACAACAAAATATAACACAAGTTGGCTTCATTCACAGATGTCCTCTGTTTCGCAACGCACTGGAAAAATCCCTTGCTGCATTGGTAATTGAATTCCATTTTTCAAGGATCTCATGATTTAAAAATAATGTCAAGTCAAAGAGAATGTTTGTATTAGACCCATTAAATCTCAACTTAGATTTGCATTCCGGTGTGAGTTCTACATGCACTAACAACCAAATTAAATGTCTAGGTATATACCTTTCTCCTAAAAGAACAGGTCTTTACGGATGCAATGTGTAGGAAGGTGGATACCTGACTATGGTTACCCCCAACTTTTTGCCTAGTGTTTAGCTGGTTTGCGACTTAGTTGGCCTGGGATCCTGCTATTCAGGACCCCAGGCTATCTGCTCTCTCTGTAAAATGGACTCAATGTACTGTAGGTACATACCAAATTGGATATTGGGTCACCTTTGTGAGTCCCTGTATAGTGTACCATAGGTACCCAGGGCATAGGTGCACCCAAGGCCTACCAGGGGCTGCAGCATATATTATGCCACCCCTGGATGGCCACCTAAATTGACAACTGGCTGATCAATTAGTTGGGGCAAGGTCGTGTAATCACCCCTTGCTTAGGTATAGCATCCCTATACCTACCTTATGTATAGACACATAGTAACCTATAAGTCACTCCTATGGCAGGCCTTAACAATCCTGGAGGCAGAGTGCTTGGTTATGTGTGAGATGGTGCTCTAGCATGAGCTGAGCATGTCCGCAGCTTGCGGAACCATGTCCTTAGAGCTGTTCTATGATATTGCCATACCATATACTCTTAAGTGCATTATAATCCTCGCGGTTAATGCTAACTTTGGTTTGGCTTTATCCAAACATGCCGTGTAAGGTATCATACGCTTTGGAATACTACCCCCTCGCCAATTCTGGCGACAGGGTTAGCATTCCACCCTTCTAGAGGGAGAAGACATGTTGTTGCTGACTATCCCGGTTAAAGTTAACCAGAGCCCCAGCGTCACAAAATGGATGCTGCTGCCACAGACACAAGTCTGACCTCCTGCTGCTGGGAGTCCTTCCAGTCACGGAGGTTTTGACAATAGGTTTTCCTGCCTGGAGAGGTGCGAGCACCACCCCAGACAGGACATTGTGTATTGGGACAGGGAGGGCTGAATAGATTGAGACACTGCCTGGGGCACACTTGGTGCTCCATGCATAGTCCAGTTCAAACCGGTGCTGGGGCACACGAGCACCAGCTCTGGCGCGAAACTGGACAAAGGAAAGGGGGTGTAACCACCCCCCTTCCTGGTCCCACCCATAGGAGGGACCTAGAAAGTAATCCAGCCCCTTTTAGTTGTATAAAGGTAGGAGCTGAACCCCAGGACTTTAGATTAATCCTGGAATTGACTTGAAACGAAACTCTGGACCCTTCGACATTCAACTGAGCTGAAGACTGAAGAATCTCCCTTGTGGCAAAGGAGTGACCACCCTGGGCAACCAGGCACCATCCAGCAACTCGACGGCTTGCTTTGTCCCCGTTCCCGCCGGAACCCGAGCACAGAGCCTGACAAGACCTCGACTCCCGGACCTCTCTGACCCCACTGCACGACTCCAGCACAGCTGAGCCCCGTGGAAGGCTGTCGTCCCTGTGGGGCAGAGGCGCCCTATCCGGCGCGGATTCCTTCTGTGTGCTGGCGGAAGCGGGACCCGGCAGAGGCTCTGCGACTTCTGGAGGAAGTCTGAGGGGCGTCGAAAGAGGCGGACCAGCGTCTAAGGAGGCCGGACGTAGGCGGGGAACTTCCTGCGTGTGGAGACGGCGAGGAGCGAGCAGTCTGTGAAGAAACGCCGTGAGTAGTGCGGCGGCGTCTGTCACTTGCGCAGGCCCAGAAGCGCGGTTCTCAGAGGAGTGTACCGAGCGGCAGTGTCTGGCTTCTGCGCAGGATCTGGGGGTGAGTCGGCCCGACCAGTGACGGAGGCGCACAGGGAAGAGGAGTGTCAGGAGGCACTGTTGTGTTTCCGGGCGCTAGTGACAGCCTGAGATTGTCCGGACATCGAACTCTCCATAAGTAAGCTGGGGGCTCTTGACTGGAGGGAGGTGAGGAGCGAGACTGGGACTGCAGCGGGACAGCGGTTTTGGCCGTGAACTCTCACCCAGGCTGCAGAACAGTCCCCGATTGATGGGCGGTGGCATTAACATTTCCCCATAAGATCGGGTCCTCCTGTCTTCAGGGCCTATCTGTTTAAACAAGGTTAAATGCGTAAGATAGTTTAATTGTCCATTACCAGAATCCACAGAACCAGGGCTGAACTGGGGGTAAGAAAGTGTGTGGGGCTGCATTTGACACGGAGCAATCAGTGCCCGTTAGGAGTCAAGGTGATTCTTCTAGCCTAATGTGGGTTTGGAGCAAGTCAGGATAGCTTTTATTAAATGAAATAACATCCTATCTGTCTTCACTCAGACCCCCAGCTGCCCGCACCGAGACATAAGGGTGCCATTATTGGAACTGTGCTGAGAGCCTGTGCAACCTGTTGGTAAAGTCCATGAGACCTCAGGGGTAATGTACAGCCCTGCTTTATTGTAAAGAAGCTTGACAATTGCTGATACCTGATTTAAGTTTGTAGAGTATATGTACTGCTTGCTTGAGATACAGAATTTATCGCTCAGTTACCTCCATTTAGGAAAAGAGAAGAAAGTAAAGTTAATGTCCTACAGAAATTTGGCACAAACTAATAATTGAATGTGAAGATATTTAATGTACTGTCTCTGAAATCTGCCGTAACCTAACAAAGAGTTTTTATAAAGCTGAACGTATTTTTCTAAAACTGGTGTAGTGTTATTTTTGAATGGATGAACGCTGAGTTACTAAGGGGTGTTGCGCAAGCTTTGCACTTTTGCCTCTAGGAATTGATTGTCTTACACTGGGCCAGGCTACCCTATGTGATCTAGAAACCTTAGGTCCAACATAATTGGTGTCCAGCGGTGGGATTATAACTGTGCTTGCGTCCACACTATAGTAACTAAATGTACTCCATAGGTCTACACCTGGAGTTTTCTCCTGGCGGACTTCCTAATTAGTTCTTTTGGCTTTTCCAAATTTACTCCTGGTGGTGGGTGGAGGTAGCTTCAAATTACCCTTTGAACCAATTCTTTCCGAGTGGCTGTCCCTATATCACTCATTAGCAAAATGGAATTTGCTCTGGAAGAATTGGAGACCTATACTACATCCCAGCTTAGAGACTTTTGCCAGAAGATGGGAGTATTTTTTAAGGGTGGTGCTAAGAAGGGGGAACTCCAGACCAGTTTGAGGGTGTGGGTGGCAGCACATGGAGAGGGGAAGGAGGAGGAAGAGGGGACGGACCGGGACGCGGTCATCGGGATAGATGAGTTGTACCAGTCTGAGAGGGGGAACCTACTACCAGGACCTAGGACCCTTTCAAGGGAGGGCAGCAGTGTCTCCGGAGGAAGCTTAACCGAAGCTGAACTAGTGGACAGGAGGGAAAAAAGACAGTTGAAGTGGGAGTTAGCCAGGTTGGAAAAGGAGAGGGAGGAGCAGAGGATGGCTCACGAGTTGAAACTTCGGGAGCTAGATCTCAAGGCCCTACAGATAGGAACCTCCAATTCTGCAAACGGTGGCAGCGAAACAAAGGAACTGACCAGGGAACCCAGACCCTACCTACATAAGGACGTAGTTGCCAGCTACAGCCCAGGGGATGACATCGCCAAGTGGCTGGCTGCCTATGAGGTCTCCTTAAGAGCCCATGGGATCCTGGAAAAACACTGGGGGGGTGGCTTGTACAAGTACATGCCTCCTGCAGGACGGGATACACTATTGGCCCTAGAGCAGGAAGAGCAGACCCCACTACCGTACCATGAAAGTGGCGCTGATCAAGAAGTTTGGACTGACCCCAGAGAAGTACCGTCAAAAGTTCGGGGTAGTCACAAATTAGGCACACAGGATTGGGTGGATTTCTTGGACTACGCAAAGAAGGCATTAGAGGGGTGGGTGCAGGGCAGCGAGGTGGGGGACTATGAGGGGTTGTATGACCTTATACTCAAGGAGCACCTACTCGAGAAATGTTTTCCCGAGCTGCGTCAACAGCTGGTGAACAGCAAGCTGACCAACCCCCGGAAGCTTGCAGAGGAGGCAGACATCTGGGCAAGTACCCGGGTGTCCTCAAAGGGGACTGGAGGGGATTCCCAAAGGGCCGGACAGGGCGCCCCTCAGAAGAAAGAGGGGGGAGATAAAAAGAGGGAGTTCTCCAAAGGCCCCCAAAACAGTTTCCAGGGAAAGGGAACAGGATTCACCCCTAAGGCTAACCCGCCCAGAAACCCTCATCCTGGCCAAAGTCAGTAGCCAAGGGTTGTCCACTGCTTTGAGTGTGGTGGTGTTGGACATTATAAGGGAGATGTCAAGTGCCCAAAGAGACCACCCCCTCCCACTGGAGGGAAAGCCCCAGGAGTAGCTAGTGTAGTGCTGGGGGAGGAGTTGCCCTTAGATAAGGGGGGTGAGTGGGCGTGTGTCACCTTAGTGTCCCTGGGAGATCGGGAGATGGTTCCTAAGATCCAGGTGTCCTCAAATACTGTAAAGTATGGGCAATGGGTCACCATCAATGGCCAAAGAGGGGAGGCTCTGAGAGACACAGGAGCCAGTATGACTATGGTAAGGAGTCAACTGGTGTCTCCAGAGCAGGTGATTCCACATGTACTCCACCCCGCCGCGATGGCTGACGGCAGATTGGGCCACTACACTGTGGCCGAGGTTCCATTTGAGTGGGAAGGGGTTGCAGGTTCACTTCGAGTTGCCGTAAGCCCTGCCGTGCCAGTCGATTGTCTGTTGGGGAATGACATGGAGCACAATGCTTGGAAGGAGGTGGAATACCGGACTCATTCTGAGATGCTGGGTACACCTGACTGGGCCTGTGCAAGCACGAGGTCCGCGACTACCCGAAGAGGGAGTTCGCCTGGGCTGGAGCCTGGAATAATGGCCCAGCCCGCTGCCAAAAAGGGAAAGAACCGAAGCCAGGAGAAGCCTGCTTTGGCTTTCGCGCCCCATGCGACAGATCAGCCACCTTCGGTGGTGGACCAGGAGTCCATGGAGGGGGAAGTAGTCTCCCTGGAGGACTTACCTATCCCTGCTGAGTGGCATGTGGAAGGAGGGCCTACCACGGAGGAGTTTTGTAAGGGCCAGAAGGAGTGCCCTTTGCCCGGTTCACCACGGGCCTTGGTAGTCCCTCAACGATACCGAGCCTTTCTTTTAGAATTGGCTCATGAAATTCCCTTGGCGGGACACTTAGGACAGGACAAGACCTTTGCCCGGCTTGTCCCCCACTTTTACTGGCCTCAGATGAAAGTGGCATCCGACACATACTGCCGGACATGTGTATCCTGCCAAGCCAGTGGGAAAACGGGGGTGAAGCTGAAAGCTCCCCTGGAACCACTTCCCGTCGTTAGCACCCCCTTTGAAAGGGTGGGCATCGACATTGTGGGGACATTGGATCCACCAACTACGGCTGGTCACAGGTTTATCCTGGTTCTGGTGGATCATGCCACACGGTACCCAGAGGCAATTCCTATGAGGACTGTCACTGTACCTGTAGTGGCTAGGGCCCTAATGGGGATCTTTACCCGAGTGGGTTTCCCCAAAGAAGTTGTGTCTGACAGGGGGACCAACTTCATGTCAGCGTACATGCGGGCTATGTGGAAGGAGTGTGGAGTTACCTACCGGTTTACCACTCCTTATCACCCACAGACCAATGGTCTGGTGGAAAGGTTCAACAAGACCTTGAAAGGCATGATAAGAAGTTTGCCTGAGAGCCTGCGGAGGAAATGGGACGTCCTCCTACCCGGTTTGCTGTTTTCCAACAGGGAAGTGCCACAGAAAGCCCCTTCAAACTTCTGTATGGGCATCCTGTGCATGGACCTCTCAGCCTGGTGAAGGATGGATGGGAAAAGTCACCCAGGAAGCCTCCCCAGGATGTGGTGAGCTACATGCTGGCTTTCCGGAGCCAAATGGCTAAGTTGTGGAAGCAAGCTTCAGACAACTTGGAAGCCAGCCAAGCGGTGATGAAAGAGTGGTATGACCACAACGCTCACCCAGTGGAGTTGGAGCCTGGCCAGAAAGTGTGGGTGATGGAACCTGGAGAGCTAAGTGCCCTCCAGGATCGCTGGATAGGCCCCTTTGAGGTGAAGGAGAAGAAGGGTAAGGCCACCTACCTGGTGGACCTTAAGACCCCTCGACAGCCCCTACGGGTGCTGCATGCCAATCGCCTCAAACCCCACCATGAGAGGCCCGAGGTCATCTTGATGATGGTGACTGATGGAGCAGAGGAAGCAGAAAGCGAGCCTCTCCCTGATCTCTTTTCGTCTCAGGAAAAGGATGGGTCGGTGGAGGGAGTGATTCTTTCCCCATCCCTAACTCCTGAGCAGCGAGAGGACTGCCGCCAGGTCTTGGAGCAGTACTCCTCGCTGTTCTCCCTTGTTCCGGGAAGGACCCACCTGTGTACCCATAATGTGGACACAGGAGACAGCCCACCAGTGAAGTCTAAGACCTACCGGCTGTCAGACAAGGTGAAGGCCAGCATCCACGGTGAGGTTACCAAGATGCTGAAGCTGGGAGTCATTGAACCTTCTAGTAGCCCCTGGTACAGTCCGGTGGTTCTAGTACCAAAAGCTGCCCCACCGGGCACCACTCCAGAACTGAGGTTCTGTGTGGATTACCGGGGACTGAACTCAGTGACTAAGACTGATGCACATCCGATCCCTAGGGCGGATGAACTTATTGACCGGCTGGGAGCTGCCCAATACCCGAGTACCTTTGACCTTACTTCAGGGTACTGGCAGATCTCCCTTACAGATGGAGCAAAGGAAAGGTCAGCCTTCTCCACGCCTGAGGGCCACTACCAGTTCTGTGTGATGCCCTTCGGGCTCAAGAACGCCCCTGCTACTTTTCAGCGGCTGGTGAACCAGGTCCTTTCTGGAATGGAGGCTTTCTCCGCTGCCTATCTGGATGACATTGCCGTCTTCAGCAGCAGTTGGAAGGACCATTTGTGTCACTTACAAGCTGTTCTCCAGGCCCTGAAACAGGCTGGCTTGACAATCAAGGCCAGTAAATGTCAAATCGGGCAGGGGTCGGTTGTGTACCTAGGCCACTTGGTGGGCAGGGGAGCGGTGCAGCCCCTCCAGGCAAAGATTGAGGCAATCATGGCCTGGGAGCCCCCAAGACCCAAACTGAGGTCCGAGCTTTCCTGGGCCTCACAGGTTACTACCGTCGCTTTGTGAAGGGGTATGGCACTATTGTAGCGCCCGTCACAGAGCTCACATCCAAGAAACAACCTTGACGGGTAGTCTGGACGGAGGCTTGTCAGCAAGCCTTTGAGAAGCTGAAACAAGCAATGTGCGCAGCACCGGTCCTGAGGGCCCCAGATTTCTCCAAGGAGTTCATTGTCCAGACAGACACATCAGAGCATGGCATTGGGGCAGTGTTATCGCAACTCAATGAAGAGGGTCTGGATCAGCCTGTTGTCTTCCTGTCTAGGAGACTGCTTCCCCGGGAACCGAGGTGGAGTGCAATTGAGCGGGAAGCTTTTGCAGTGGTATGGGCTCTGAAGAAGTTGCGGCCATACCTGTTTGGCTCGCATTTCCTAGTTTAGACCGACCACCGACCCCTTCGTTGGCTGATGCAAATGAAGGGGGAGAATCCCAAGCTGTTGAGATGGTCCATCTCCCTACAGGGAATGGACTTCCGGGTGGAACATCGGCCTGGAGTGGACCACGCCAATGCAGACGGTCTCTCTAGGTATTTCCGCCTTAGTGATGAGGACTCCCAAGGGGTTGGGTAGTTCTCCCCACTTTCAGCTGGGGGGGGGACGCGTGTTAGACCGGTCAGCCCTTTGGGTGGTCCCTCCTGTCATTATTTATTTTGTCCCCTTTTTGCCCCTCATAACCTTCATTTGTTTATGTCCACTGGGAATTTTTCAGGTGTTGACCAGGGGGTTAGGTGCTCCTTGACCCCATGGTTCCTCTCAGACCCAGAAATCCCTCCTTTTCTTTTCTTTTCTTTTTTTTTTAAAACCTTTATTGTACAGAAAGTGCTCACAAATACGGGCCTACAACCCAGCGGGCTGGCCACCACATATCAGAAGCATAATTAGCAGTACAAAAGTACCCACAGGATATGACAACACGAACACAGGAGACATAGGCCGAAAGCCATAGAGCAACCAGCATGGATAGGATACGTGAAGGTTGATTTTCTATTATGGGAACGGGAAGTACAGGATCATGACGGGCAGTGAGTCAAGCAAAAAAGGGGGGGGCCGTGGTGAGCCGCGAACAGGCGAGCATAGAAGGTACAGGATAAATCCGACAAGGACTAAACATATTGGTAAAAACAATTCCAACGGAAGCACCACTAGGAGAGGCAATTGCGCTCGCCGTCCAGCGCCCACCCACCACAGCTACAACCTGACTTAACAAACAGACGTAAAAAGAGCCCATCGTATAAATTATCCCTCCTTTTCTGAGGTAAAGCCTAGATGCCTAAAATGGTGGACAGTAACTGCCATAACGGTCACCTCAGGAGAAGGACCCATAGGTTAGAATAGGGACATTCCAGAACCTTCTGGACCCTGCTGGACCTTTTGAGGGGAGCCTATATAAGGCGGAATGTTAGGCAGCCATTTTAGAAGAAGTGACCAGTGAGAGCACAGAGTGGAACTGGTGAGGAGAGAGGCGACTCTGAGAAGGAGGACAGCGCATTACAAGGAGTGGGATCGACCTGTGGGACGGCTGATCTCCTGTACTGACCTGAC
Organism: Lissotriton helveticus; assembly: GCF_964261635.1. Classification (NCBI taxonomy): domain Eukaryota; kingdom Metazoa; phylum Chordata; class Amphibia; order Caudata; family Salamandridae; genus Lissotriton; species Lissotriton helveticus. Next base: position 1,173,478,945 of record NC_136061.1, read on the forward strand.
CCCTCTTGCGTTGACCAAACCCTGCCATGGCAGTCCACATCTAAATTTCTCAAAAGACCCCCGTGTTATTCCAAATGCCCTGGGGACCCCGTACTGAGTTGCTACTGAGGAGCTGAAGAAACCTAGCTCCGAGGGGTCATCCCTAGAAACCGCGGAACTTGACTCGCCCCTTTGTCTTGCCTGCGGGGAGTTATTCGGCCCATTTATCAAGGACTCACCGCGCGTGGGTCTTGCGGGGCCAGCTGTCGTCCCTGTGGGGCAGAGGCACCCTATCCGGCGCGGATTCCTTTTGTGTGCTGGCGGAAGCGGGACCCGGCAGAGGCTCTGCGACTTCTGGAGGAAGTCTTAGGGGCGTCGGAAGAGGCGGACCAGCGTCGAAGGAGGCCGGACGTAGGCGGGGAACTTCCTGCGTGTGGAGACGGCGAGGAGCGAGCAGCCTGTGAAGAAACGCCGTGAGTACTGTGGCGGCGTCTGTCACTTGCGCAGGACCAGAAGCGCGGTTCTCAGAGGAGTGTACCGAGCGGCAGTGTCTGGCTTCTGCGCAGGCTCTGGGGGTGAGTCGGCCCGACCAGTGACGGAGGCGCACAGGGAAGAGGAGTGTCAGGAGGCGCTGTTGTGTCTCCGGGCGCTAGTGACAGCCTGAGATTGTCCGGACATCGAACTCCCCATAAGTAAGCTGGGGGCTCTTGACTGGAGGGAGGTGTGGAGCGAGACTGGGACTGCAGCGGGACAGCGGTTTTGGCCGTGAACTCTCACCCAGGCTACAGAACAGTACCCGATTGAAGGGCGGTGGCATTAACATTACCCCATAAGATCGGGTCCTCCTGTCTTCAGGGCCTACCTGTTTAAACAAGGTTAAATGCGTAAGATAGTTTAATTGTCCATTACCAGAAACCACAGAACCAGGGCTGAACTGGGGGTAAGAAAGTGTGTGGGGCTGCATTTGACACGGAGCAATCAGTGCCCGTTAGGAGTCAAGGTGATCCTTCTAGCCTAATGTGGGTTTGGAGCAAGTCCGGATAGCTTTTATTAAATGAAATAACATCCTATCTGTCTTCACTCAGACCCCCAGCTGCCCGCACCGAGACATAAGGGTGCCATTATTGGAACTGTGCTGAGAGCCTGTGCAACCTGTTGGTAATGTCCATGAGACCTCAGGGGTAATGTACAGCCCTGCTTTATTGTAAAGAAGCTTGACAATTGCTGATACCTGATTTAAGTTTGTAGAGTATATGTACTGCTTGCTTGAGATACAGAATTTATCGCTCAGTTCCCTCCATTTAGGAAAAGAGAAGAAAGTAATGTTAATGTCCTACAGAAATTTGGCACACACTAATAATTGAATGTGAAGATATTTAATGTACTGTCTCTGAAATCTGCCGTAACCTAACAAAGAGTTTTTATAAAGCAGAACGTATTTTTCTAAAACTGGTGTAGTGTTATTTTTGAATGGATGAACGCGGAGTTACTAAGGGGTGTGGCGCAAGCTTTGCACTTTTGCCTCTAGGAATTGATGGTCTTACACTGGGCCAGGCTACCCTATGTCATCTAGAAACCTTAGGTCCAACACCGTGGAACCAGAAAACTTGGAAAGTCTTCAACTTGCTAACAGCGCAGCTCCTGAGGCATCCTCGAAGCTGTGCCCTGGGGACTGAGACACCCAGACACCGAGCTCCACCTGCACCGAAGACCAGCCCTCCATACTCCACGAGATCTGCGTGGGGCCCTTCTGCTTGTGTTCTGCTCGACGCTTTGTCCCGGTTGCTGGCCAGTTGGCTAGTAGCCCTGTGACGACGATCCTTTTGAAAACCCATCGCTGGTCTGGTTGCTCCAGACTGGTCCTTGCTTGCCTGAAGAGGTGAAGTACCTCAGACCCTCCTGGTCTGCACCAGAAGCCTTTTGTGTATCCTGCGTGGGTTGCCTTTGCTTAGGCTTGTTGGCTCCGATCTTGAAGTCGACCCCTCCATCTGCGAGAACCTTCTTGGGACAGCTCCTCTCCAGCACCTGGTCGTCCTCGACGCCTCCTGGTTCGCGTGGCTGCAAAGACAAGCTTCACGACAGCACCTGATTGCTCCTCGACGACGTCTGGTTCCTTCCTGGTTCCACCCAGTCACTGGCTAGTGACCTACACTCTGTCCCCTCTGCTTTCAGGACTTCTTCAACTCCGATCCACCCTTGGATCCACCCGAACATCTTCCTCCTGGTCGCCTGCAGCATCTTCTTCCAAGGCTCCATAGGAATCAACGCGAAAACCCGACACTTTGACACCTATGCAACCGCAGCCCGTGGGTGAGGTAACGCGAGTACTTCGGTGCTCCTGTAGGGATTGACTATCCTAGTGTCTAGTTTTGTTAGTTGTATCTTCCTATTTAGACCAGAAGTGTCCTAAATCTTCGTTACTTACCTTTTTAAGTTCCCATTGACTTTCTATTGACTCTCGCGTGAGTGTACTGACACTGCACGTGCCGCCTGTGGGCCGCCCACTCCTAACCTAAGGTTCAGATAGTGTAGCCCCAGCGATTCTCCAGGCCCTAGGCCTTTCCTTTTCCAGAGTCGTGGTTCTTATACCACTTACTTAGTATATGGTTTTACGCGCCCCTAGGGCCTAACTGTAAATTGTGCTATTTAAAGTATTTCTAAGAGTAACTTGTTATGTGCTTTTGCCTCTGATCTCAAAGAGTTCAGAGGAGTGTGTTAGTAAATAAATACATATATATTTTATATATATATCCTGTGTGGTGTCCTTTCATTTGGTATTCAAGGGGTTACATATGGTAAAACAGGTGGCTTTACACGCCCTCAGGAGTCTTTAGCCTAAGACTGTTCTGTCCACGCTACCACTAGGATAGCTGGTCTATAAGGTTGACTTACAACCATCACCATAAGGGTTGTTTGGACTGGTGCAAGGTGTTCACTAGAATAGTGAACATCATTTACCAGGCCAACTTCTCACACAATGTTCCAAGTATTCTAGAGGCAGAGTATAACAATTGAAACAGGTGGAGTAGGCTTGACAATTCTAAATTTGGTTATGTTTCTATTAGTCATTTTAATTCTGTACCTCGTGTATACCACAAAAACACTGTCCCCCATGTTTCCTAAGGCAACTGTTAAAACAATTCAGCAAAAGGTGACAGCTTCTACCTGGCAAGCAGGATGCCCAGGATTCCTAAGGCGACACTATATAAACCAATGGCTGCAGGAGGAATAGGTTTTTCCAAAGTAGAAAAGTATAATAAAGCAGCACATATCAGACCAACTCTTGAGTGGCCATAACACCATTCAATTGTAGTAGAATAAGATTGCCCAACCATATCACCACAAAAACATAGGGCACTGAACAACTCTTTAACATGTTAAACAAGGAGTTACACTTGGACACAACGGCCAGAAGAAAGAACATTACTACACTGCTCTCCCCAATATATCAGAAACAAACAATCCCAAATACCCATCAGAAGTAAAAAATGCCAGATTTTGAAACTAGAGGCAGAAATCCCACTCAATATTGGATCAATTTTGAGAATGCAAACTTAAAAGTGGAAAAGCCTTAGTATAACATTTTGATATATCTTCCAAAGACAACCAAGAGAAAAAGGGATACAATCACAAAAATATATGGGGGGGGGGAAACCAATGGATTTTTTTCTGAATCGTGTACATTAAATGGTATCTACAATCTCTGAAGATTGTTAAAGTGCAACTCACAACCACTTAGAAATAAATATATGGATAGATAGAGATGGGAAGTGGAGCTCAGTAATAACTCTGAGAAGACGCACAGGGTATAATTTAGTACAGACAGCAAAAAGTTATTTTGTTTCACAACACCAATAGAATGTGTACCCCACCCCATACTTATGCGATGGTATTTCACGCAGGGAAGACTACATGGTGTTTGACACCCAGACCATTATCGGAGAGGATGAGATAAAAGAGGCACCATGATTCACATGGGGTGGACACGTCCAAAGATTCAAAGATACTACGATATGATAGTGTAAATTATATAAGTTGTAACCGGGAACTGTTGAGCCTGACCTACTGCTGTTTCTATCCATGACAATCAGGCTGATCATTCACATGTTCTTGGCAACTAGACTCCCATTGCCCAATTTTAAAATCATGCAAACTCATCATTGTAAATCTTTAGTAGGTCTAAACTATTGAAGATATAATTAAAAAAGAGACATACCACAGTTGTAAATGACTAAACGCTTATCTTCAAAAAAGTATGGACTTCCTTTAATAAATATGTAAAAAGACGAGCAACAGCAGGTAGTGTTAATGCCTATATGCTAGCTGTAGTGCGAAGATTGAACTTGTGAATTGCATCTCTACTAAAAGATGACTAAACTGCACTGTGTGTTGTAAAAATGTCTAAGCTAATACATTACCTGAAGGTCTTGTAGGTCATTATCGAAATCTCATTCAGAGCGTACAGGGCACACAAGGATTACTGGGTGCAAACATTGGGGTTGCAGCTTTTTACTTGTGATGTCCCAGGGACGACCTACTATGGAGCCTGAGCAACTGGGCCAAGTAGTGGTACTTGACTATGAGTGATAGTCTGGGGTGAGGGGGCAGCGGGGGGGGGGGGGGTCAAGTAGATACAGCAGGGTGAACGCAGGCTCACAACTGAAAAATATACACAATAAACCACTGCCTAGTCTAATACTTGATTTTGGAATAAACTCTGACTCATCTAAAGTGTTACAGCACAGAACTGCTATCTGGCAAACAAGTTCGCCCGTGCTCGATTGGCCTGAAATCAGACTTACCCATGACAGCAGAATCAGAGCGTCTGTAGTCTCTGACCGCACCCTTTCAGCGGGTGCTGGACCTACAGCGGTTCTCTCCAATAAGTCTTTCACACACGGACCAGAAAAGCTGTGATCAACTGTCCTTGAGAACCTCACACACCATCCTGCAGCGGTCGAGGGGTTCTCGACACTGCTCCAGGCTAAGACAATTCTCCAGCTCTTCCTATGAGGAGTGTGGGGGTTTGGGGGAGTGATTAAGATCCTGGCACAGGTCCTCAGTCATGGAAAGGCGCACTAGGGTCACCACAGCAGCCTCTCTCCTCAGATCTCCACCAGTTCACACTTCCACTGTGCATGGGCTCTGACCTGATCGGCACAGTAGCTCTCTTCATGACAGCCCAAACTGGCATACGGTGTCACAGACTTAACCTGCACTTGTGTGATCACCCGTTCAGTGCAGCAATGATCACAGCTCATTTCACAACAGCCCTCTGTCATGACTGTTGCCAACTTCCCCTGCACATAGGCAACAACCTGATCGGAGCAGTAGCCATTTCCTTACACCTCGCTACGGGGATATACTCACCAGATTTTCCCACAGGACAGCAATCTCCCAAACCCTCTCCCCTTCCCCCACAGGGCATACTGGTCTTGGCAAGCAGGAAAGCGCTGGTGCTCCAGCACTGGTGGGCATAGTTTCCCTGGGAAATGTCCCCTCCACCAGCTGGGAAACTCACAGCTTTGGCCCCAGTCCTTGTCACAGCCAGACGTCTTGCAGAGCTTCTCCTTGCACAGTCCGATTGGCTGCTTGACAGTTAATTATTGGAGTCTCAAGATCCCCATTTTATAGTCCATTTCCAATCACCAAATGTGATTTAGATTCTGAGTCTTTGATGTTTATATTGGGGGTTTGCTTCCTGTTGAAGCTCCCTCTCCTTCCCTCTCTTCCTCCAGAAAGCACTCTGTCACAGCAGAAGCAACTCCCAATCTGATAGCCTCACAACACAGGCCATAGGAGTGACTAGCGGTTCACACCTGGACATCAGCCACAGTGATATGGGTATTAAACTATTACCGCAGAGAATCGGGCTCTACTCTTTATGATTCTCTTATCAGCTTCATTTAGTTCCTGAGATGTACCCAGCTAGAAAGAGGTCGTCAGATTGGAGTAATCGAGACGCTTGCTAGTTGTTTTAATATACATAATTAAGAGGGAGAGAAACCAATCATTAATTGCAGCCTATCGGACCTCAAGGCCTGAATATTTTCCTTCTGGGGCCGTGAATCCATAAAGGATTAGTCTCTCTGGGGTTTGAAGCCACTTACTGACGAAACAGTTCTGTTACTATATTTCACATGCTTGTGCAGCAGTATCATTCGTACACATGCCTTCATATGAAAGGGACATGGTATTATCAGTATATGTTACAATGTAATGGCTACAAGGTAGCACCCTTAATGACTAAACCTGGTGTGATAAGGAGGTGCTGGTCACGTTGGTAGCCTCAAGAGCTACATGTTAAAGGCTATGGAAGAAGTACCTTCAAGCCTTTTGTGAATTTGTGTTTAAGATCTCGGGTCATCCAAGTCTATAAAAATTGTTGATCACTGGGGCCTTTATAAAGCTTTTTCTTCTGTAGTTAAAGCAGCATCTCCTAGACCACAAGTCTGTTTCAGGACCTACAAATATTGGCTTAACAGTGCTTCAGTAAACCTTTTGGAATTTGTGTGGAGTAGCCATCCCCCTGCATCTGCAGACACAGACTGAATCAACCCGGTACTTAGTCTTCCTGGCCATCGTGCCCACTGAGGGAGCAACTCGCCAGGAAGAGGTTGTCGTGAGTTCAGGAGGTCAGGCCTGTCACTTTCAGACACTGACCCCCTTCCCCAGCAGGAGCCTCTCAGCACCAATATCCTGGGTACCAGAGCCCCTGTATCATCCCAGGCTTGTTGCGTGTCCATTCTGGACACCACTGATGCACACACCAACCTTCCATCGAGGGACTAAAGGATCCACGAGGGCTTCATTGAGAGCAGCCCTGGTGCCCGGTTTCCTCTCCCTCTCCATTTCACCAGAGCCAAGTGAGAGCCTCGAACTACAGTGACCCGCCAGACTAAACACCCTGAACCCGAAGCCCCGCTTACCGGGATCATGTAAAGTGTGTCCCTCTGCTCCAGAAACCCTCAAGAGCCAAGCCCCTCTTTGAGTTTTGCCAGACTTGTCCCCCACTTGCAGCTTTTCTTGTGAAAGTTTGTTTCTACTGTTCACAAAACGTAACCCGGAATGCATGGGAATATTTAAACCGCATGTGAATCAAGGAAAGATTCAACAATTCAAATGCAAACATTCTGAGAATCTAGCCATCTGATGCAGCTGCAGGCGACCACACTTCATCCCTAGATTTACCAATTCTTACACCACTGTAATACTGCAGACTCTTAAATTCCACTAGTTTGCTATTATGAGCACAATGTTTGAAATTTGCTGATGAAGCACAAGTTACTACTTGTATAACGATATATCTGTAAGAGCCATTAGTTAGTGATAGATTCCTTACCTTAGAATATTCCCCAGGTGTCAGACTGGATCCGGAAGTTTTGCTCAGCAGTACCCCTGCGCGTCAGTAGGTGGCGTCGTGCAGCTCCGTGTCAGTCACTGGAGTCAAGAGCGCCAAGATGACGTCACGGAGACTACTTAGGCGCCACCCATGCACACTGACGTCATTTCTGTACACTACTTTCCGTGCCGAAACGCAGAGCCATGCAAGATCCTGACCATTGGTGCAGAAAACTAGGGCCCTAAAAGGGGATGACCTTAACCCTAGTAATCAGTTCGCAGAACGGGGAGGATGGGTGGGGCGGTAAGGAATCTATCACTAACTAATGTCTCTTACAGATATATCGTTACACAAGTAGTAACTTGTGCATCTGAAAGAGACACGTTAGTGATAGATTCCTTACCTTAGAATAGATACCCCAGCACTACCAACCCTGGTGGTGTGTCTGCAAACAAGATTACACCAGAAAGTCACGGAGCACAGAACGGCCAAAGAAGCAGTCTCTCCGGACCAGACTGTCAAGGCAGTAGTGTTTTGTAAACGTGTGCAGCGAGGCCCACGTAGCTGCCTGACAAATGTCCTGCAAGGGAACGCCGCATCCCAAGGCAGTAGTGGCTGCAGTTGCCCTGGTCGAATGGGCACGCAGCCCCACAGGAGGCACCTTCTTGGCCAAGGAGTAACATGCTTTGATGCACAGAACGACCCACCAGGAGATGCTCCTATTGTGACAAGCCCAACCTTTCTTGGCGCCCACGTAGCCAACAAAAAGCTGATCATCCACCTGGAACTGCTGTGTATGCTGCAGACAGAATGCAAGCGCACGTTTCAGGTCCAGATGGTGGGGCCTCTCCTCTTCCCTTGAAGGATGCAGAGGCGGGAAGAAGGTGGGCAAAGTGATGGTCTGCCCGATGTGGAAGGGCGTGACAACCTTTGGCAGAAAAGAAGGACGGGCCCTTAAAACCACCTTGTCTGGACGAACAGAGAGGAAAGGAGGTTTAGAAGAAAGGGCCTGGAGCTCACTCACTCTTCTGGCAGAGGTGATAGCAACCAGGAAGGCCGTCTTTAGAGTGAGAAGACGCAAGGTACAGTTATGAAGGGGCTCAAAGGGAGCGCACATCAGAAAAGTCAAGACAAGATTCAAGTCCCACTGATGCATTATGAAGGGCACGGGTGGAAAAGTATGCGTAATGTCTTTAAGAAAACGGTTAACAACCGGGGACTTAAAAAGAAAAAGGTGATCTGGAAGCCGCAGAAAGGCAGAGATGGTTGAAAGATAACCTTGGATAGTGCCCAGAGCAGAGCCCTGCTGGGCCAAAGACAGAAGGAACAGAAAAACCTTAGAAAGAGGGGCAGAAAGGGGATCCACTACCTTCGCTGTGCACCATGCAGGCGTATACTGTTTTGGTGGAGGGACACCTGGCCGCCAAAATTACATCACAGACTTTGGGAGGAAGATCGAAAGGTGTCAACTGTCGCTGCTCAATCTCCATGCATAGAGGTGGAGGCTGGACGGGTTCGGGTGGAGGACCGTCCCCTGCTGCTACGACAGAGGATCCTCCCGAAGAGGCAGACGGATCGGGGGATTGATGCTCATACTGAGTAGTTCAGGATACCATACTCTTCCAGCCCAGTCCGGAGCCACAAGATTGACTTGGGCCCGGTCGCGGCTGATCTTCAGCACTCTGGGCAGAAGTGGTTTAGGCGGAAAGGCGTACAACAAATCGCAACTCCATTCGCGACGAAAAGCGTCTCCGAGCGAGTGCCGCCTTGGAAATTCCAACGCGCAGAACTGATGACATTGTGCATTCTCTTCGGTGGCGAATAGATCTAACCAAGGCTCGCCCCACTGCAGAAAGAGATTTTGCGCCACGTCCGAGTACGGACGCCATTCGTGATCCACCATGCACCGGCGGCTGAGTTAGTTTGCCCTGGCGTTCAGAGAACCAGCCAGGTGTTGAACCACCAAGGTAATGCCTTGATTTTCCAGCCATGTCCAGAGGTGGAGAGCCTACTGACATAGGGTCCACGACCCCACCCCACCCTGCTAGTTGCAATACCACATGGCGGTGGTGTTGTCCTGCACTACACTTCCCCAGACAGAGGGAAGGTATGCCTTCAGTGCAAGGCGGATCGTCTGCAGCTCCAGAAGGTTGATATGGACCAGGGACTCCGCCGGAGACCAGAGGCCTCTGATCTCCGCCTCTCCCATGTGGCCTCCCCATCCCAAGAGGGACGCATCCGTCACCACTGTGTGCTCCGGTTGGGGAAGGGAGAGGGATCTGCTACTGACCCAATCGCGATTCATGAGCCACCATTGCAACGGTTGTGCTGCGCCCTCCGAAACCCGGATGCAATCGGACAGGTTGCCCTGATGCTGTGTCCACTGGAACTTAAGGTCCCACTGCAGCACCCGCATATGCCATCTGGGATATGTCACCAGCAGGACACAGGAGGCCATCAGGCCCAGAAGCCAGAGGGTCAGCCTGACAGACACCCAGGATAGAGGCTGAAAGAGCGGAATCATAGCCTGAATATCCCGGACCCGCTGCTCGGGAGGATAAACCCTAAACTGCGTTGAATCAAGAACCGCTCCGATGAAGGGGAGCTTCTGAAAGGGACTCAGGTGCGACTTCGGCACATTGATGGAGAACCCCAGCAAATGCAAGAGGTCGGTAGTAGTCTTGAGGTGGGTGATGAGCCCGCCTTCAACAGCCAGTCGTCGAGGTAGGGGAAGACTGACACGCCTGACCTGCTCAGATGAGCAGCGACCACCGCCATCACCTTCGTGAACACCCGAGGGGCACTGGTAAAGCCGAAGGGGAGGACGGCAAACTGAAAATGCTCCTGGCCTACCGTGAACCGCAGGTAGCCCCGGTGGGCCGGCAGGACAGGGATGTGAAAATATGCGTCCTGTAAGTCCAACGCCACCATCCAGTCTCCAGGGTCTAGGGCAGTCAGGACCTGAGCCAGAGACAGCATCCTGAACTTCTCCTTTCGGAGGAAGCTATTGACATCCCGGAGGTCCAGGATGGGGCGCAGGCCCCCTTGTCCTTCTTGGGGACCAGAAAGTAGTGGGAATAACAACCACTCCCTCTTCCTGACTGGGAACGCGCTCAATGGCCCCCTTGGCCAAGAGCAGCGAGACTTCCTGACGGAGAAGAGTCAAATGATCCCCCGACATGTGGTGGTACCGAGGTGTCATGGTAGGAGGGGAGGACAGAAATGGGAGTGCGTAACCTTGGCTGATTATATGCAGCACCCACTTGTCTGACGTAATGTCGTGCCAGTGGTGGAGGTGGTGGCGGATCCTGCCAACCACCGGCATGGGGTGCTCCCTGAAGCTCGCATTAGGAAGGCATAGAGGCGGAAGCAGTGGGGGTGGAAGAGGACTGACCCGCGCGCTGGTTACCAGACCCGCCCATGCGGAATCCATGGCCGCGCTGAGGCTGGTTCTGCACAGGCTTGCTGGAAGAGCGTGCCTGGGTCCTGCTGCCCTGGCCACGAAAGGAACAAAACCCAGGCATGGCAGTGGTCTTCGTGGAAAGGCCCAAAGACTTGGCCGTGGCACGAGAGTCTTTAAAGCGCTCCAGGGCATTGTCGGCCTTATCGCCAAAGAGGTGGGAGACATCAAAGGGCATGTCCATGAGCGAGCTCTGGACATCGGGCGAGAACCCAGTAGAACGTAACCAGGCATGGCGCCGCAACGCCACCGTCATGGAATTCGCCCTGCCCAACGAATCAGCAGAGTCCATATCACACCTGATGGCAAACTTCGCCGCATCCTTGCCCTCCGCAATCGCCTGGGAAAGGTCAGCCTGGACCTCCTCAGAACACTGAAGCAAGACCTCAGCTACCGAATCCCACACTGCGTGGGAGTAACGGCCCAATAAGCAGGCGGTATTAACGGACCACAACCCCAAGCTGGCCGGGGAGAACAACCTCTTGCCAAACTGGTCCAGCCTTTTAGAGTCCTTATCCGGCGGAGCCGTGGGAAAGGCTCTCTGCGATGTCGAGGCCTGAATAACCAGGCTCTCAGGCGTGGGGTGAGTGGTCAAGAAGGCAGGGTCACCAGGCGCTGGTCGATGGAGTCGGACGACCTCCTTATCCACCGGCACCCCAGAGGCCGGCCACAACCAAGTGCCCAAGAGGACTTCGGTGAGAGCCTCATTGAAAGGGAGCAGCGGCTCAGATGACGGAGATGCCGTCTGGAGCACCTCCGTAAGGAGGTTGGTCTTAAGGGTCACCGTGGGGAGGTCGAGAAGGAGAGCCTCCACAGCCCGACGCAGGACCACGGTATAGGAAGCGCCCTCCTCCAAAGTAGGCGGAGGAGAGGCAAACCCCGGTTCAGAAGACACATCAAGATCGCCCGCATCTTGGAGGTCGTCCACCCAATCCTGCTCGGAGTCACATTGCCGGGCAAGAGGGTCCTCTGAGCAGTCCCAATCCTCGTCCGGCTCCGGAGTAGATGGAGCCGGCTGCGGTGGCAGACCCGGCGCTGGAAATGGGGCCAGCAGCACCGCAAACTGCACCGGTCAGGGCCGAGCCGGAGCTGTATCCCAATTTGGATGCCAGGCCGGAACGAAATGGTCCGAGAACCAGGGCAGGGGCAGGATAAACAGCACCTAGTACGGAGCCTGTGGCAGGAGCCAGCGGCGCTGCACCTCGCAGCGCCGGAGCCGGCGGAGCAGGATCCTATGGCGCCGGTGGCAGAGCCGCCGGACCAACAGGATCTGGACACAGGATTGCGGGGTCTGAAGGCATGCCGGCGGGAGCCCGGGGCCTAAAGAGGCGGTCCATAGCAGCAATAAACTCGTGCATCTGTTCGGGAGTCGCTGACGGACCCGGGTATAGCAGGTAGGCCGCGGGACTCCCCGGCTCCAGAAGAACCGCAGGGGCGGAGCCCCTGTCCCCCTCATCCGCCTCTGGAGAGCAACGGGGGGACGTCGGAGAGCGAACACGCTTCTTCAACTTCTTTTTATGGCGCGCTTACCGGTATCTGAAGGCGAAGACTTTGAGCCCGAGGAGCGACGGCTCTGGTCCTGCGAGCGGTCCCGCGAACGGCCCCTAGACCTGGAGCGGCGGTGAGAGGAGTACCGGATCTCCAGCAACTTCCTGCGTCGCTCCCACAAGGCCTTCGGGGCCATGGCTCGACAGTCTCGGGAGTCATGATCGGTCTCCAGGCAGTAGAGGCACACATCGTGGGGGTCTGCCACCGACATGTTATGGCGGCACAACACATAAGACTTAAATCCTGGCATCTCTACGTGCATCAGGAGACCAGAGGAGGAGACAAAAAATCTCAAAAAAGTAGTAAAAAAATGACTGAGGTACGTGCTCAATCCGGATCTGCGCTTTCGGCGTGGAAAAAGAAAGAACTGACATCAGCGTGCATGGGTGGCGCCTAAGAAGTCTCCGTGACATCATCTCGGCGCTCTCAACGCCAGTGAAGGAGGCGGAGCCGCACGACGCCACCTACCGACACGCAGGGGTACTGCTAAGCAAACTTTCTGGATCCAGTCTGACGCCTGGGGAATATTCTAAGGTAAGGAATCTATCACTAACGTGTCTTTTTCAGATAAAATGGTTACAAGACATGTACTTTACGATCAGATGAGCAATGTTTAAGTGTTTATTCTAATTCAAGATCAATCGATATAGAGCAAAAAGAATAATATGCTTTCTCTCCATCACAACACTTGAAGTTATGCAAACAGCAGTGTGCGCAATAGGGGCTGCACCAGTGTATTTAATTTTCATAAATGTATAGTAGAGATGCTCAACTTCCCCTGACCCCACCGCTAAGAAGTCACAAATATAAGAGAAAAGACTCTCTCTAAGTAATTAAGTTCTGAAAAGGAGCATACAATTGAACGTAAAACCTTCATTAATTATGCACAAGCATGTAATTAAACATCTTTTTTCCCAAATTATACAAAATGTTATGGGATCCACAAAAAACATGCAAATATGGAGTGCAAGGAGTCTTGAGATTTCTTATTTTCAATTATTCTTTATTTGTAGTCAAAAGCATCAGCCCAGCCAATGAGTTTCGTCCAACATGGACTTCATCTACTATAAAGACTTTGAAGGAATTAATGCCTTCGATTCATATTGAGATTATCGTATTGATGATCACCCAGAAGCTTAATTTATTTCCAGATGTAGTGTTAATGCGCTGGTGATCACCACCCCGTCTGTGCAATAAAATCTTAAAAGGATAATTGCCTTAGATCATTGCTTGCATGTCATCCGTTCAGGTATGTGAAGCCGTCTGTCTATCCATTGAGCTCAGGGATAGACAGACTGTTTCACATACCCTTTTAAGATTTTGTTCAATACGATAATCTCAATATGAATCGAAGGCATTAATTCCTTCAAAGTCTTATCTAACAGACACTACGGTGGTTATAATAGAGAAACATCTTGGTGATCTTCAAAACGACAATTCCAACCCTGATGAAGCCCATGTTGGACGAAACGCATTGGCTGTGCGGATGCTTTCGACTACAAATAAAGAATAATTCAAAATAAGAAATCTCAAGACTCCTTGCACTCCATATTTGCATGTATTTTGTGAATCCCATAAAATTTTGTATAATTTGGGGAAACAAATGTCTAATTACATGCTTGTACATAATTAATGAAGGTATCACGCTTAATTGTATGCTCCTTTTCAGAACATAATCTACACCACAACACCCATCCTTGGGCTCCAATTTTAGGAGATCATAACAGAACTCAAATTCTAAAAAAGCATACAATCCCCTAGTTCCTTCTAAAAATCATTATGGCAAACAGAACATACCTGAGCTCCTGGCTTTCCTCATTAAGTAGAGACAGAAGATCCCAGGCCAGTTTCTGATGGCTGTCATCAACCCGAAACTTGTTATAGTGTTTAACATGCTGCAGCATTAGTTGATCGAGACACTCCAGAGCCTTGTCCTGAACAGTGCTTTCTGTATCTACAACCACAGGCACCACACCAGTCAACCATGCTTTCTGCATCGTGATATTTTGTTGATGAGCCTGTTGACAGAAGCAATGAGTAGATGTTTTAAAAAATAGTCACCAAGCAGGGTAAAAAGGTAAAAACAAATGAGTAATAGTCTAAGGTTAAGGAAGTCCAGCACAATAATCCTGTCATGTATATGCTTCACAATATCCTTATATACATTTATTTATATACTTAATATGGGATATTTGGTTAACACAGACTACAGTCTTTGAGCCAATTCAAAGAGCTTGCCTACACCTGATATCAGCTCAGAAACTCAAAGTATTAGTGCATTCAAGTTACCAGTGTACTCTGAAGAGTTATAGGTAAAGCCCACTTCTTTGAAGTTATCGGCAAGTGGATTAGTGAGGGTTTTAGAAAGGGGGGGATGGGGGACCACTAACCTCCTTAGTAAGCAGTTACACTGTCCCATCTTATTAGTTGCAGTACAACAGGGCAGTTGTATTATCCATTAAGATCTGCACAGGACTGGACTTTATATATGGCGGAAAGACCTCGATGCAAGCAGTTCTAAAAGATTGATGTGATGTCACTATGCACCAGTGGAGCCCACAAACCTCTGACCTCCATTTCATTCAGGTGCATTACATAAGCCCATAGTTGATGCAAGTCACCACTGTGTGCTCGGGGTGAGGTAGGGGGAATGACCTGCAACAAGCAAGGTTTGAAACCTTCCTCCACATTGTAGGTCCCTTGCTGCCTCAACCAACACAGATGTTGTCTGAGACGCACCCACAGTGTTTAGTCAACTGAATGCATAGGTTCCACTGCAGAGCCTACGTGATCTAGTGGGCATGGGAAACCGCAAAATACACTAGATGGCCTGGAGACCTAGAAGTGTCAGAACTGCCTGGGTTGGAACAAGAGCCGGGCTTAAAAAGATCTGGGTCAAATCCTGAATGTCCCAGGCTCACTGCGTGCGGAAAGGCTTTGAATGCCGCTATGTCCAGAACAGCCACTATAAAGGGAATCTACTGAACTGGCCAAAGATGGTATTCATCTCGTTAAAGGAGAACCCTAGAGAAGAAAGGCATGATCTGGTTGTCCACAGACTGACCTTGTCAGATTGTGACATATCACACTCAACAGTCAGCAAAGCAATGAGAATATGTGCATTATTGACCTGTGAAGATGGGCCACAACCATGGTAAAACCTCTAGAGGCTACGGTGAGATGAAAGTTAAGGACAGTGAAATTAAAATGGGATTACTTTCCTACCATGAAGCAGAGGAACTGCCTGCTGGAGAGGTACATAAAATGATGGGTTTGGGAGGTCCAAAAGTACCATCCAAGGTGGAGAGGACTTGGGCAAGAGTCAGCACCTCAAAATTGAAACTCCGAAGGAAGATAAATTCAAAAAATGAAAAGGCCCAAATTCAATCTGAGCACACAGTGTCTTTATTTTTTTTATTAACTCTTTTATTGAAAAGAAAGGCATGTTGCATAGTTAAGACAATGATAAATTAGCATTATAGGTCACACATTAAATGGTTCCTCATGGTGTATAAATCACAACATCTGATTGACAATATGCACTATGCAATGTCAAGTCCCCCCTGTGATATCGTCTCCAACTCTTGGTGGTTCACAAATCTCCCCCCTGTACACGTTCCATTGCCCCCATATTTGCATCCATTTATTCAGACACCCCCTGGCTTCATAGATGGATGTTTTGTCACCATAAACCAGTCCATATCATTGGCCCAAACTGCTATTTTTGGTGGGTTTGGAGCCCTCCAGTGTCGCGCGATATTTCTTTTTGCAACCATAAGCCCTAGTATGACCCTGGAATTCAAATCGGTAGGATCCCAGATGTTCAACAATGCTAGCCTAATATTACAGTGGATCTGTTGCCCCAGTACTTCCTCCATTCAGCGTACCACCCGTCCTCAGTATTGCTGGATCACTGCGCACTCCCAGAGAATGTGAATGAATGTGCCCTCCTGCCCACATTGTCGTACAGAGCCATCATCCAGAGTGTAACCCATGTTAACCAGCAAAGCCATGACAAATCGGATATATGAAGAGATGGCCAGCTCACAAGGGAAGCCACCGCCGCCTGCCACTCCTCATCATCTAGAAACGCAACATCATGATCCCATTTAGCTCTTAAGCGGGTCAGGGGATCCGCCATATTATTGATGAGATTTTGTTTATAAATATGGGATATAGCTTTTTCCAGTTGATCGCTTTCTATTATCCTGTCTTCAAGTGGGGAGGATTCAGGGAGGGCTTCACCCCTAAGGAGAACCACGAACAGGGCATTTCTAATTTGATGATACCTAAAGAATTCGGACTGGGCAAGTTCGTGCTCTTGCTGCAGTCAGGAAAAGGGAACCACCTCACCCAATTTCCATATATCACCAACCCTGGAGATACCTATAAGGTCTCATGCATCGAAGCCCTTCGAACGGATCAGTCTACCCAATTGTGCACAGTGCCAAAGTGGAGTGGCTTGCGTGAGTTTAGCCCCCCAGCCCAGACTCTTAGTGGCCACGTGCCATATATGCACTGCATGCCCGATCGGGCCGGTCAAAACAGGCCTCAAAGCTTGTGCGTATAACACATCCTTGAAGCCGCTTCCAGGGTGGAGCCATCTGTAGATTCGAAAGGCCGGGTCCTCCTGTGGTCTATACGTGCATTGGTTAATTGCTGCGAGTTGCGAGGCCCAGTAATAACTTTTGATATCCGGGAGCCCAATACCCCATCAAACCATCCCAGCGTGAGTTTGTGTGTTGCGATACGGGGTGGTTTGTCCTCCCACAGCAGATATCGGACAATACCATTGAGGTCCCTGAAGTACGAGGCAGCGACTGGGAGAGGGGTGCTCTGTAGCGCATAGAAAAGTCTAGGAAGGGACATCATCTTGAACAGGGCTGCGCTCCCCAAAAGAGTCAACGGGAGCGACTTCCAATGTTGAACATCCAATTTGAAACACACTAAAGGAGGCAGGAGATTATTGTTGTAAAATCTAGATAGATCTTTAGAGACCCAGATCCCCAATTATTTGAAGCCGTTAGCAGCCTCCGCTAGTTGGTAACCCAGAGGTAGTGAGTGCCGATTGCCATAAAGGACATAGAGCACAGACTTAGACCAGTTTATCATATATCCTGCAAAACTACCAAATACTCAGAATATGTCCAGGACTACATTGAGGGATGCCGCCGGGGAGGCCAGATAAAGCAGGATGTTGTCCGCATACAGCGAAATGCAGTCCTCCCAGCCCGACGTCCACCTAAGGACCCTGATGGCGGAGTATTGTCGGACCCACGTCGCCAAAGGTTCCAGAGCAAAAGCAAAATGAAGAGGTGACAAAGGACAGCCCTGTCTGGTGCATCTGTGGAGAATAAAAGAGCCCACAGTTTTAATGGACAGCAAAAGGGAACACAAGATGCAACCACTGCCTCTCTCCTTCTAGGAGACTTGCTCAACTGACCCTTTGTTTGGCAAGGATTGAGGCAGGTTCTGCCAAGATGTGAATAAATACAGGAGCAACTGTAGATGGGGTTGCTATAAAGGGAAGTGTAATCAGGACTTTAAACCTGCAGGACCCATTGTTCCAAAGCAACAGCATGCCAGCTGGGCACGTACAATATACTGCCTCCAATGGCCACAGGTGACTCCTGAATGGGAAGTCAGAGTCACTTGGCTGTGACAGCTGCCAGGGATGAAGAAGAGCAGGACTGACTCCGCTGGCTACCTTGGCCTCTGCTGCCACCATGATACCTGGGGTGGTGAAAGGGTTGAGATAACTGCCTCTGGTGCCAAGCTAGGAGCATGTGGTAACCCCTGATCTACTAGCACTGTTGATGGAACTAGCGGGTTGCAAAGAGCAAGCCCAAGCATAACGCAGTAACAGCTATCTGTAAAATGCTGAATCCATCTTGTTGTCAAAGTGCCTGGAACCATCAGAAATCATATCCATGAGAGGTGCCAGAATGCACCAACGAAACCCATAGTGTGCATCCAGGCATGACAACAAATCACCACAATGCCCAGCCCCCATCTACACAATGCAGGAGGTTCAGCCCAGCCTGAAAAACAATTTTCTGCTTCTTCTCCGTCGTGGACTGTTTGTGTATAAGAGTTCCGAAACACTTCAGGGAGAGTGGGCAAAATCTTGCTTGCCATGTTACAAAGTGCATGAGTGTATGTGCCCAGGAGGTATAATTCATCCTGAGTATGCAAGCATGCAAAGCCCAGCAGACATGAATGAGATTTGATTCTCCATCTAATGCAGTAGTGTGGAAGGCACTGGATTGACTTTGCTGCCTGAAGACTGCACCATAGGTTTCTTCAGTGTTGGGTGTGGAATCATAAGGGCTGGGTCATCAGGAGCTGACCTATGGTGCATAGAGATGGGACAACTTATTGGGTTCAATGCTTTGATCATGTCACAGTCAAGTGTCTTTCAAAGTCTTGCAGAAAGGCAACAATGGCTCTGAAGTTGAAGTGTCAGGTTGCAAAATTTCATAAAGACAGTGGCCTTAAATTCCACTGTTATCAACTGCAGTTACCACACATCTGCTATCCTATGTACAGCAATAACACATAAAGTAGAGTATATTCTTTAATACGAGGTTAATAAACTATGTAAAACTCCAAAAAAATATTTAGCGAGAAAGTTGTAGAAAAAATTGAAATATTAGTAAACAATTGCTTTATTGACCATTAATTTTTAACTTTCCATCTAATTAATTAAATGACCTATGTTTTCTAGCGGACAGACTTGAGTTTATTTTTTCAACCAGTTATTTGACTATTCCAGAAAAACAAATATAAATACCAATAAATTACTCAAAGATAATAAAATGTGTTAAGATTATAAAATGTGTTAAGCACCAAAAACTTAACCATTATTTTCTGTTCAGTGTTCCTCATGGAAGATCAAATACAAACAATGTCAAAAATATACAGATTACCAGGTAAAGTATTTTCTGCTAATCAAATTAAAAGTGTCAGGGCCCAACTCTGCGCATGGTCGTGCACAAGGTAACACAATACTAGTTTCTGCAGTGCCCAAAGCATAAGGGAAAGAACAGCCACACAACGTTCCAAAATTTGAAGGCAGATAGCCCCAAATGTCATTACACAAAAGTATTTATCCTGAGCAAAAGTCCAGTAAAGTTCAAATTCCACAGATATGCAGTTGTAGAAACTTCTTTTCATTCCAAGCGTCCAATACCATTAACCCACTCTGGTACAGACAGTTATGGTGTTTTGCATTATTGTAGCCCTGAGGAAGTCGATGGGAGATTGACCCCAGGCTACATCACCGATAACTGTTTTCTGAATAGACTTCAACTTCAATGAGGCTTTGAACACAGGGTTTCAATTACAATGATGGACTGGCTGTAACACTGAATTTGGTACTGTTCGCTTGGAATAAAAAGAAGAAGTTTCTACAACTGCATATCTGTGGAATATGAACTGTACTGGACTTTTGCTCAGGATAAAGACTTTTGTGTAAATATTATTTTCTGGTTCAGCCAGCTCCAAACAAAAAAATACTCACATTTTATTATCAATTTTTATTATTGCATATCTATACAGAAATGTTAAAATAACGATCATTGTTTCCTCATTACAATTTAACCAACCAAAGTAATGTGAGAATGAAAATGCTAGCAAATTATAAAGAAAATACTGGCAAATTATTGTAGGAATGTAGGATCTGCTATTATGGTTACCCCCAGATCCTGTTAATCAGGACACCAGTCAGTGTGCTCTCTCCCTAAACTGGACTATGGAAAGTACTTTGGTACATTCCTAATTGGCTACTGGTGTACCCTTCTATGTCTCTAGTATATGATACTAAAGTACCCTGGGCATGGGTACACCAGGGGTCTCCCATGGGCAACAGCATGTATTATGCCACCCATGAGAGACCACTCAAACTGTGACTACCGGCCTGGCATTGCAGCCTGTGTAAGCTGGTGCTAGCACCACTTACAACAGATATAAGTTTCCTTATATCTGGGATCACTGCACTTAAAACCTATAAGTCCCCCCTAAGGTAGGCCTTTCAATCACAAAGGCAGGGTGCTTGCCTCTAAGTGTGAGGGTGCCTGCATGAGCAGAACACCCCCTACAATCCCAGGAGTTGATTTTCCAGGCTTTGTAGGTGCAGCAGCCATTTTAAACATATAGTGGACATCAAGTCAATTACGCAATGTATAACTATATATGGGCTGCATCAAAACCGGTCATGTTTGGTATCAAACATGTTAGAATCCTACCCCAACACCGATTCAAGTATTGGATGTAGGATCCCATGTACTGGGGAGGGCGGCCTTATTTCCAAGGACCAGCCTTTCAGTGTCTAACAGGAAACTAGTGTTGCTGCCGACCACAGACACAATTCTGACCTCCTGCTGCTGAGCCAGGCGCGAGCAGGGGAAAGGCAGAATAATAGGTTTCCTGGGATGCCCGTTCTGTTGCTGCTGTTCTGCCGTCCTGGACACAGGGGGGTCTGGACAAGATGACCCAGTCTACCTAGCAGCTGCTCGCCGCTGCCAACTTGCTGCGCCAGGAGGCGTTTTAAAATCTCGCCAGGGGTCCCGCAGCGCGGGACGTCCTTTCTGGTCTTGCTGTACTGCCATCCTGGACACAGGGGTCTGGACAACCGACCCAGCCTGCCTTGCGGCTGCTCGCCGCCACCGTCCACTTGCTGCACCAGGAGGCGCTTTAAAATCTCTGCAGGGGGGCTCCCGCAGCGCTGCTGTTCTGCCATCCTGGACACAGGGGGGTCTGGACCACACAACCCAGCCTGCCGTGCGGCTGCTCGCCACTACCTACTTGCTGCGTCAGGAGGCGCTTTAAAATCTCTACAGGGTTCCCACAGCGCAGGACGCGCGCAGGCATGCCTCGGCCTCACTTGGGTGAAGCTCGGGCTAAGGGCGGGCCCATCTGCGCCCGTCAGCGGCCGAAAGAGGCTGGGCCAGGTCCCTTGGTCTCAACTTGGAACCCTTCGGTTTGGGCATCACCAAGACATGAGTTACTCAATCTTATTACCAAGGTCATGAACAAGGTACTTTGTATATTTCATTTTTAACTGTTATTTTATGATTGAATTCCTCTGGCATGCTGCCATCAAGCTCTTCGAAGAACTTAGATTAGGGAGTGTGCTACCCATTTCCCCATACCCCCCCCCAAGAAGCCCGTGCTGTGGCATACAGAAGATCAGTGACTCTAGCTCACGAAGCCATGGGCAAAAGAAAAATGATAGCTGCCCAAGGGGGTCTTCCAGAAAGTAATACAGTAGCAACCATTGATTCTTTCTTGACTAAAGCAGCAAATGTCATAACAAAGGAGATAGCACTGACCGAGAGAAGGCTTTCTATGGAGACCTAGAAAATTTCCCAGGGCTCTGCTGTGGCCAAGAATGGAGAGGGGTTCGGGACAATAGGGGACGCAGTGGGGAATTCGGCCCGCCTGTCTCGGTGCCCGCACCAAAGGAGGTCCCTCCTGTTGAGTTGGCCACGTTCACAAGTATCTCTACAGCCAAACCACCAGCGGGAGAGGATTTCATTTTGGACTGTCCCCCTACTAAGAGGAAGAAAAGTGGCTGTAACAGAGTCATGAGAAAGTCTCCACAGCCAAAATCTCCACTATCAGTCAGGCCCTACGTTGAACTGTTGTCGGAAACCCTTTTCGTAAGACAGGAGTCAATGACTAAAGATCTTTTAGCACCTATAACACTAAAGTTGGAAGGGATTGAGATGAGACTTCATTCTTTTGTTCCAATGCGTAACAATTGTCTCATAGGGACAGAGCTAGTAGTGGTGGGGGGCATAATATTTGATGCCCGGTAATACTAACCAAGTTCCTCAGGTGAGAAGCTCTCAAAACCTAGTGGGTGAGGAATTGCCCTGTAGACCTAAAAATAATTGCACACCTGGAGAGTCGATTCTTGCAGCCTAGGTGGTTCAAATGGATGGGCAGCGAACATCTAAAGAGGGCCTAATACCTATTTGAACCTTGCCTCAACCTATAATGTCCAAGGCTGAAAATCAATGTATTCTTGAACGGCCCCCTAAATATGCTCCCCTAGTCGCTGTTTTAATGGGGGTTCCCCCTCTATCAGAAGGTATAAAGGAAACCCCCTGGAACATAATCATAACGCCACTCACTGGTGTAACCACAATCTGGTAAATGGCCCAAATATATCTTCTGACATTATTATGGCCAGAAGAGAGGGATGGATTGGTTGTAGGATCAGGAAAAATGTAGAGGGGGGTTGTGTAATTGTTAACTTCAAGCACCCTGAGCAGGCTAAAGCGTTAGTGGGATGTCATTATAGGAATAACACTAAAACCACAATAAGGACTGCTTCTTTACAGGTTTTTTTTTATCCTTTTAAGCAGCCCTCAGTTAACCTTCAATGGCAGTTGCCCTTGAAATCGGTTATCCCTGCTCAAATCAAATCAGAAATGTGGACCAATCGCTTCCAACCTGTGGCCGGTCTACAGGGCCTTGATGAAAAAGATTGACTAAAGTCGGTGGATGACAAGTTGCAGGGCAACAAACTGCCATTCAAGTTCACCAACAACTTATCCCTACCAGCATCTATGCCTGAATCAACGCTTGACAATCCCCCTAACTCTCGTTCCACATCTGCTAGCCCTGGTGTCACCTGTACGTAGGTACTAACGTGGAACATAGCCAGCCTTGGGTCAAAAAGGGGCAATATATCCTGGGAAAATGTTCTTTTAACGCACCATATCATTTCCCTACAATAAACTTGGGAGTCTATCAATAGTTTTTTCTGGATGGTTTTATCTCATTCTTTAAACATGCAACCCCTTTGAATATGGGAAGAGCAAAAGGGCGGGGTCTTCTTTTAATGGTTTCACTTAAACTTTCTTGTAAAACCAAAATGATAGAATGCCGATAACCCTACGTACTAGCAGTGGAATTGTCATTCAAGAATTTTGCTACCCTGCTAGTTGTTATTTTTTATAATTCCTTCTCTAGAAGACAAGAGATAGAACATCATCGAGCTTTAGAGGAATCTTTAGAACACTATGGGGAAGACAAACAAACTTATCATGACACGATAATACTAGGGGACTATAACACCCACCAATGGTGTCTCAATTGCATTTCTACGATGGAGCAGGGGGATACTTTACCATTGACAAACCACTTTGAGTACACACCGTCAGGCAATTTTATTGTAGGTCTCCTCTCGGCCTATAATTTACATTGCTTACAGCAAACAGATGTCTCCGCTTTGGTCCCTACCTATGCAGGAAATTACAGCACTAGTATTATTGACTACATCATGCTCTACGCACCATTAGTTTCGGTTGTGGAGAACCTAAGCGTCTCGTCTCTTGGAACTACCATAGCGACCATAACTCTTACACTTGAGATGTCTCACTCTGTCACTCTAAAAGGGGTGGAGGTTAGCTGTATCTCCTACACAAATATTAGTACCAAAGATCAAGGACGCAGGCTAAGTGGGAAAGGATTATCCCAGAAAGTTTCCTAGACAACCTGTATGCTGTTTGTGCCACAGAGATCCATGCATGTATGGACCCTACTACGCATGATAGACCTACTCTAGAGGCTTTTGACAAAATAACTAAGCAGATAGCTTCTAACTTAACCATTGAGAGCAGGGTAAGATACCAGAAGATCAAGAAGTGGCTTGACGGCACCTGATCTGTGACCAACAGGGAGCATTGCAGGCTCTCAAGCAAAACCCAAGGGATGAAGCAGCAGTCAGGAGTTGTAGAAAGGCATGTAAGCTTGCAGTTCTGGAGAGGAAGAAACTGATAAGAGAGCAGGCTTGGGAGGCCCTCGGCCAAGCAAGTGTCTTGGCTGACAGCTCCAAATTCTGGTCTGTGGTTAACAGCCCTTTTTTTCTCTGACATGCCAAACTCTAACATAGACTGTACAATACCTGCCGAGCACTGGGTACAGCACTTTGGAAATATCTATAGCGTGCCAATTTAGAAAAGCCTGAAGAACAAATGGTTACTGGTTTGATGAGGTCCATAAAGCCATCAACTCGATATCCGGAGGTAAGGCTCAAGTTACTGGCTCAAGTTTGTAACGCAGCCTGTTCTTGTGGCTTTCCCCCTTCGTGAGCAATGGCTGTTATCCCCATTTTTAAAAAGGGTGCATGGGATGACCCCGCCTGTTATAGACCGATCTCGCTTTTAGATTCTACTGCTAAAATCACGGGGAAAGTGATACTGGATCGTCTAACAGTGTGGCTTGATCATTTTAATGTTATCTCTGATTTACAGAATGGTTTTAGGCAAGGCAAAGGGATGCTGGATCAATGCAATAACCTGCATCTAGTTATTGGGAAGTACACTACTGCCAAGAAGGGAATTTTACATTTGGATTTTATGGATTTAACATCAGTTTTTGATTGTGTAAATAGGTCTAAATTATGGTTGATTTTAAGTGACATGGGTTTAGATATAGAATTCGCGGATTTTTGATACACTGCCCACGAAAACACAACAGCCACGGTTAGATACAATGAAGATGGCGGTCTGACGGATTCCTGGGCAGTCAAGAGAGGGGTCCGACAGCAGAGCATCTTGGCCCGCTTGCTGTTTACGCTTTATATCAACAAGCTAGGGGACTATTTAGTATCAAACTGCAAAGACAACCCCAGGGCTGGTGCCAAGATGATCCCTGCACTCCTGTATGCAGACAACGCGGTTCTACTTGCTAGAAGCGCTATGGGCCTCCAACAACTCCTAAATGGTTTTATAGCTTTTATGGGCTCATGAGAGTTGACCACGAATTTTACTAAATTACATACCATGTCAATACGTTCTCAAAAGGCTGCCATGGTTAAGTTTTTCTGCAAGGGGGTAGAGTTAACTAAAGTGCCTACTTTTCCTATTTAGGGGTACTATTTGATGAACGAGGGTCTTGGTGTGCACAAAGAACACATAAAAAGAATGTTTTAGTGCTGCGCACTGAATAGAAGGGGATACCGTTTGGTGGCCCACTCTGGATTTACCACTGGGTCGAGAGGGGCGGGTATCTTGGTTAGGAACTCCCTCCCCCTTGAGATAGATGAGGAGGTGTTGGATGATAGGGGTCGTTATGCTGCTGTTGTAGGACGATGGGAGGGGAAGACAATCTCCATTTTGTCTGTATACGTTCCCCCTGGTCTACAGGCTACCACGTTTTCTGATTTGGGTGGGGTGGTCCTGGGACTCCCCGATGGCTTGCTGGTGGTGGGTGGAGATTTTAATTCGGTTGTCAGTGGAGAAGAAGATCGTAGCCCTCATAGAACCCTCCCCCCGTCGCAGCTATGGTTGGGAAATTTCATGGATACACTGGGATTAGCAGATTGTTGGAGACAACTTCACCCTGGACCGCTCCAGTACACCTTTTATTCGGGGGCCCATGGTAATCTCTCGAGACTTGATTACATTTTTATACCAGCGGCGCAGATGGTCTCCGTGAATGAGATCAGGCATTTGGCGAGGGGGATCTCAGATCACTCCCCACTATGGCTTACTATTGATGTGCGGCTGGAGTCCGGGGGCCGTGTTGCTCCTATTAATCCGTGGCATCTTCGTAACCCCAACATTAGTAAGGCAGTGGTTAAATGGATGGATTATTACTTTGCTGAGAATGAAGGGTCAGTATCCTCCCCTGTTATTTTGTGGGAGGCATGTAAAACTGTGATCCGGGGTCAGACTCTCTTTGATTGCCAGTGAAAGGGGGCGCAGAACTGCAGAAGTGGTAAGACTTGAAAACGATATCTCTGAGTTGGAGGAACGTATGGAATCTGTGATTACGCCTGATAGCCTGCACTCCTTGGCGCTTAAACAGTTTGAATATAGGGCTCTGGTGACTGATGCGGCTAAGGCGATGAACCGTGAACAGCAGGGTCGCCTGTATGATGTGGGTGACAAGGCTGGGAAGTTGCTTGCTTGGCTTGATAAACGCGATAGAGTGAATCGTGTGGTGCCTGTTATTGAACGTGCGGATGGTGTGCGGGTTGTGGACCCGGTCGAGATAGTTGAGGTCTTTGCCCAGCACTTTCGGGAGGTGTACTCGCCGGTCTCGGACAGACCTTTGGAGGACTCGCATCTATTGCTCTGAGATATCACATTGCCTAGTCTGTCGGACTCGGACAGGGAGATGATGGAGGCGGATTTTTCTACCGATGAAGTAGCGCTCGCTGTCCGTGCACTTCACTCTGGTAAGGCTTCGGGCCCGAACGGTTTGCCGGTCGAGCTGTATAAATTGTGTCCCGACAAAATGGCGCCGTATCTTTGTCGGTCATTTTTGGCGTCACGAGATCTCGGGCTTCTTCCCCGAGATCAGAGACTGGCGTCTATTGTGGTCATCCACAAGGATGGAAAACCCCGGGAACACTGCTCGTCATACCGGCCGATCTCGCTTTTAAATGTAGAGCCCAAGGTTCTTGCTAAAATCTTGGCGAGCCGCATGATCACGGTGATCGGTGATTTGGTGCACCCTGATCAGTCCGGATTTATCCCCCATCGTAATACTGCACTCAATCTCTGTCGCCTCCACGGTGTCCTGGCGAGGGCGGGGTCTCTTGCGGAACCGGCCATTTTGGTTTCCCTTGACGCCTCGATGGCCTTCGACACGGTGGAATGGCCCTATTTGTGGGCTGCTCTCGCTAAATTTGGGTTTGGTCCTGGGTGGGTTAAACTTCTATATGAACAACCGCTTGCACAGGTGGTGGTTAATGGAAGGGCTTCGGATCCTTTTGTCCTTGGGCGTGGCACGAGATAGGGCTGCCCTTTGTCGCCTCTCCTTTTTGCGCTGGCTCTTGAACCCCATGCCGCGTGGCTCCGATGGGAGCCCTCGCTCAAGGGTATACGGTGGTCTCCTACCTTCGAAGATCGGGTGTCTTTATGCCGATGATATATTGTTGTACCTCACTTCTCCCCGTAAGTCATTGGGTGTCCTGTTTGATGTCCTGTGTTCTTTCGGGGAAGAACTCTGGTTTGGTTATCAACTGGACTAAATCTTGTATTTACCCACTTACGGGTGGACAGCCTTCTCTGCCTCGCTACTGCCCTATACCTGTTTCCAGTGTTGGTTTCAAGTACTTGGGGATCTATATTTCTTTGGACCCCAAGGTCCGATTCGAGCGAAATCTACTGCCTCCGCTCGCCTGACTTCGGTCGGATGTGGCGGCTTGGTGTGGGTTGCCTCTTTCCCCTTTGGGGAGGGCGGCTTTGTTTAAAATGATGTCCCTTCCCCGGTTCTTGTACGCCGTCCAGAACACGCTGGATCTGGTTCCAGCTGGTTACTTTCGAGACATTGAGGGCCTCCAGAGGAAATTGGTTTGGGGCGGGCGGCCGCGCATAGCGCTTGCGAAGTTGACTTTGCCCTGGTATGACGGTGGTATAGCTTTACCGGATGTCAGACGCTACTATTGGGCGTCCCAATTAAGTGCTATTAACCATGACATGTTTGGACCTGTTCCTAGTCCCGCTTATGATATGGATAGGTGGCAACTGCCCGGGGGTGATTATAATCGAACGATTTATTCCAAGTTCGACAGGAGGTATTTGGCGGGCCCCACTGCGGTGGCAATACGTGTATGGGATAGTGCAACATCGACCACGTGCTGGACTGAAACTTACTAGGGCGACTCCTCTATATGCAGCTGAGAGATTGGGTGGTCTGTGGTCTTCGAAGGGGTTCGATAGATGGGACCTTATTGGTATCAGCAAAGTGGGTGATCTTTGGGCCACCGATAGAGTCAAAACTTTTGACGAGTTAAAACGGGAATATAAACTGAGTGACCGAGAATATTTCCGATACCTTCAAATTCGCCATGCGCTCGATTCGGTCTTCCCTGCTGGTATCTCGATCCCCGAGTCTTCTCCCTTGGAGGATAGAGTGCTGGATGGACATGTCCCCAACAGCACTATCTCCCTCATATACAAAAAACTTATCAATACCCGTTCGGACCTTCTCCTACGGCTACGTGAGGCATGGACTGGTGACGGGCTTGAGTTAGATGATGAGGACTGGCAGGCTGCAGTGTCATCTCCGAAAGAAGTCGCTATTCCGGCGCGTCTCCGACTGGTGCAGCTCAAGATCCTTCATCGTGTCTATGTCACGGGTCCACGATTGATGCATATGGGCTAGTCTGTGGATGGGTTATGTCGGCGTGGATGTGGTTTGCTTGCTACTTTCCTCCATATTATATGGGAATGCCCGGCGGTAGTGGTTTTTTGGAATCGAGTGCATGCGGTGATGAGAAGTGACGGGCGTCGGGCTACTTCCTGAGGCCCGACGCTGCTTGCTGAATGTTTGGGAACCGACTGATTGTACCGTTGCTCAGACTCAATGGGTCACACTGGGCAACATTATTGCAAAGAGAGACATTGCTCAGCTCTGGGGGTCTCATAGGACACCGCTGGTCTCGGCCTGGAAGGAGAACATGGACTGGTGCATGTTTAGAGAAAAATTTGTATACATCTCAAAAAGGTAGGCCCAAGAAGTGGGATAGGATTTGGGGTCAGCGGAACTCGTATCGTGGAGAGATTTGTGTCCCTCCCCTTGCAGAACCCCCTGATACTACAAGCTCTCCTTGACTGTTCGTTCCAGTGCTTTTTATTTTCTATTTACTGTGAAATATTGCTTGCTCTTGTTCCCCGCTCCCCATTTCCATGATTTCTTGATGCTTGCTTTTCGTCGTCTCCCTCATGCCACACGTAGCGGCCCTTTTATTGATACCTTTGCCTCGACTCTTTTTCTTGTGGGGTTTCTGGTTTGTTGTTTATATGTAATAAAATATAAGAACCTTTTATTTATCCTCATCTGCCAGTTGCTCCGAACCACATCATGCCTCTACGCTGCCGAACCCTCGGGTTGTCGGCTGATGAGCTGTGTACTGATTTATTCTTTTTGCTTCGCATTATTGACCGGCCTTGGTAGCTGTAAGTCTGTATCTGTCATCATTTTATAAAATAAAGGTTTTTCAAAAAAAAAAAAAAGAATGTTTTAGCCAGAGCGGTGGGGGCCACACTGAACTTCGCAAAAAGATTGAGGTCAAAACCTCACCCTGCTGAAGATCTACAAAAAAAATGTATTCCCATGGCCACATATGGGTGTGATGTCTGGGGTTACAAGGATGTGAAGGACATTCAGGGGGTAAAGAACAAATTTATGCGTAAGCTCCTGCAGTCCCGCCCACCATTCCGGCATTTATCTTACATGAAGAACTGGGGGTGGGGTATATCTCGGACCTGATAGCAGTAGCCCTACTACTGCGCTGGAGGAATCTGGGCCTGTCCCACCTCTAATTTAAATCAACGTATAATTAGGGACTGTACCGCGCTTGAGGGGGCCTTACATATTCCCTGGTTAAAATATAGAATTGAACAGACAAAATGGCTTGGCTGCCCGACCTGTACCCAAGCCCCAGGCCGTTGGGCCAAGTAGGTATTAGAAATATTAAACAGCAGTTCCTGGACAAATGGAAGGGGTGCAGGGAAGAGAAGGAGTTAGCCAAGCCCACCATTAGAAGGTTTGCCACACTGAGTTGGAGCCAAAAGGTACAACTGTATCTACTCCTTGTTAGCAGAGCGTATCATCGCTTTGTGTTGACTAGATTGTTTGAATTTGGTCCCCTGGCTACTGGCGTTTCCTCAAGGATATGTGAATCCTGGCACATTAAAACCCTGCCCATGTCAAAATTTCTCAAAGCAAGATGCCCTACATTTCATCTTCTATTTTGATTATTATAATCTCCTGCGCAGAAAGTTTATACTTCCACTGCTCTAGGATCGTCAATGTGCCCAAGTCAGGCCTGCACTACTATATCTCCATATGCTATCTTTTCCCATGGTCTGCTTTGGGGTTGCGAGCTTCTGAACAGGGACCATTAGACACTGGAAAAAGTTGTCCTTGCAGTAGCCAGCTTGTCTTTCCCGGTAGTGCTCAGGGTTTACTACACGTCAGTATGTGCACTTTATGTTATATTGCTTATAGAAAATTGGTTTTATGCTTAGCACTGTTGCACTTTATATAATGTATCCTTTGTGGTTAAAAACTTGATCCCGGAAACAATAATGCTGGCCGTTTTTTATCAA
The DNA here is from genome assembly GCF_964261635.1 of Lissotriton helveticus. Lineage (NCBI taxonomy): Eukaryota > Metazoa > Chordata > Amphibia > Caudata > Salamandridae > Lissotriton > Lissotriton helveticus. The sequence goes on from NC_136061.1 coordinate 1,173,509,354, forward strand.
TTCGCAAAGCTGTTCTTACCTTATTTATTTATGTAATCCAGATTTTATTAATTGAATGCACCCTGAAGATTTGTCTTCTTTTTAAAATGTTTGCTTTTATGGCTTTTAGTTGACGAATTAAGTACCTTTTGACTTGACTAGGTTTCCTGTCACAGAGAGGTGTAACCACCTCTCAGTCAGGACTTAGTGTATTAAGCTGGGGTGGGGGTTCTTGTCAGCGCCACCAGACTGTGTTGAAGGTCACATTTGGAGCCCTCCTTGCATACTCCGTTGGAACCAGTTCAGGGAGCCAATGGCTTCCGCTCTGGTGCGAAACTGTACAAAGGACATGGAAGTATCCTCCCCTCTGTCCAGTCCCTCCTCTCGGAGGGACCCCTGACTCTCCCAACCATTTCATCTGGGTACATAAGGGCTTATCTGTGGGTGGCTCTTTAGATTCGTCGTGGGACAAGATTCAGATCTGACACTACTTCATCTTCAACTGTCTGGGCACTTTGGACTTTGTTGGACTTTGCTTTAGGAACGGAGACTGCATCTGGAAGACTCCTGTTGTTACTGGTCTCATCGCCCTGCCAGTCTACTGCGTCGTCTGTGCCTCTACTCCATCAATGTGGAACAAACCCTAATGTGTCATTAGACAACTTCAAACAATAAATCTGATTAGTACAAAAAACACGGTAAATCCTAATTCTTTGAAGGTACAAAATTATTTATATAAAGCAAGGTTTAAAAAGGAGTACATATATATGAAAGTAGATGGCGTGACGAGATACCCAGCGTGCGTCCGGCAATCAAGGCATAATGCAGCCTTGAATGCTGGTTATCTCGTCACGCCATCTACTTTCTTTAAATATATCAAAGATTGTCTACGCATGGAAGATTGCTCTCCTGCTCCACACGATTGATTCAGATGACCTTAAAATATATACATGCACCATAGTCATCAGTGTCAATATTGACGTTGGCGACCATTGATCCGCTTCATGGTTTCTGGCCTCGTTACATTATTTATACAAGAGTTTTGTTCTAGCAAACACTATTGTCCTGAAGATGGTCTGCAGGACTGAAGCCACAAGACCAAAACGTTGACTCCACCTTCTATTCCGGAGAAACTGTCAATCTCTAGCGACATACATTTTCATTAGATTTGTCGTTCTATATATTGTTGTGGAATAGTTGTTGGTCATGAACTGTTAGGATAATTTGATTTTACTTCTTTTCATGATCTTTTGCTGACTTAATTCATATGTCTGTACTCCTTTTTAAACATTGCTTTATATAAATAATGTTGTACCTTCAAAGAATTAGGATTTCCCGTATTTTTAGTACTTATCAGATTAATTGTTTGAAATTGTCTAATGACACATTAGGGATTGTTCCAGATGGACTAACCTTTCAAGTAACTCTACATTCATTCAAGTTCATTGCGAATAAATTCTCTTGTTGGCACCTATTACCTATTATTGTATTGCCCAAGCCTCCAAGGGTGTATTGGGTTTCCCAATCTATTTACTCTACTCCATCCAGGTTCTTATCCAGGCCTTTGGGAATCACAGACCCCTAAAGGAATCTCCCTTAGAGGGAAGGAGTCACTCCGCTGCATCTGCAGGCACCGCAATAAAGCTGGCACGTCTGCTGCTCCTAAGCTCCCTCAGACTCCAAAAGGCTCAGTATCACAAGTGGTGGGTCTGCAACTCCTTCCAGGCCTGCACGGTCTTCTCAGCAAGTTTGAAGCCAGTATGCCTCTCCGGCTCTTGGTGAGCCCCTTGGATCTTGCTGGTCCAGACACTGCACCTTCTTAGTTTTCCTCGTCTGTTACTGCTGCCAAGAATAGTCACCGACAACCCACGTGGGACAGCTCATGCACAGCCCCTGGCCTTCCACAGTGTCGCAAGGTCCTCAAAGCTGCAGCGACAAGGTCACCGTCATCTCTCCTGCATCTTCGTTCATCAGTGGTCATTGGCCTTCCGTGCCTCCTGGTCACTCTAGAGTGGCATAGACTGTCCACTCTGCTTGCAGGTACTCCTCTTCAAGAATCCACCCTTGGATTTCACCAGACTCTTTCATCTTCTTCACCTGCAGCATCTACATTGAAGCACTCTATTGAGGTCTATGGCGGTTTCTGATGTTACTTCACACTTACGCACCCGGCTTCCCTGGTGTAGGTATCCTGGTTACTGGGATATCCACAGCTGGGGTGACTCTCTCACCTTCCATCTTCCATCTTTTAAGGGGTTTCTTCAGGATCCTCTGGGCAGGGTCCTTCTGGAAAACTGCAACTGTGACTTCCCCATTGACTTGTATTGAGAAGGTGGTCATGTTTCCACTCAGCACACTGCCTCCATGGGGTTCCTTGGTACTTACCTTGGGTGGTTCCTTGGGTCCTCAGCTCTTCTAAGTCTTTTGGGTCCAGTCCCGACTTCGGTTGCAGTTTGCATTCCACTTTATTAGTATATGGTTTGCTCTCCCCCCGGAAATCAGTGTTTATTTGTGCTACTTACCTGTTCTAGTATTGAAATATTGTGTGTATTGTGTTCATATCTCCGGGTAGGAGATATACCAATGTGTTAGTGAGGGGTTATAATAAATAACAGTTTTTATAACTACACTGTGTGGTTTTTTTCCACTTAACCTACACTATATGATTAGTTCTGGTAAAAAAAAAGCTGCTTAACACTCCTTCTGGACTAAGTCTGAAGGCTGCACTCCTCAGCTACCACTTAGAGAGCTTCCTATGGTTGTCTAAGACCACCAAGATCACCATAAGGGTTGCCTGGATTAGTGCAGGGAGCTTTACTTAAATAAGTGTGCACCATATACTAAACCAACCTCCTACAATTATGAAAAAAATGGTTACCATTTAAGATTGTGCCGTTATATTGCCCACTGTAGAAACTGCACTGTCAACAGTCCGGGTTTCACAACTCAATTATCCTGCTGTAGAAGATTGGCTTAGTATATGGTGAACACTCAAAGTAGTTATACACCTTGCACTAATCCAAGCAACCATTATGGTGTCTTTTGTGGTCTTTGAAACCATAGAAAGATCTGAAAGTGGTAGCTGTGGAGAGCAGCCTTCAGGCTCATCTTGAAGGAGTGTAAAACAGCTTGTGTTACCACATTTAATCGGCAGTGTAGATTAGATGAAAAAGAGCCACACAGTGTTTATAAAAATATGTCTGTCTATTATGAACACAATCACAAACACATTGGTATATCTCCTACAAAGAGACATCAACAATACACATTAAAAAACCTCAAAATAATCAGGTAAGTAGCACAAACATACACTGGTCTCCAGGGCAAGACCAAACCATAAACTAAGAAAGTGGAATGCAAACTGCAAAGAAGAAATGGACTTTGACCTGAAGACTCAGAGGAGCCGGGGACACAAGGAACCACCCAAAGCAAGTACACATTAACCCCAGGAGGCTGTGTGCAGAGTGGAAACACAGCTGCATGCCCAATGGTAGTCAATGGAGAAGTTGCAGTTTTAAGGAAAAACCCTTCCCAGAGGACCCCAAAGAAACCCTTTAGAAGACAAAATGTTGGAGAGTTACCCCACCCATGGTTGCCCCAGGAAGCATGTTACCTGCACCCAAGAAGCTGGGTGCATAGGGGTGAATTAAAGTCGGAACCTGCAGTAGACAAAAATGGAAGACAACGAAGAAGATGCCTCTGGACAAGCCAGCGAAGGAGTCCGGTGGAATCAAAGTGTGGATTTTTGAAGGGGCGAATCTGTAAGCAGAGAGGACAGAGTCTATGCACCTTGGAGGTGACCAGGAGGCACCGAAGCACAGTGGCCACAAATGTCAGGAAGTTCGGGAGAGTCAAGTGTGACCTTGTTGCTGCAACTGTGAGGACCAAACGACGCTGAGGAAGACCCGGAACCGTGCACGAGCTACCACGTCGGAGTCTAGGTGGTCGGTGTCCAACAGGAGCACCAACAAGCCTCGGTAGCCGCAAATGGCATGGAAACCGAAAAGACGCAAAAGTTGGTACCAGTAAGGTCCGAGGGACTACCCAAGTGCAAGAGAGTCAGAGCAGGCCTGAGCAAGCAAGTGACCCCACTGACACAAAGGAGGGCCTTCGAGAGGGCTCACACAAGTCGCAAGAGGACCTCAAGAAGCTCACTAACGATGGAGGCCCACAGTGCAGAGGATGCAGCAAGGATGCTGATCTTCGAGGGATGAGGTGCTGGAGGGCGGAGCTTATTGTAGCCCGAAGATCTCTGGCAACTTTACGCAGGTCCGACAAGGGATATTATCCACAAAATTGCAGAGAAGACAGGTCACGCCTCTAAGGAGCTGCAGAACAACCACCTATATTGCTGGCCCGCTGGAAGTCCATAGGACGACAGGAGCAGCAGACCGGTCAGCTTCGCTGCGTTGCCTGCAGATCCAGGGGAGTGCGTCCTTTACGCCAAGGGAGATTACTTTGGATGTTGTTGATCCCCACAGGCCTTCTGGAGAACCTGGATGAAGCACAGACACAGAAGGCTTGCAGACCAGCGAGACAAGGAGCAGCAGCAATCTTCCTTGATGCAGTCTTGGTTCCAGTCGGAGTCCAATGATGTCCATGTGTCCAGACGATCGAAGAGTGTCTTGGTTTCAGAGGTGAGTCTTCCACCACGACACATCGGAGGACCCAACCACTGGGAAGTCCTCAAGTACCCAACGGAAAGGGATGGAATGACTTGGGGGGGCCCCTCCCAGAGAAGGGGCTGGACAAAGGGGAGGTTACTCACCTGTCCGTTGTCTAGATTTGCGCCAGAGCGGGAACCAAGGGTTCCTCAACTGGCTCAAAACGGAGTATGCAAGGAGAGCACCAAATGTGCCCTTCGATGCAGTCTGGAGGCGCTGCAAAACGCCCCCACCCGAGGCCAATACACTAAGTCCTGTATGGGAGTTGGTGTCACCTCCCTGCGACAGGAAGCCTATTGTTTTACCTTCGTCTCCTTGAGCTCAGTTCAGCAGCAGGAGGGCAGAATTGTGTCTGAGGTCAGCAGCAGCACTAGCATGTTGGCAGACCCTGAAAAGCTGTAACGGTGAGTACAGGGGGTCCCCTAAGGAGACCCCCAGTACATGGGATCATACTTCCTGCACAGTAATCTGTGTTGGGGAATGATTCCAACATGTTTGATACCAAACATGACAAGGTTCGAAGCAGCCATTATATAGTTAGATGTCTCGTAATGACTGAAGTCCGCTACATATCTTAAAATGGCTGCTCGCACTTACAAAGACTGGAGAATCAACTCCAGGGTTTTAGGGGTGTCCTGCTCATGCAGGGGCACCCTCACACTTGTAACCAAGCACCATGTCCCCAGGACTGAAGGGTCTGCCATAGGGGTGAGTAATAGCTTTTAAGTGCTATAAGATCTAAGGAAACTCCCACAGGTGGCACAGTACAGGCTACAGCCACTGGGAGACCCCTGGTGTACCTATGCTCTGGGTACTTTAGTACCATATACGAGGGACTTACAATGGTACACCAGTAGCGAATTGTGGACGTACCAAAGTACTTACAAAAGCCAATATAAGGAAGAAAACACAGTTGATGTGGTCTTAATTAGCAGGATCCCAGTAGACTACAGTCAAAACACACTGACAACAGGCAGAAAGTGGGGTTAACTATGAAAGCAGATTCTACCTTCCTACACAACCCGCCCCCTACCCCCAGCCATAAGGACATGAGACGAACCATGCCCAGTTGAGTCTTCATTTTCTAAGTGGAAATATCTAGAAAGTCTGTCTGCGTTGGCATGGTTACTCCCAGGTCTATGTTCCACTGAAAAGTCCTTGCCCTGTAGGGAAGTGGACCACCTCAAAAGTTTGGGGTTTTCACCCTTATTGTGTTTATGTCAAAAGAGGGCTTGTGGTCTGTCTGAGCAATGAAGTGAGTGAAAAACTGGTATGGCCCCAACCTCTCATCAAATGCCCTTTCATAGCTAACTGCCCACTGAACTTTCTTAGGCATTCTATTGCAGGTGAGATCATTAAGGGGTATCACTATGGACCCATAACCCTTAAATCTTCGGTAGTACCCAGTCAGGCCCAAGAAAGCTCTGACCTGAGTCTGGGTAGTGGGAGCAATCCAGTCTATGATGGTCTGAATGTTCCTCTCCAATGGTTGAACTTGGCCTCCACCTACCAGGTGTCCCAAATACAGAACCTTGCCCTGCCCTATCTGGCACTTTGTGGCCTTGATAGTGAGGCCTGCCTTCTCTGCAGGGCCACAAGTAAATTTCTGAGGTGTACCAGGTGATCCCCCCCCCCCAGGTGGAGCTAAAGACAGCCATTTCATCTAGATATGCTGCACTATAGGATTTCAGACTTTATTCACCAGCTCTGAAATGAGGCAGGTACATTTGTCAAACCGAAATGCCCCCTGGGGGTGGAAAAAGCTGTTTTTGGTTCGGCATTCTCAGAGAGTCAGATTTGCCAATAACCAGCAGTTAGGTCAAATGTACTGGGATATTTGGCAGAGGCCAAAGTATTAATCAGTTCATCTTTCCTTGTAATTTGATGGGTATCAGTCCTGGTGAGTGAACTGAGGCCTCCAAAGTTAACACAAAACATCTCTCTTACCATCCTGGGTGTGAGGTTTTGGTACAAGCAGTACAGGACTAGCCCAAAGGCTATCTGAAAGCTCAATGGCCCCCAACTCCAGCATCTTTAGAACCTCTATCCTGATGCTGTCTCTGACATGGTCAGGCTGTCTGTAAATGTTGCTCTTCAAAGGCAGGCTGTCACCTGTGTCCCATTCATGGGTACACCAGGTGGTTTGACTGGGTCTCGGAGAAGAGAGACCAGGAAACCGATTGAGAACCTGTCTGCAATCAGCTTGCTGTTGATCAAAGAGACTGTCTGCTAAGACTTCGTCCTTCAACTGATCCATCAACAGGGTTCTGTGTGAGGAGATCAGGAAGAGGGTCACTCTTCTTCTTGTCCCTCAGAAGTGGCCATGAGGAAGCTCATGTCAGCCCTGCGAGCAAAAGGCTGCAGGCGGTTCACATGAAGTACCCTGTGGAGACTTCTAGGAGTACCTATATCTACCAAGTAGGTGACCTCACATTTTTTCTCATGGATGGTATGGGGGCCATTCCGCCTGCCCTGGAGAGCTGCAGGGGCCACAGGCTCCAACAACCACACTTTATGTCCTGGCTGGTAAACAGTCAGTCAAAATACACAAGGAGAAACTCTAAGTATGCCAATTTAAAGTATGCGAAACGCCATAAGTTTTTTTGACCACTCTTGCTAGACCACCGGGCAAAATATTCACATAATTCAGAAAAGTATAGTCATAGATTACATTTTTTTTTTACTTTTCCATAAAAATATATCAATACATTCATAAATATATATCCTCACTAAAAAAAGTTTTAGAAAACCACATATCCCATTGCACAACTTCCACTCCGCAGCATAGTCAACTTCATACCCAAACATTCTCACGCGAAACCACATATACATACATCACTTATATACCAAGAAAGCATAATATGCACCAAGTCCCCTCACAATATCTACTAATGAACAATAAAGATTTTCTCTCAAAAGTTGAATACAATAACCCATAGGTTTAACAATTAATACAACGACATTACAAAAAAAGCCTTCAGAATAAATGTAAATCAGACAAATATTTTCACATTAATGTAGAATTTTTCAACATAATAAATCGGTTTTCAAAACAAAAAAACAGATCTATATAAGGAGGGAACTAATATATAGCGACAACGCGCGTTTCGGTGAAACACCCTTTCCTCCGGGTATCACCTTCTTCAGGGCACATATGATGTGTATTCAATAGAAAATCTAAGGGACCGGTCAAGAGCAAAACATGAATGAAACCATTTCTTCACGGTAAGTACATAAATATTACAAATATAATGATTGTAGCTTACATTCAATTGATCTTATTTAAATAAACTTGCAAGCAATGGTCAATCGCAAAAAGGGTCACAGTCTAAGTTCAGAAGATTTACCATAATTCATAAAAAACTAAAAAGAGACCAGTGTTGCCTGCTTGTATATGGGGCACTTTGAACAACTCAATATTTACAACAAGCTTGCTCCTTTCTTTGAAAACATCCGCAACTGGTGGCGGTTCATAGATGACATTTTTTTTTATCTGGAACAGCGACCAGGTGGCTTTGGATGAATTCATATAATGGATCAATACAGCGGATGTTAATCTCAGGTTCACTGCACACATGAGTACGCACAAACTGGAGTTACTGGACGTGTGGGTGGCACACCAGGATTTCAAACTGATGGTGTCCCTGTACACCAAACCCACAGCCAGGAACACTCTCCTCCATTTCAGCAGGTTCCACCCAAGAAGCCAAAAGCATGGAATTCCTTTGAGTCAGTTTCTAGGTTTGCGTAGAAACTGCACCATCAAGGATTATCTACATAATGCCGAGCTGATGAAGGAGAAATTCATACAAAGAGGGTACCCTCATAGACTGATTAGAGATGCCTTGAAACGAGCACGGTTTTATAACCGTGACTCTATGTTCCAACCTAAACAAAAAGAACAGACAGACAAACTAGTCTGTGTTACGAAACATTCATCGATCGATAATAAGATCCGCCAGATTGTGAACTTACAGTAGCACCTACTCAACCTGGACAGCCAAACATCATGGATGCCCAAATCACTTTTTACATTTCGCAGAAATAAAAACTTGAGGAACATTTTAGTCAAAGCTAAAACTCTGGAGCAGAAAGGATTCGTCCAAAAATCGATCACAGGGGCCTGTCCCATAAAAGGTAACCATCAGTGCGGAACATGCCAGGCATGTGCCAATGCCATTGTGAGTGATCAAATTTGCATAAACAATCGCACTATGCAACTAAAAGAGATGACGAATTGTAGGACATCAAACTGCATCTATGTTATTCTGTGCCCCAGCAACTTAACATATGTAGGCGAAACTGCTAGAGAATGCAGGATCAGGATGGGAGAACATAAGTCCAACATTACAAGATGCAATCCTGCAGCACCCCTGGTCAGCCATTGGGGCAAAGCAAACCATATGGAGGAGGATCTCCGTTGGACTATTTAGGTCTGGACTGTACCAATATACGTAGGAAGCGCAAAGTATTTTGGATTTTTTTGCTTGACTCAAAGGACAAGGGTTTGAATGAGTCACTCCCATGGGAAAAATCCGATTTTTTAGGTCAGTCCCGTCAATTATTCAAAAATGACCTCGCAGTTTATGTTCACATTTGGTCTCTTCTACACAACCATCATGTGTACACCTATGCTGCCTTTTATTTTTCCTTAATCTGGATTCTTTTCTCCAACTTCTACATATTGGTTTCTTAAAATGCGGGTGGGATATATCAGTTACTATCGGACTATCGGTAAGATTCACAGCCTCTAACCCCCTTATTTATTTATTATCTTTTTCACAGTATATGTTATGTTACTGAAACCCATGAAGACGCGTAAAGGCTATATGATCTTCCCCTTTTTGGCACTGCCTCTGTATTATATCTTACCATTGGTCAGTGAACTGAGCTTGTGAGTTTTCTCATTTAAAACCTTCTATTAGCCACTTATTGGGTAGATTTATTGCCCCTGTATTATATTTAGCCTTGGTATTTTATCTTACCGTTGGTCAGTAAACTGAGCTTGTGAGTTCTCCAATTTAAAACGCCCTACTAGCCACTTATAGGGTAGATTTATTACCCCAAATACACTTTTCTCTGTGTCCCAGTAGTTAACACTTTTTGTGTTTTTGTTTTCCTGATGAATAAAACTACAGATCATGTACCGGTTTCTGTACATGCGCGTTGCATTGCAGGAGAGAGGTATTGCAGGAGAGAGACGCCGAAAAAGAGACGGCGGAAAAACCGCTTCACTTCACTCGTCAGGGTCCAGCGCAGGGCTTTAAGTGGGCCGGGTCTCAAGGGGTCTGAGCACCGGCAGTTTTTTTCAGGGGGCCTCGAAACGGGTCTCTATCGGGCTCTGTTTTGAGCCCTGACACAGGCGGTCCGTTTTTTCCCCCAGATTGCAGTGACAGCAGTTTGCTGTCACTGCAGTCCGGGAAAAAGTGCCAGGATGCAAAACAAAGCCCGACAGAGACATGTTTCGAGGCAGCAAGCACATCAATGTGCGCTGCTCACACTTCTCGCTAGTGGAGAAGTTATGGCATGACGTCATGCCAGGTGAGCGTTGTGGAGTCATTTTCTTTCTGGATTTCCCTGCTCTTTCTGAAACACAAGAGTAGCAACATTGTTGTAGGGTCTCCAGGGCTTTAATTGGAAGCTTTGCCAATATTATATACAAGCCATAGTTGCAGCTTATGTATCTTCTGCAACTAATAACCATTGTCAAAGCCAATAGTCCTTACTTGTTGTAGGTATGATGTTACTTGTTGTATCACAGATCTGGATGCCATGACCAAAACAGCAAAAAACAAGTCAGGCGGCACATTATGCTAAGCACAGATTTTAAGTGTGAGTGTTTTAAAGCCACGCCCCTAATTACACTGGCCACGCCCCTTTGAGAGACCCCCCCCCCAGTTTTTTCATCCCACTTAAAGCCCACTCCAGCCTCAGGGCTCGAATACCGGGCATCGGACCTCTTCACCGGGGTCAGTTGGATCGTGCTCCTGATCCCGGTCCCGATCTTGGCCCGGTTCATGTCGTGCTGTGCCCGTTGACCCTGCAGCGAGAACACTCTGCGGGGACGAGGAGCCGAGGAGCCGAGGGGGCTGAGGCGTGGCACGTCGAGGCGAAAGGGAGGCGAGGAGATCGTCGTCTCACCAGCCTGTTGTTTCAGCGGCGGCGGCAGCAGGGAAGTCCTGGGTACACCGCACTAGAAGGCCAGTACCGAAGCCAAAGGCTACAGGCTCCCGAAGGGTGCAGCCGCAGGAGCAAGCTTCTCCCCGGTAGTGATAGTGACAGGGCCAGCACTTCACAGCGGAGGGGGTCCGCAGCAACAGAGGCAGTGAGACCACCGCGAAGGCACCTATCCCTCCTCTCTCCCCTCTCCCCCCCGCCGCATTTCCACAGAGTTCCACAGCGGCAGGAGGGCTCGACAGTGAGGGGTCAGTAGCGGCAGGAGCCGCAAGCAACCACTCTCACTCTCCATCTATTATACATTCTCCACCCATTATACCGACGGCAGGAGCCGCGAAAGTACCCGCACCTCCCGCACCTACTGCCGAGAGTGCCCTACAGCGGCAGGGAGGGGTTTACAACAGCCACCTTATTTACCTGTGAAAAGCATTCCTCCCTCTTGTCACGGGCACACCGGTGGGCATCATAGGAGCAGCCAAAAACATCGCAAATAACCTCTCCTTTCCTCTTACCGCCACGAGTATCCCACAGAGGCCGGAGGGCTCCACAGGGCTCCATAGTGAGGAGTCAGTAGCGGCAGGAATTGCGATCCATCACACCGACCAGCACCTCCCAACAGCAGCAGAAGCTGCAAGCAGCGGGGGATAGAGGTGCATTGTGAGTAGCCCTGCAGGGGGAGGAGCGATAAAGCTGCAGTCCTCGTGATAGTGGCAGTGCAGTGGCAGTGTCAGAGGCAAAAGAAAGAGCGCACGTGAGCAACAGACCACCATGAGATCAAGGAAAATAAGGGGGCCACCGGGCCCACAGCAATTGAAACCTGAACAAAAGGGAGAGGAATTAATAGAATTAGTAGAGGATTTAACTGAGGACAGACCAGAAGCGGTAAAGCCCAGTAAGCCAAGAGAAAGGGAGCAGGAATTGTTCCCGGAACAAGACCATAAACAGGACACGGGGGGTAAAACAGAACGGGTTAAAATACAATCTAACAACAATACCCAGACCCAGATTAGGGCAACCGGCTCCCCTATCAAAACTAACACCAAAAGCAGCAAACGTGCTCTCATCATGGACTTCCTAAAAGTATGTCGCAGCTTATCCCCAGGGAAGCAAAAGATGCATAAGGCAGCCAAGGAAGCAAAGGAAGCAAATGAGGAAAAAGAAGCCAAGGAGTCAAAAGAGTCCAAGGAGTCCAAGTACAGGGAGGGCAGCTCAGAAAAAAAGATGCATAAGGACAAAGTCAGTAGGTCAATAAGTACAGAGGACACAGAGAACAAGGCCCGCAAGCTGTCCACAACAGAGTATGGAAGTTGTACAATCTCCGACAAGAGCACATTATTCGCCCATCACGGACCCCGCCAACAGGCTACTCAGGTTACTCAGGCCGTAGTACACAACGAACAGGGATTCAAATAGGAGTCGGCATTTACACCCAAACACCCAAATACCGAACCTGCCAAGCACCAAATAAATCAACTAAAGCAGCAAATCCAACAGCCTCAAATAGCTCAACAAACAGCTTGGCTGCCTTGTGAAGAGCCAGGATGGTAATCTGGTGTTTGAGCAGGACTGTTACGATAGCTCCGATAGCTTGCAAGCAATAGCAAACAAACCTGTAGATTTAGAACTTGATCCACCACTCGTCCAGCTCGGACCATCTAACGAATCTGAACCAGCCACCCCAGTCAGCTATCCAGATCCCCAAAATTCACCCTCACCAGGACAATGCACCAAGAACCAAGAGGGACAACATCCCAAGGTACATCAAGAAAGGCAATCAACAGAACCTTTCTGGGACCAGCTACTGGGCACCATGAAGACGATTGGATCAGCAGCAACCTATCATGCTGACAAGCTGGATACCCAAGTTGAGCTACTAAATGCACTAGCTTTATATGTGCAGGGCATAGATCAAAAATTACATGACTTAAACGCCATGATAACCAAGGTACAACAAGCACGGGACTTTACCTATAACACATGCCATTGTCACCAAATAATTGATAAGCTTGCAACAGTCCCGACAATAATGTCAGAGCTGCTGGGGGTAGTAAGGGACACACAACTAAATTCCACAACTTCAACGGAAGGAGAGCTCAAGGAGACAGATGGAACACTTACCACCAACATTAAACCATCAAAAGAGGGAAACGACTTGCCGATCAAAGAGAAAGACTGGGAACGAACAGAGGAACACCCGCAATTAGAAAGTTCAACACTAGTAGCAAATCAAAATTCACCATCAAAGGAACCATCACAAGGCAAGGAACAAGGAACCCTGGCAAAACCCCTTTCAAAACGGGAACGCAAACGCTTGAGGAAAGCACGGAAAAGCAAAACAAACAAAGTCACCCCACGGGCCTCGCCGACACCAATCCAGCAAGGATCGGAGGAAAAAATTGAAAGTGGCAGCGGTCCATCCAGCACGATGATTCATAAAAATTCGGCTTTAAAAGAACCCGTGGCCACAATAAATCACGACGGCAAATACAAAACAAAAAACGGAAACTCGTCAACCAATAAAATTTATGACATATTTAAGTCGTTGGCCGAGAAGAAAAAAGACAAAGATAAAAATAAAGAACTCGTAAAACCAGAAATAACGCAAACATCTAATAACCAAACTATAAAGGAAAAAGTCTCAACAGAGCAGGATACAGTAACAAGTGGGGAAGGCGGAAATCCGATAAGAAATTATAACAATGAAACGCAAAACAACTCAAAACTCCAAAGCACAATAGAGCATATCGAAAAGATACAACAAGATCAAATCAAAACAGTCCAGCTCGGTAAAATATATCGACAAGAACCAATAGAACCAACAACAGGGACCCCGATCGATTACACCAAAAAACAACTGCCTACGCCTCAAAGTCAGTTAGAATTGATTCCACACTATAAATCACGAGGATCCCACGATATATTAAACCGAAGTACAATCATAAAGCTACTCAAATCCTTGCCAGCCCTGAGTCATATAACATCGAGAGACTTGGAAAGAATAGAATTCAAATCTATCACTGGCCAAACAGGAGTCGAAAAAACATTAGCGACCTGGACAAATTACTCAGTAGCTGAACAGATCTTGAGGCATAAGGAGGAATTCGCACAATGGGGCATAGAACTAAAAGAGGTGGAACCTCCTAGTTACCCTAGTCCCCTACAACACTCCAACCGTACAGAGGGTATCCTAAAAGGAGCAAAAGGCCCAGAAACTTACGAACAAACAAAGGACGATGTCAAATTCACAAGACAAATCACAATTACACACCCAAACAAAAACCAACAAGAAGTTAATCAATACCGGACATCATTTACCACTCAACAAGGAGTAGCATGAACAAAATCCCAAACAAAATTAAACACAGGGCAGGACATCAACATCTGTTCCTGGAATGTGAATGGTTTGGCATCTCAAATAGGGGAAACAGACTTTGCTGATTTTATTTTACAGTACGACATACGGCTGCTGCAAGAAACCTGGCAAACAAAACACACGCCGATTGTAGGCTATAAAGAACATTTAAACCCAGCTAAAAAGGAGTCAATACACGGAAGAGCTCAGGGTGGTTTATCAATATACATTACCACAGAAATCCGATGGGTAGAAAAAAATATCGACTTAGACTCGAGCTGGATGCAATGCATTAAATTCAAAGTCAACATTGCTTGCACACTGATAATAATGAACATCTACATCAACCCAGCTCACAAGTATAAAAGGAGACACATGCAACAACTGGCCGCCACCATCAAGACTCTAAAAACAACACACCCCCAAGCCAATATAATATTATCCGGCGACTTTAATATGAACTTGATGCAAGCCCAAGAGAAAAATTTACCGAAAGGAATAATCGTCAGGAGTAATAATACAACAAGACGCGACACATTGGGCAAGAAATGCGCAAGCATTATACACTTTAAACGGTCGAGGCCCGCAAGATAGTCCTGCAGCATTCACAAGAGTGACGGCAAAATCAGGTGCAACCATCGACTTCACCTTAGCAGATCCAGATCTATTCTCTAGTATCACAAACTTTCAAATAATAGAAAGAATAGAAAGTGATCACTACCCCCAATCATTCACATTAACCAACTTTAGGGAAAACTCTTTGGAATCAAGTGCGTTGACGCACTTCACTCAACTGTACAATGTAAAACGGCTAATATGGAATGAAAACACTGTAGATAAAATCATGGAGTCCTGCACAGACTTCCTGTCAACTACAGGAGCAATACCGTTGGGGATTGAGGCTTGGGCTTGGGAGTCCTTGGTTAACAGCTTGCACAGAAGGTTTATACCAAGCTCCAAAAACCAAAAACTGGCCCGGATCAGCAGCTCAGAATGGTACACCAAAGCACTAAGGACAAAAAAACAAATACTAAATAAAGCACTGAGACATTTGCGAACCCAAGGCCAACAACCTTCACAGGAGGCCTTGACATCAATCAAACAAATGAAAAGCAACCTAAAAAAAGAGACTCGGGTCGCAAAACGTAAATATAACGAGCAGCTCTGGACAAAAATGCTCTATGTAAGTGGACAAAAAAACTCCAAGCAATTTTGGGCCCAGATTAATGTTTTATCCAATGGAAAAAATCGGCATTTCAACTCCGATATAACAGAGCATACATGGCGAACCATATAGAAGCCACTTACCATCTACAGACAGCACCAGAGCAATAACTGAAAACGAAATAGGGATGGCGATACAAAAACACCATAGTACCATCAGTGAAATAACATCAAGAAAGCAGAAGAAACCAGAAACACAAAAACGAATCCTGCAGGCCTCAAACAAAATGATTAACAACTCGTATCGGAAACACCACAGCAACTTACAAGAAAAAAAGGAACAAAAATTGCGGCAAAACGAATTGGAAACATTAGGGTCTGATCAATTAATGGTCGACATCCAGACCTCACAAAACAAGTAATGAACATCATAAAAAAGCAGAGATCAGACGGGGCCGCCAGGTCCCAACGGTCTGCCAAATGCCCTATTTAAAAAAGATCCACAATTCTGGTCTAAACACCTAGCCATATTGTTTGACAACGTTTTGGAATCCCACACTATCCCGGATTCCTGGCGAGGAAGCATATTACACCCAATATTTAAATCAGGGGCCCGTGCAAATCCCTCAAATTATAGGCTGATTGCGCTCATAGACGTTGAGGCAAAAATCTACGCAGCAAACCTGCTTAAGGACCTAGAAGAATGGGTGGATAACATCAAATTGATCCCCAACACACAGACAGGCTTTCGTCCCGGAATGGGCACTTTAGCAAACATTTCCGCCGTAACACTTCTGGCCAATCAATCCATCAGAAATTCTAAAGTACTGTACGCCTGTTTCGTGGACCTCAAGGCGGCCTTTGATAAGGTCCCCAGACTAGCATTGTGGGCAAAAATGAAATCCTGGGGCGCACCAAGAAGTTTATTGAACGCAATTCTAGACCTTTATTCAAAAACATGGGTCCAAATTAAAATGGGAGATGGCCGAAGTCTAACAAATAAAATCACCACCACGAATGGACTAAAGCAGGGGTGCGTCTTGGCCCCCTGTTTATTCAATATATTCACAGCCGACCTAGACAACCACCTACATACAACACCGTGCGATTCCCGAAAACTAGGGAACGTGAGAACAGCAAGCCTGCAATACGCAGATGACATTGTGTTGCTCTCCCAAACGCCTCGAGGACTAAAACGACTGATAAATAAATTGGCAGAATATACAGACCTAAAATTTTACAAAAAAAAAAAAAAAAAAAAAAAAAGAATATACAGACCTAAACAAACTCCAGATAAACTTTAAAAAGACAAAGGTTATGTGTTTTTCCAGCCCACGGAAAAAAATACCAAAATTGACCTGGACCATCAACAGCAATAGTTTGGATCGCTAGGAGACATACAAGTACTTGGGACTGATTTTGGACAACCACCTCAACTATAAGCAACACCAAGAACATCGGAAAATTAAAGCTAAACAACTTTTGTTTGCATTCAAAACCCTGCAAAAAAAACTCAATGTTAGCTCCACCACCCACTTATTAAAAGTTGTGGCATCAAAATTTCTACCCGCAATTACATATGGTTCTGAACTATTAAATGCAAAGGATGGAACATCATTGAACATCGCCCAAAGCCGCCTCTTCAAAAAACTGTTTAATATCCTGCCCCACATCTCACAAGACCGGATAAGACTTGAGTTTGGGCTAAAAAAATCAGACTATGGCAAGACAGGGAGCGCTGGTGAAATACTATTGGTGAATGCGTGCAGCGGAGGACGATTCCCTGGTACACTATTGCTGGCAGGAGGTCTAAAAGCAATCAAAACTGACTAATTTGGTTTATTCGCACTTAAGAAAATCGATTGAGGCTTTAAAGCTAGAGGTAGTATGGCAGACCATACAGTCCTATTCTGAGTTCAAACAATTGGTAAACAAAACAGTTAACCAAATGTCACAAGACCAGGATAAAGCCACGCTGTCCACGAAAACAAATGCATGGGCGGTTCTGCCGACATACAAAAACCTAAAGCCCCAACCATATCTTTTGGAACAATTTGCAAACCGAATGAAACACCAATTAATGCTACTGAGACTGGGAGTATACCCAACTAAAGACTTAACTCCCAAATGGAAATGCACATGGCCCTCAATGGACTGTCGCCTTTGCGGTCAAGGCGATGAATCAGTGCTCCATTTGCTCTGTATTTGTCCGGCATTACTATTCCAACGGAAAAGATTGCTGCGGCCGTTATTGATAAAAGAACAGATAAGGACATGCAGATCAGCAGTAATAAAATGTTTAGGAGGATCAACAGTGCAACTGGCATGCAAATCACTAAAACTTTTAAGTCTAGCTGCAAAAGCCTTAGAAAAGAAAGAGGCGGAACAGGATTTAGGAAATGCTTAGACATTTACCTCAAGTAAACATAAGTACTAGAACCGGATTCCTTGAGCTAGTATAACCTCAAAAGACCAAAAGGCGCTAATTGAACCCTCGCTTCCTTTGTTTTATTGATCAAAATGTTTTAAAAGAAAGCTTACTTACTAAACCAGTATTAATATACAATTTTAAGTTACAGGTGCTTATGTGTTTTTAGCGGTCATTCCGCTCTTTGTATGATTTAAACCAAATCAAATAAAGTATTTTTTTTACTGTTTTTACTGTTACGTACCCCACCTTTTCCTTAGTGCCTCTGAATTTACTGTATTTCGGTGCTTCTGCACTCCAGTATGGACGTTTGGGGATGTATGTTCAGTTGGGGGTCTCATCCCCTTTCAACTACCCTCTAGGATCAGAACACGCGGCGCTCGTATATTGCCTCGTTCATTAAGAGGGTCTTATCCCTTTAAGAATTCTCAGCGGACAGCAAACTGGACGCACATCAGCATTTTGTTCCTGCGTTCTGCGTCGTCTGCGGACACAGACGTGTGAGGCTATGGGGCTATTTAAATGCCTGAGTTAATTATCGGTTACCCAGGCCGGATCTCTGTCAGCGGGATGCTTTATCGCACTGCTGTCTTATGTAGCGTTTATCCTTATTTTCAGGTAATGCATTTTTTCCTTCTAGATGGCCGTTAGAATTAAAAAACGGAGCAGAAGTCTCATTTTGAAATGGTCATTATCTTTGTTTTCTCTGAACAGCCTCGTCCTAAACTCATTATAGAGTGAGATACATTGTTGCAAAACCGGTTTTACGAGGTGCTATTTTTTAGCACGCCTGTCTGCTTTGCGTTTTTCTTTAACTTCTGACCCTTGAGGCATATAATTAAAGTAATTCTTCTAGTCGTTTTCGAATTTCTTTTCTTAAAACGCTCCCTAAAAAATCCCCTCTCCCCGGAAATTGAAATTATTTTCTTTGACCGCCTTAAAAGAAAGAGGATCGCCCTATAAGAAAGAGGTGAACGTTTGTTCCTTCTTCAACTCAGACAGCGCTTTTAACACACGCCCAGAGAAACTCTATTTTTCAGTAGGCCACATCCTTAAGGTTTTTGCTTTGTTACAGAACCCCGGTGGAGCCAGATTTCGGCTTTTACATCTCTGAAGACTTACCTCCGCTTATCGCAGTACAAGAGACCTTTATCACGAACCCATTGCACGGTTGAGCTTGTTTCCCTATAATTCAATGAACTACAGCTCCCAGACACATTTTAACATTTGCTGGTAAGGTATCTGATTCTTAAAATTTGTATATCACCAGGACTCTTTATGATTGCCAGGACTCTTTATGATATTACTTCTTCGTCTTCATTATAGCCTATACCATTTGAAAAACACAGTAGTGCCCCTTGATATTTCTGCACTTAGGAAATTTGTATTTTTACCAGCATCCTCCTATAGGATAGGTATGTATTTACGACCTTTTCTGCGAGAATTGAATGTAGCATGGTTCGACTCAGTTAATATTTTTAACTGTTCTGCAACTAGTTTCCTCATTGATTATGGGTCATGTCCACTAGACGCGACTGAATTGATAAAATTGAATGACCTGTTAGCTGCCGGTACTCACTACGGCAGGTTCCTTTCGTGGTAGGACAGCAGGATTTCGACTGGATTTCAGGGCAGTAGTATTCTGACAGTATTTCAGTCCAGAACCATACAGCGAGCTCCGTCAGGTGCTTTGTTTTTCATTTCTCTCTTTATTCGATTGTCAGGTTTTTTTCCTTTCTCTTTATCCTGTCCATATCTTTGTGTGCAGTGGTCTCTTTTTAGTTTATGAATTATGGTAAATCTACTTAACTTAGACTGTGACCCTCTTTGTGATTGACCATTGCTTGCAAGTTTAAGTAACTATCAACTGAATGTAAGCTATGATCATTATATTTGTAATAATTATGTATTTACAGTGAAGAAATGGTTTAATTCATATTTTGCTCTTGATAGGTCCCTTTGCCTTTTCTGTTGCATATACAACATATGCGCCCTGAAGAAGGTGATACCCGGAGGAAAGGGTGTTTCACCGAAACGCGCGTCATCGCTATATATTAGTTCCCTCTCTATTTACATTATTATTATTATTATTATTATTTATTTTTATAAAGCGCGTAGTCACCCGGAAGTATCCCAGCGCTGAGGAACCTAAAAGACATGAAACTGAGGACTGAGGCTGAGTTTACGAGAAGAACATAGGGGCTAGGGGAAAAGATGTGTCTTTAATCGTTTCCTAAAACGGAGGTATTGGGGATCCAGACGAAGATCCCGAGGGAGGGAGTTCCAAAGACGGGCTGCATGGACCGAGAACCGTCTTCCTCCTGACCGTGCTTTACATCTGGTTTTTTGTTTTGAAAACTGATTTACCATGTTGAAAAAATATACATTAATGTGAAAATATTTCTGTCTGATTACATTTATTCTGAAGGCTTTTTTTGTAATGACGTTGTATTAATTGTAAACAAACCATTGGGGTATTGTATTCATCTTTTGAGAGAAAATCTTTATTGATTAGTAGATTTTGTATTTATTTTTTGAGAGAAAATCTTTATTGTGCATGAGTAGATACTGTGAGGGGACTTGGTGCATATTATGCTTTCTTGGTATATATGTGATGTATGTATATGTGGTTTTCGCGTGAGAATGTTTGGGTATGAAGTTCACTGTATGCTGCGGAGGGGATGTTGTGCAATGGGATCTGTGGTTTTCTAATAAATTTTTTGTGAGTTTAAGTATTTATGAATGTGTTGATATATTTGTATTGAAAAGTAAAAGAAAATTAATAATCAATCAATGACTACTTTTCGGATGATGTGAATATTTAGCCTGGTGGTCAAGCAAGAGTGGTAAACAAAAAAATGACGTTTAGCATACTTTATATTGGCATAGGTAGAGTTTCTCCTTGCGTATTTTGGCTGTTCTCCCCCTGCTTCTCTACCTACATTTTGTTCCAGGGGTCCCCTGGTTTATAGTGGTTGGTAAACAGTCAGTGCACCCTTTAGTTCATGCCCTACTATCTGAAGCTTCTGGCTGGTGTAGGAGAGTAGGGACTGCTTCCTATGGTCACCCCACTTTTTGCTCTGATCCACTGGTTTTTCGACTCTAGTGTGGCTGTGGTCCTGCTAATCAGACCCACAGTCCAGCTGTTCTCTCTCTAAATTCATACTATGTACTTTAGGTACATATCCAATTGGGTATTGGGTCACCTTGGTGAGCCCCTGTATAGTGTACCATGGGTACCCAGGGCATAGGTGCATCCAAGGCCTACCAGGGGCTGCAGCATGTATTATGCCATCCCTGGCTGGCCATCCAAATTGACACAACTGGCTGATCAGTCAGCTGGGGCAAGGTTGTGTAATCACCCCTTGCTTAGGTATAGTATTCCTATACCTACCATTATATATAGACACATATATACCTATAAGTCACTCCTATGGCAGGCCTTGACAATCCTGGAGGCAGAGTGCTTGGTTTTAAGTGAGATGGTGCTCTAGCATGAGCTGAGCCTGTCTGCAGCTTTCGGAACCATGTCCTTATAGCTGTTCTAGGATATTGCCATACCATATACTCTTAAGTGCATTATAATCCTCGCGGTTATTGCTAACTTTGGTTTGGCTTTATCAAAACATGTTGTGTAAGGTGTCATACGCTTTTGAATACTACCCCCCCCCCCCACCAGTTCTGGCAGCGGGGGTAGCATTCCACCCTTCTAGAGGGAGAAGACATGTAGTTGTAGCTTTACCCGGATATAGTTAAACAGAGCCTCAGCATCACAAAATGGATGCTGCTGCACAGACACGAGTCTGACCTCCTGCTGCTAGACGAAACTCCGGCAGGGGAGGCCTGGACAATAGGTTTCCTGTCTTGGGAGGTGCTAGCAACCCCCCAGACAGCCTGTAGTGTATTGGCGGTACAAAAGGGGGTGGTGATGGACGGAGCATCTGAACCAATCAAACATTCACACCCAGTCAAAAGATCTGGGTTTGATCCATCACCGTTCTTTAGCCCACTCTGCCACCCCAGTTCAGACATGGCTATATGCAAATCAGTCTGACCCTGTGCCTCATGGGAACAGTCCAGCCCGAACTGCCAAGCCATGCCTTCCCTGGACCGGAAACAAGCTTCCGAGGACCGGTTTCTGGCATTACAGCCGTCTTCAGCCCGGCTTGCTTGAATGCAGTGGCAAAGTGAGCAAGGGACTCACGTCTGAGCATACCCTGCCACACTTATGGTGGCCAAAAGCGGTACAAAAGGGGGTGGTGATGGACGGAGCATCTGAACCAATCAAACACTCACACCCAGTCAAAAGATCTGGGTTTGATCCATCACCGTTCTTTAGCCCACTCTGCCACCCCAGTTCAGACATGGCTATATGCAAATCAGTCTGACCCTGTGCCTCATGGGAACAGTCCAGCCCGAACTGCCAAGCCATGCCTTCCCTGAACCGGAAACAAGCTAAGTTTATTGGGGCAGGGTGGGTTGAATGAAATGAGACACTGCCTGGGGCACACAAGGTGCTCCATGCATAGCCCGGTTCAAACCAGTTGCTGGGGCACTCCAGCCCCAGCTCTGGCGTGAAACTGGACAAAGGGAAAGGGGTGTAACCAACCCCTTTCCAGGTTCCACCCATAGGAGGGACCTAGCAGGTAATCCAGCCCCTTAGATTAGTATAAAGCTAGGAGCTTAGTCTAGAGACTTTAGATTATCCTGAACTGAAACTCTGAAACGAAACTCTGGACCTTCGACATTCTACTGCAACTAGAAAACTGAAGAATCTCCCTTGTGGTCAAGGAGTGACCACCCTGTGCAAACAGGCACCACCAGTAACTTGTCGGTTTGCTTCGTCGACGCTCCAGCCGGATCCTGACGACATAGCGACGCAGTCTCCTGACTTCCAGACCTCTGACTCCGACCGACATCCACAGCAAAGCTGTGACCCGTGGCGGACACGAGAGACGTGGGACCGGACATCCTGCAGTACCTGCTTTTTGCTAACTGCAGCTTCTGAGGCGTCCTTGAAGTTGTGCATTGGGGTTTGAGAAGCCCCAACCCCGAGCAGTAAGTGCACCGAAGCTCAGCCCTCCACGAGTCCCGCGTGGGGCCTGTGCCTGCATTTCTCCTCAACGTGTCTTCGCGGTTGCTAGCCCATTGGCTAATGGCCCTCCTTAAGACATCACCTTGAATCAACAGCGGTTGCCTGGTTGCTCTGGGCTTGCTCCTGCTTTCCTGTACAAAGGAAGCTCCCCAGACCTTGCTGGTCTGAACAGAAGCCGATCTTACCTTCCTGCGTGGCTTGGCCAAGGCTTGTTGACTCCAATCCGGAAGCCGACGCCGCCAACAGCGAGATCCTTCGTGGGACAGTCCGTATACAGCTCCTAGTATTCGTCGACGCCTCCTGGTCCACGTGGCTGCAGAGACAAGCTTTGCATCCTCACCTGATTGCATCTCGACATCGCCTTGTTCCTTCCTGGTTCCTTCCCGGTCACTGGCTAGTGATCCAGACTCTGTCCCCTCTGCTTTCAGGTTCTTCTCAAATTCGATCCACCCTTGGATCCACCTGGACATCTTCCTCCTGGTCGCCTGCAGCATCTTCTTGCAGCTCTCCATAGGATTCGACGACGAAACCAGACACAAAAGTACACCTATGCACCCAGCTTCCCTGGGTGAGGTAACTCTAGTACTCCGGTGCTCCCGTGGGTAACAACTATCCAAGTGTCCTAGTTTAACTGGGTTTTCCCATAGTCCAACCGGAAGTATCCGAAATTAACTACTTTGTAAACTTTACGATCCCATTGAAAGTCTATGGTAACTCGCGTGTGTGTTTAGACACTGCACACGCATCCTGTGGGTTTCCTACTTCCAGTCCTTTGGTTGTTCAGTGTAGCCCCAGCGATTTCCTAGGCCCTAGGCCTACTCACCTTTCCTGAAGTGGTTCTTATACCACTTCTTTAGTATGTGGTTCGTGATGCCCCTAGGGCAGAATTGTATTTGTGCAACTTATGGTATGCTTATTGAGTAACTTGCGCTGTATCTCCAACTCTGACTTCATAAAGAGTGCAGAGGGGTTGTGTTAGTAATATATACATATATATTTGATATATACCTTGTGTGGTGTCCTTTCATTTGATATTCAAGGGGTTATTATTGGTAAAACAATTGGCTTCACATGCTCTCTGAAGCGTTAGCCTAAGACTACTTTGTCCATGATACCACTAAGATAGCTGGTCTTTAATGTTGACTTTACAACCATCACCATAAGGGTTGTTTGGACTGGTACAAGGTCTTCACTAGAAGAGTGAACATCGTATATCAGGCCAACTCTTCTCACAGCTGGCCTCAAGGTTTTTGCTGGACTTCTTCGTATACCAGCCATGCACGAATGCAGGCCCAGAACATAGTCTACCCAGTCCTGTTTAGGAGGCTTGAGAGGTTACTCCCATCCTTACTTAACTATACATAATGGACCACTAACTGGATGTCCAAACAGAAGTTCCAATGGGCTGTAAGCAAAGAGAAGGCAAGATAGTAAGACATCTCAATTTCGCCTCAGCTTTTCAGAGTCCCATGATCATAATTCTGAGAGTCTTGCTGAACTTTTCAACAAGCCCATTGCCCGGAGGATGGTAATGTGTGGTAAGCTTATATTTAACGCCACACTATTTCTACATATCAGTGATGTACCTATACATGAAGTTAGTACCTCTGTCTGCCAAAGGGGAATAGCCTCTGAATATCCAGTGGCATGGTCTACCACCACTAGGCTGTAACTATGTTCAGATGCTGTTGGGGGATTTAAGTAATCTACAATGTCTATCCCTACCCTCTCAAAGGGAACCCCTAACATTTGTTTCAGGATTCAGGGCTCCCTCAGTGCCTAATTTCTTGACCTGAGCCCTAGTGACAAAGACACACGCTGAAATTCCCATAATTTCTGCATGCGTCATGAACTCCACTTCAGATCAGGCCGAAGTTTTTAAATCATAGCCCAGGAGACCATTCACAGGTAGATCTGGGGTACCACAACCCTCTTAGAGCCAGTTACCCCTCCTGAGCAGAGATTGAAAACTGCCATGGAATGATCTGTCCTGACATGGCTAGCAATGGTCACTTGGTAAATCAGACCAAGTAGAATCTGCTCAGGTGACAAGGTTCTCTGTCACCATAGTGACACTGGCACCGGAGTCCCTCTAAGCTACAGATTCCTGACCATTGATGAGGCTTTGTCTGTATTTATCTCAGTTAGTAGGAAAGCTCAGGGCCACCAACAGAAACTAAAGGGAAAATTAATAAAATAACTAATTTCCCTTCGACGTCTGTCGAAATCCCCCCCTCTCCCCCCCACTACTCTTACCTGTACTGGCCACAGCTGTTTACAACATTTAATTGATAGTGCAGATTAGTTGAAAAAGAACCACACAGTGTTTATACAAATGAGTCTAGTTATTATGCAGTACAATCAATAACACATTGGTATATCTCCTACCTAATGATATCAACAATACACACAAGAATACTTCAAAATAACCAGCACAAATATACCCTGGTCTCCAGGAGGAGACCAAACCATTTACTAAGAAAATGGAATGAAAACAGCAAAGCAGAATGGGACTTGGACCAGACGACTCAGAGGAGCTGGGTGTACGAAGCTGGCTCTGTATATACTATACCAAAATGAGGTATAAAGTGCACAGAGTCCAGTAGAACCCCAAAGGTAGACAGAGGTAAAGCAAAAAGCACCTTATTCTCTATTTGTGGTAAGGTAGGCGAGCAGTAAGGCTTCATCAGAGGGTAGTGTTAAGCATTTGTTGTACACACACTCAGACAGCAAATGATAGACTGAACTCAGACCAATTTGTATAAAAAAAATATTATTTAGTTATATTTATTTTTTAGAAACAAGCAAGCCTGGTACAGCCAAGTGTAAATGGTACTTTTTTAGGCAGGTTGAACAATACAAGCAAGCTGAATGGAAATGTCTTTATTACAGGTTTGTAATCCTTTCAATACAGTGGAAATTACTGTTGAATTTCTTTTGATTACTTTACAGGTAACTTTATGGATTACTTTTTCTAGTCAGTGTGATATGCCTAGATATCACACTGGGACATTTCGTAGAGAAAAGGTAAGTAAAGCAGTTTTTAGTTATTTGCAGTTTTCCAAGTTCTCATACAAAACCAACTCCACACTTAAAAAGAGTTTCAAGGAAAAACTGTCAATGTTTTCCTATGGAGAAAATATGGTTATTTGTGAACTGGTAAGTACTTGGTTGTGGGAGTTGGGATTCTGGGGTTAGAACCAGGGTTCCCCCAGGGTCGAGGATGCACTCTCTCTCAAAGCACCCTCAGCTGCACTAGGGCGGCAGGGATTCAGAGTGCTGGGGCCCAATGTTATCCAATTGAGGATAGGGGGCCTACAGTTGGTGGCTGCTCACAAGCAAGCCACAAAGTTGTGGTAGCAAAGCTCTTGCTGTTAGGCTCAGGGCAAGGGGGGGTCCCAGTTAGCACCCAAAGTACACCCACAGCGGCACAATGGCAGCTGGGTGATGTTTTGGCCTCGGGTGCCCTGTTTTCAATGGGAGTAGCCGTTTTTGATTTTGGCTGCAGGCTCGGTCCAGGAAGACTTCTGGGAGGAACCAACAGCTGGGCAGGTAAGTTGGAGGGCTCAGGGATAAAGGTGCCCTTCGGGTTCTCTTCTCCAGGGCGCAGGGCAGCTGGATGCAGGATTGCCTTTTGAGGTTGGATTTCACCTTACTGGGCCACTCGCAGTGGGGGTGGGGGGGGTCTCCGTGCAGAGGCTGCTGGCGACCTCAGGGAGTCATTGAGGGTGAACCCACAGTGGATTTGGACGCTGGAACACTGGGGGACCTCACTAGGAACGTTGGGCCACTTGGATCTGGCACGTAGGCGTCGGGAGCAGTGGTGGTTCCAGGTTTCTTTGTCCTCAGCAGGCTCAGTCTTTCTTGGCTGATTCTTTTGAACAGAGCTGCTGCTCACAGGAGAGCCGGTCTTTATTGAAGGCAGTCAGTCCTCCCTGGGGTCCTAGAGGTCTCTGGCTGCAGGACAAGGTGACTTTTGGAGCAGGATCTCTGGATACTGCAGACAAGCCAGTAGGGCTGGGGCCAAGTCAGTCTCCTCTGCTGGGCGTCTTCTTTCATCCTTCTTCGAAGGTTGCGGGAATCTTCAGTCCTTCTTCTCTTTTTCTTGTTGATCTTGTCTGATGATTCAAGGTTCGGGGTTGCCCCCAAATACTAGATTTATGGGCATTACAGGTAGGTAAAGGTTGTGACCAATGGGTCCCTTCCTTGGGCTGGGTATATCCCCTATTATGCCACCCTCCAGTGGGGGGGGGGCATATGCTTCACTCTGGTTGGCTGGGTTCCCCCCATCTAAAAGACGGAGGGGACTGAGAGTTGTGCTTCACCTCGCTTCCCCAACCTGAGGGGTGGGGTTGGCAAAGGTGGGCACATCTCCCTTACTCACTTGGTTTTCCAGTCGATTCTCCCTCCCAAAGTGGGTGTCAGAACCGGTGGAGCCCAGTTGCTGGAAGCAGCAAAGGCCTGGGGCAGCTCACAAAGGTGGCAAGCTTCGAAGCGTCCCCTTTGGGGACCCTGCCCATCCTGAGGGAGGAGGCTTGGCACCTCATTCCAGGATGTGCATTGTTTCAGACCCCTGAGAGCAGAAGGCTCTCGACCCAGGGTCCAGAAACATGTCTGGTGGTGGCAGCTGGCGAGCAGCCACTCAGCCTGGACAGTAGTGTTAGGT
Source organism: Lissotriton helveticus (assembly GCF_964261635.1). Classification (NCBI taxonomy): domain Eukaryota; kingdom Metazoa; phylum Chordata; class Amphibia; order Caudata; family Salamandridae; genus Lissotriton; species Lissotriton helveticus. The sequence goes on from NC_136061.1 coordinate 1,173,536,879, forward strand.
CGTTTTTCAGGGGTCATGTCTAAGATGCACTCTGAGTACATTTTTCATTAAATCCCACACTGGCATCAGTGTGGGTTTAATGTGCTGAGAAGTTCGATACCAAACTTCCCAGTTTTCAGTAAAGCCATTATGATGCTGTGGAGTTCGTAATGACAAACTCCCAGCACCATATACTCTTAATGGCATTACTGCACCTACAATGTCTAAGAATTGGCTTAAACACTGTAGGGGTACAGGGCTCATGTACCTGTACTCTCACCACTGGTACAGTGCACCCAGCTAGAGGGGTGGCTGACCTATGCCAGGGCAGTGGGTTGTCGGCATGGCACACAGGGATGTGTGGAGAGCGTTTTATCTCCGTGCACTCGTATTTTTCTTATTTTATTCTTCTCTTTTTTTCTCCTTTTGTTGCTGTGTGCTACTTCATCATCAGCACTGTGTCTAGCAGTGCCATGAAATGTAATCCAAATAAGTGTCAAGTTAGGCGAACCAGTCCCCTGTGGATGGGTGCACTTTTATCTATGAAACTCAATTGTTTCTCTTCAAAAGTTTTAACAAATCATTTTTATCAATAAAACACTTTAGTGACCATTTCTACTTGAATTTGTCATCAATTTATGGTATTAGTTTTCATTCATTGATTTTCTGAATCTTCTTCATTAACATGATATTCAGAATCTTAACAAACCCAATGCATTTCTGATCTCAAGTGACCCTTCATCTGGGGTCTCTAGAAATGATAAAAAACAAGAGCCAGTTCAGTTCTAACTTCATATGTCAACAGTGGTGTAAATTATAACTAAACTCAACTAATTAGAAAAATGTTTCGCAATTAACATGTCACAGACGTAACTTCATCACAAATTTATATGTCAAGGCGGAATTAAAACAGTTAATTAGAGCTATGCCATTACCATATCATAAACCAGCACAAGTTCGATTAATTCCTGCTCTTTCGTGCTCTTTCGTGCGCTACATTTAAATTATGTTGAGCAGGACCTAGATGTAAAAAAAAAAAAGGTATGTGGCAAACAAAGTATGAAACCAGCAAGTGTCAAGAGGCATCTACATCCTATGCTTAATATACAAACTTCTACAATATTCCAAACCGGAAAAGTAAATCCAAACTAAAAATGCAAACGTTCCGCCCAGTATTCTAAACCGTTCAAATATGCGTTTACAACTCCTTACCCAATTTTCAGAATTCAAATACGGCGAGTCCGTGCTTCGTGAAGGCTACACGCCAACACTTCCTCATACGAGTGGTATTCAACGTTAGAGTGATGACCTACCGAATACCTCACAAGGGTCTAATCCTTAAAGAGCCACATGACTGTGTGCTGATTAAACAGCAAACAATTTTCAAGAAAAATAATAAATAAATGAGTGATTATTTACAATATGAACCTCTATAATTATGATCAGAGTTTATCAGTGGGATGTGACAGATTGTAAAAGCGAGAGCTCCTCATTCAATGAGATCAAGTGCCTGACATGTGCATTGTAGCTCGCAAACGCGTAATAAGGTTTTGTTGAAACGTGAAACATTGTCATATTAACATAAACTTGACCGGAATCTAACACTAACTACGGTTTCCTACAGATATATCGTTACCGAAGGTAAGTAACTTGTGCATCTGAAAGAAACAGGTTAGTGTTCGATTCCTTACCTTAGAATAGATACCCCAGCAATACCAACCCCGGTTGTGGGTCTGTGAGCCAAGATCACAGCAGAAAGTCCTGGAGAACGAACGGCCAAAAAAGCCATCTCTCCGGACTTGGCTGTCCAGGCAGTAGTGTCTAGCAAGCATGTGCAGCGAGGCCCACGTAGCTGCCTGGCAGATGTCCTGCAAGGGGACTCCCCGACTCAGGGCACTAGTAGCTGCCGTGGATTGAGTGGAATGGGCACGCAGCTCAACTGGAGGCACCTTCTTAGCCAAGGAGTAGCAAACCTTGATGCACAAGACGACCCACCGAGAGAGTTTGTGCACCACCCGTCCCTTCTTAGCGCCCAAGTAACGAACAAAGAGCTGGTCATCCACCCGGAACTGGCGTGTGCAATCTAGATAGAAGGAGAGCGCACGTTTTGGGTCCAGACGGTGGAACCTCTCTTCCTTTTTCGAGGGATGTGGGGGCGGAAAGAAGGTGTGCAAGGTGATGGACTGCCCGATGTGAGAGGCTGTGACTACCTTGGGCAGGAAAGAAGGACGAGTCCTCAGAACAACTTTGTCCGGATGGACAGAGAGGAAAGGAGGTTTTGAAGATAGAGCCTGGAGCTCACTCACTCTCCTGCCAGAGGTGATGGCAACCAGAAATGCAGTTTTAAGAGTCAGAAGACAAAGAGCACAGTGGCTCAAAGGGAGCGCACATCAGATATGTTAGAACAAGATTCAAGTCGCACTGAGGCATCACGAAGGGAACAGGAGGAAACGTGTGTGATGCCTTTCAAGAATCTATTTACAACAGGGGACTTGAAAAGAGAAGGCTGATCAGGAAGCCTTAAGAAGGTTGAAATGGCCGAAAGGTAGCCCTTGAGAGTGCCCAGAGCAGAGCCCTGCTGGGCAAGAGAAAGAAGAAAGAGGAGAACCTCTGAAAGGTGGGCAGAGTGTGGATCCACAGCCTATGCTGTGCACCATGCCACAAATTTGTTCCACCTGCAGGTGTATACCGTTCTTGTGGAGGGACGCTTGGCTGCCAGAATTACATCTCAAACTTCAGGAGGCAAGTCAAATGGCCTCAAATGCCGCCGCTCAATCTCCACGCATGTAGGTGGAGACTGGACAGGTTCGGGTGGAGGACTGTCCCCTGCTGCTGCGAAAGAAGGTCCTCCTGAAGAGGCAGACGAATCGGGGGATCGACTGACATGCTGAGTGGCTCGGGATACCAGTATCTTCATGCCCAGTCCGGAGCCACAAGGATGACTTGGGCCTGGTCTCGCCTGATCTTCTTCAGCACTCTGGGCAGAAGTGGTGAAGGCGGAAAGGCGTACAACAGACCGCAGCTCCACTCGCGAAGAAAAGCGTCTCCGAGCGAGTGCCACCTTGGAAATTCCAACGCGCAGAACTGATGACATTGCACGTTCTCTTCGGTGGCGAATCGATCTAACCAAGGCTCTCCCCACTGCTGAAAGAGACCTTGCGCCACGTCAGAGTTCAGACGCCATTCGTGAACCATCATGCACCAGCGGCTGAGTTTTTCCACCCTGGCGTTCAGGGAACCTGCCAGGTGTTGAACCACCAGGGTGACACCCTGGTGTTCCAGCCATTGCCAGAGGCACAGAGCCTCCTCTCAAAGGGTCCAAGACCCCACCCCGCCCTGTTATCACATGGCGGTGGTGTTGTTCGTGAACACCTGCACTACACTTCTCCGGACAGAGGGGAGGAATGCCTTCAGTGCAAGTCAGATCGCCCGCAGCTCCAGAAGGTTGATATGGTGCCGGGACTCCGCCGGAGACCAGAGGCCTCTGATCTCCGCCTCTCCCATGTGGCCTCCCCATCCCAGAAGGGATGCATCCGTCACCACTACGTGCTCCGGTTGGGGTAGGGAGAGAGGTCTGCCGCTAACTCAATCGCGGTTCGTGAGCCACCACTGCAACTGACTCGCAGAGCCCTCCCAGATCAGGACGTGGTCGGACAGGTTGCCCTGATGCTGTGCCCACTGAAACTTCAGGTTCCACTGCAGAGCCTGAATCCGCCACCTGGCCATCAGCCCCAGGAGCAGCAGCGTCAACCGGACCGAAACTCGTGATAAAGGATGAAAGATCGGAATCAGAGCCTGAATATCCCGAACCCACTGTTTGAGGGGAGGGGGGGGGGGGGGGGGGGGTGCGAAACTGCGCAGAGTCCAGAGCCGCTCCAATGAAAAGGAGATGCTGAGAGGGGCACAGGTGTGACTTCAGCACATTGATGGAGAACTCCAGCGAGTGCAGGAGGTCGGACGTATTCTGGAGGTGGGAGACTACTGTCTGGGGCGAGCCCCCCTTCAACAACCAGTCGTCGAGGTAGGGGAAGACTGAAACCCCTAACCTGCGCAGATGAGCTGCGACCACCGCCATCACTTTTGTGAACACCCGAGAAGTGCTGGTGAGGCCGAAGGAGAGCACGGTAAACTGAAAGTGCTAGTGGCCTACCGTGAACCGCAGGTAGCACCGGTGGGCCGGCAGGACGGCGATGTGGAAATACGCGTCCTGCAAGTCTAATGCTACCATCCAGTCTCCTGGGTCCAGGGCAGCCAGGACCTGAGCCAAAGTCAGCATCATGAACTTCTCCTTCCGGAGAAAGCCGTTGACGTTCCGTAGTTCCTAAATAGGGCGTAGGCCTCCTTTGCCCTTCTCGGGTACAAAAAAGTAGTGGGAATAGCAACCACGTCCTACTTCTGGCCCAGGAACGCTCTTGATGGCCCCCTTGGCCAAGAGGGCCAGAACTTCCTCCTGCAGAAGTTTGAAGTGATCCCCCCCAACATGCCGTGGTACTGCGGTGGCATGGCTGGAGGGGTCGCTTCGAAGGGGAGGGAGTAGCCCATTCGGACGATTTGCAGCACCCACCAGTCCGACGTGATGGTGTGCCAGTGGAGGAGGGGATTGCGAACCCTGCCCCCCCACTGGCGTCGAATGGGCCTGAAATGCCGGACTAGGAAGACTTAGAGGCAGATGCTGCAGGAGCGGATGTGGACTGACCCTGCCGTTGACCCCCGGCACCGCCACGGCGGTTACCACGTCCGTGACAGCGTTGAGACTGGTTCTGCGGCCTGTGCCTGGCTGGATGTGTGGGGGCGCCCCTTCCTTGGCCATGAAAGGGGCGAAAAGCGGAAGCCTGCTGGCGCTGGCCTAGGCCGAAGGACTTGGCCGTAGCCCTGGAGTCCTTGAAACGTTCCAGCGCACTGTCCGCTTTGTCGCCAAAATGGCGATGGCCATCGAAGGGCATGTCCATGAGCGAGGCCTGGACATCCCCTGAAAAGTTGGCGAACCTCAGCAAGGCATGGCGGCGAACCGCCACCATCGTTGCAATCGCCCTACCCAGCGAGTCCGTGGTGTCATGTCCACACCTAATTCAGTACCGTGCTGCATCCCACCCTTCCGCCAGTGCTTGGGCGAGCTTTGTCCGGGCCTCCTCCGGACACTGTGGCAGCACGACCACAACCGTATCCCACAGAGAGCGGGTGTAACGGCCCAAAAGGCAGGCGGTGTTGACAGACCGCAGCCCCAAACTCGAGGAGAGCAGTTTCTTCCCAAACTGATCATACCTTTTGGATTCCCGATCCGAAGGAGCGGTAGGGAATGAGGTCTGGGACGTAGAGGCCTGGATCACCAGGCTCTCTGGGTGGGGTGAACGGACAGAAAGCAGGGGTTGCCCGGAGCCGGGCGGTGGCGTCGGGCAACGTTCCGATGCACAGGGAGGCCTGTGGAGGGCTTGGACCAGGTGACCAGCAGAACATCAGTGAGGGCTTCGTTAAACGGCAGTAGAGGCTCCGAGGAGCTTGCCTGCGGTTTGAGCACTACAGTGAGGAGGTTAGTCCTCACGGCCGCTGGCCTCCCTTGGCTCCTCTGCCCAGTCCTGACTCAACTGGCACTGCAGTGCCAGAGGGTCCTCAGACCCCTCCCAGTCCTCCTCGTCCTCCATCTCCTGATAATCAGGCAAAAATGATGGAGCCGGGTCGAGGGTGAAGGCCTCAACCGTCGGCGCCGGAGACGGCGCCGGACCCAGACCGGGGCTAAAACTGGGGTCGACGTCGTCCGGAGACTGCGCCGGAGGCGACATCCTTGGGGTCGGCGCTAGCGGAGGAGTCGTGAGGTCGACTGGCGACGGCCCGGATCCAGGCGTGGATCCTGCGGAGCCCTGCGGCGTCGGGACCGGAGTCGTCGACGGCGCCGAAGCACCCAACAGCGCCAGGGCCGAAGCACCCGGAGCCGGAGCCGCCAGCCCGCTAGGGCTCCCAGTCGGACCCGCGGGGCCCGAAGGTGCCTCAGCAGGTTCCGACGGAGGAAAGCGTGACCTCATGGCCGAGAGGAACGCGCTGACCTCCTCCGGTGTCGCGTGCAGCCCAGGGACCGACTGGTATGGAGCTGATCTCGGCACCTGCGGCTCCGACAGCCGCGTGGGCGGTGTCACCCGAACCCCCAGCCGCATCGCACGAGCGTCGGGGGGGAGGAAGAGCGATGACGCCTCTCTGACTTCTTTTTTCGAATGCCTCGACTTACCTGAGGACTTGGAGCCCGACCAGTGGTGGTGGCTCGTCGAGCGGCGATGACTGTGGCTCCGCGACTGGTCCCTCAACTTCCTCCTCGACCGGGACTTCGAGCGGCGGGCGGAACCGACTGCCGGAGCTCGAGCAGCTTACGAGACCGCTCCCGTCTAGCCTTCGAGGTCAAGGCCCGGCAGTCGGGGCACGACTGGTCATCGTGGTCGGCCCCGAGGCAATAAAGGCAACGACGGTGGGGGTCTGTCACAGACATCAAGCGGTGACAGTCCTCGCAAGGTTTAAAACCAGGCATCCCTAGCGGCACCGCAAGTCGAGGGTCGACTCGAAAAGTGATCAAAAGAGATCAGAAACTTAGTAAAAAATTGACTGGAGTACTGCTCTTCCCGGATCTGTGCTTGCTGGTGTGGAAAGAAGAAGAACGGACGTCAGCGCGCGAGGGAGGCATCTAAGTACTCCGACGACGTCATCCCGGCGATCACGAACGCAGAGCCGCAGACGACGCCTAGCGACGCGCAGGGGTACTGCTGATTAAAACTTTCCGGATCCAGTCTGACGCCTGGGGATATTCTAAGGTAAGGAATCGAACACTAGCCTGTTTCTTTCAGATTATCATGTTATTAATCAAGAAGATTCAGAAAATCAGTGAATGAAAGCTAATACAATAAATTGATGACAAAAGCAAGAAGAAACTGTCACTAAAGTGTTTTATTGATAAAAATGATTTGTTAAAACTTTTGAAGATAAAAGTGCACCCATCCACCAGGGACTGGTTCACCTGACACTTATCTGGATTACACAGTGCCATTTCAACTCTTCACTTTGTTCGGCACCAAAACACATAGCCTGCAAAAAATAAAAAGGTGATGGGGTGGGGTGGGGGGGTGGGGGGGGTGGGGGGGGGGGTGGGGGGGGGGGGGGGGGGTGTGTGTGCCACCCATGGGAGTCCACTTAAACTATGACTACAGGCCTGCCATTGCAGCCTGTTAGTTTGTGCTCTATGGTAGGCCCTTCAGTCCTAAGGACAGGGTGCTTGGTTACAAGTGTGAGGGTGCCCCTGGATGCACCCTCTCCCAGATTACCTCCCTTAACAAACAGTAACGCATCCATCAACACCATCAGCTCTGGGTGGGCAAGGGAGAGGGGCATGCCAATAGTCAGGCTGTGGTGAAGCAGCCACCACTGCAGTTCTTATGCAGTCTCCTTCAAAACCTGGATGACCTCCAACTGGTTTCCTTGGTGCTTGACCCACTCGGACTTCAGATCCTACTGCTGAGCCAGCAAATGCCACCTGGCAAAGTGGATAAGAAGGATTTATTAAGATAAATGGCCAAGATTTCTCTGCGCTGCTCTCACGGAGATCCAGGATGAGGGTCAAACATAAGGATCATTTGTCTCTTACTTGTTGCTATGAATGAAAGGCCCTGACATGCACAATTCAAAACAGCTCTTATAAACAAAGTCTTTGCGAAGGAGTTAGTTGCGACTTCAGCTCATTGATTGAGAACTCATTGAGTGAGGAGGCTGTTCCCTGCAAAGACTAAGTGGCTGGCTCCTCATGGCCTAGAGAATTGCAGAGAAAGGGGCGGAGCTACGGCGCGATGGCAGACAACAGCTAATCCCCCAGGCCCCCGACTCCAAGCACCGAGGGAACAGTACTTGTGAGTGCACTCCACGCCCTAGGAACTCTACTGCATGTTATGTGCACATCTAAAACGAATTTTGAAACAAGAGGGGGACACTTTCAATACCATAATCCAGGCACATACGTGCGGAGGCACTAAAGGGGAAATCACTGGAAATCCCCCCCCCTTTTCTTCTTTCCCTCCCGGAGTGGCTGCCTGTGGTTGCCCTAGACAAACCCCTGTGCATATCGAATTGCAGGTCAGTGCACACTGGACTATTGTATCCTAAAGGGTCGCAACCCGGAGGGACTACGGCCCCCCTCCTCTAACACACAGAAGGCAGTGGCCTATCAGTGTGGTGCTGTGCCCAGGGAGCAACTCTAGTGCCAATACCACCGGTGTACAGTGACTACGATACGACCGGCACGGCCGGCCGATTGTAGTGTGCCCTATTCCCTTCCTGGCCCAGTGGGGCTGCTGAGATACTAGTAAACCCAATAACACCTGTCATTATGGGCCAGAACAGACTGAAGCAACAGGGACAAATGGTGGTAGACCCCGCACCAGATGCGACTGATGAAGTGGATGCTACGCCGAGATCAGAATGTGTCCCCCCCCACAGGGATGCCGGCACAGATGGACAAATTAGACCTTATACTGCAGGAGGTGCGAGACTCCAGGAAGGCCATAGAGGGACAGATAGGTACTCGAACTACAGGTTTAACCCTATTGAAAGCAGACCACACGAAGGTAGCGGACAAAGTGAAAGACCACGCCATGTCCTTGGCGGAGATAATACCACAACAGAAAAAAGCGGAGACAGATGTGAAAACCCTACAAACCCAAATGGCCACCTTGATAGACCGAGTGGAGGACGCGGAAGGAAGGGCGAGGCGCAAAAACGTCAGAGTGATCGGTCTGCCGGAGAAAAGTGAGGGGACTGACGCCACAGGATACATGGAACAATGGTTCAGAGATTATGTGACGACGGAAGGCCTCTCCTCGCAATATTGCATAGAACGGGCGCATCGTATACCAACTGGCAGACCGAAACCAGGCGCCCCACCGAGACCCCTAATTGTGAAACTGCTCAACTATAGAGAGAGAGAGATAAATTATTGGCAGAAGGCCAGAGAGAAGGCACCGATCACCTTCGAAAATACCAGAGTCTCCCTATACCCAGACTACACGCAAACGGTTCAACGCCAGCGTTCCTCATTCCTGGATGTGAAACGAAGGCTACGGGACCTGAATGTCCAATATGCTCTCTTGTTCCCGGCACGCCTGAAGATAATGCATGCACAAAAAGACTACTTCTTCGAGACCCCACGGGACGTCGAGGATTGGATCGTGGAGATGGAGCTGACTGCTGCAGCAGACTCCACTAATCGCCAGGGCCTAGCTACGGGATCTCAACAGACTGCATTGACGGTTCGCAGAGGTGGTCACTCTCTAAGAGCCTTCCAGACTAAGCGAACCCCCTCGCAGCGGCTGCAACAACCTAAGCTACAGGCGATCATCGCGATGGCAACATTTACAAATGGTCCGCGGATTGATAATGGGTCCAAGTCCTCCACGGAAGAGGAATCGACACATGGTTCGGACTCTGAGGGCAGTGTGGCCCTGTTCCCATCTGCTACACCACAGCTGATCACAGACTTATTTGGATGACATTTCCACGCAAGTACACTCTACGCCGTATTTTTATGGCATAATTGAAATACAACGTTGTAACTGATAATTGCTGTTAGTATGACTATTGCAAGAAGAAACAGATGGGGCTCGGTTGCTGTTGTAGCTCCATAAAGTTCCTATAAGGTAAAGCGCGTGCACATGCGAGGTGCAGGACCCGACCCCCCACATGGCGAAGGCCCACAGTTTGCAGTTCTTGCTTTGCCTGTTGCGATGTTATTTTGTGGTCTGGTATGGTTCGGGTCCCAGACCGTGTATTGGGGAAGTTAGGGGACGGGGAGGTCAATTTGAAGACGCAGGTAATTATTTAGTCGCTTTTATACGCATCACAATTGCGCCACATAGGATGTACGACTTGATGAAATGCATGCACTGGACAGATACACTATAGCCATATGGAATGTACGAGGGTTGGGCACCATGCACAAACGTCATAGAATACATGCGTTTTTGACTCGCCGTAAGGTGCAGATGGCCTTTTTACAGGAATCACACATGGTGGCTGGGGAAATAGTGAAACTTAGGAAAAAGAGAAGGGGGCAGGTGTTCTCTACCTCTTATTCGGGCTACGCTGGGGGTGCTACGATATGGGTACAACATGGGGTACCTTTTGTGGCGCCTGATCAAAAAATTGACAGCGAGGGCAGATATGTCTTTGTGCGGGGGACATTAGATGGACAAATGGTGGTGCTAGGATCCATCTACGCCCCTAATTTTGACCAGGACAAGTATTGGGAAGTGCTCAGCGGTGCACTCACGGGATGGGACACGTGCCCCTGGATCTTGGGAGGGGACTGTAATACGATAGTGGATATCACATTAGACAGATCGCACCCGACTCTGCGCGGTGCAAGGGGACTTGAGCAATCAGAAGCGCTGGTACGCTGGATGACGGGCTGCAGACTATGATGTGTGGAGGATGCGGAATCGAGAACACCGGGAATATTCATTTTATTCAGCAGTGCACTCCCTACACACTGGGATAGACAGGATTCTTTGCTCTGCAGATATTGCACATCGGGTGCTTCACTCTACGTACTTACCCAAAACATTCTCCGACCATAACCCGCTGGAGGTCACCATCACATGGGGTAGGATACCTTCACCGGTCCCCACATGGCGCCTGTGGCCACAGTTGCTGGAAGATACGGTATTCTGCACAGACATATTACATACGATAGAGCAGCACTTAAACGAGAACAGCGGCACTGCGACCAACAGATTGATAGAATGGGACGCATTCAAGGCAGTGTTGCGGGGTAAGGCGATCAGCGCAACGGTGGGTGCACGACAAGAATTACATAGGTCACTGGTAGACACTGAAACGGAGATGGGCAGACTAGAACAGCTAGCAACGACGGATGATGCACACTCGGGGGCACTCCAAGAAAAGCGGATTGTGCATGCTGAACTGTTGGAATCTCTTAGGCACATAGATTATCAGGAATACACTAGACGTACACATTCAGAAGCAGACAAGGCAGGCACCATGCTAGCCAGACTTCTCCGTGATACCCCTCCCACGATAGTAATAACTGAAATCACTCAGGCTGATGGCGCAAGCCTCTGCACACAGGGAGAGATTAATGAGGCCTTTAAAACATACTACGCCACTTTATATGCTGTACCGGAGGCGACACCCGCGGACCAAAGAGATGCTTTCCTATCCACCTTGACCTTCCCCACACTGACACCAGCGGCACAAAAAGACTTGTCGGGGCCCATAACCCCACAGGATATAAAGGTCGCTATGAAGGGACTCCCTCGTAATAAGACCCCTGGTATGGACGGTCTACCCATTGAATTTTACACCACATACGCAGAGACATTAGTTCCCTAACTAACAGACTTATACAAGTCAATCTGGGAGGAAGGTGCACTGCCTCTTACTACCGCGCAAGCACTGGTAATATCACTGCCTAAGCCAGGCAGGGACCACACTGACATGGCTAACTATCGCCCGCTATCGCTTCTACCTACTGAGTACAAAATACTGAGTAAAGTGCTGGCCAATAGATTGCAGCCCTTCTTACGCCACCCGATCCATGTAGATCAGACAGGGTTTGTACCGGCGCGTAGCACCTCCTTGAATATTCGGAAATCGCACCACTTCATGTCGGAGGCGCCGCAGATATTTCCACACGCAGGATGCCTCTCTCTAGACCTCAAGCAGGCGTTTGATTCGATTCATTGGGAATACATGTTTAGGGCGCTCCCGCGCTTTGGGATACCCGATAGCTACATAGCGTGGCTGAGGCTACTTTACATGGAAGCGAGAGCAAGGACCGGTAGACACATCTCGGGCGTATATAGGATACACAGAGGAACGAGACAGGGTTGCCCGTTATCACCTCTGATTTTCATAGTAGCACTGGAACCCCTAGCGATTGCGCTACAGCAGAACTTCCCAGATATGGGGATACCACTCAGACACACTACGCACCTTTTTTCGGCATATGCCGATGATATAATTATCTATCTCCGGGACCTCCGGCAACCTCTAGCTCCGCTCTATGACCTGTTTCAATCCTTTGAGATCATGTCGGGCCTTGCTGTAAATATAACCAAATCACAGGCCTTTTTCTTTACTAATCATGACGTCACTGCAGAAGTAGGATTTGGGGACGCCTCATTACAAGTTGCCCCTACTACATTTAAATACTTGGGCATCCAGGTGTATAGGACAAACGAGGATATGTTGGAGGGTAATCTTGATAAGGCTATACGATCCGTGCGTTCTAGCATTACTTTCTGGACATCCTTGCCCTTATCCGTTATGGGGAGGGCCGCAATAGCGAAAATGGTGGTCCTGCCACGCCTGCTTTATTTCTTTACGAATTTGCCCCTAATAGTGCCACTCTCCACATTTCAAATGTTGAACACATTGCTCATAGACTTAATTTGGGGCACAGGGAGGCGGCGAATTAGTTTGAAGAAATTACAAGTAGGTACAGGTAAGGGGGGGTGGGAGTTCCTGACTTCCGTGCATATTATTACGCCTGCCAACTGCAATAGCTTTCCTACTGGACAGCAGGCCACAAACTCCACGAAATAGGATACACCACGACTGATTTTGACAATGGTGCCCTACACACTCTTTTACTACCCAGCTACAAATTGCGTAAAGACTTACCTACACTACTAACCACTGCATTAACGTGCTGGAAGGCGGCACTCCGATACACAAAAACACCATCCACATATGCGAGCAATATACCTCTTCTGGGCATCCCGCTTGCCGCTGGTACACTCACGCAACGTAAACTGCTACCATGGACGGACTCTGGCGTGACGACGGTGGCAGACCTCTTTAGTCACGAACTCCTGATGAATCATGACACTTTCGTTAACGAGACAGGTGCACCGCAACACTTGTTTTTAACACACGCTGCTCTCCTACAGTACATTTAGAAATACTGGGCACCACGAGGCCAGGAACCCGACCAAAATGAACTGGTGAAAAGGGTACATTATATGGGGAGAGGACGGCACTTGATCCGCTGGATATATCATGGGATCAGCGCCCACACTAGGATGAACCTAGACTCACTGCGTGTTGTCTGGGAGGAGGAGATAGGCCGGGACCTTTCGGATACTGAATGGGCTAAGATTATAGAGCACCCAAAAAAGGTTTCCCGAAACTCGAGATTCAAGTTTATACAAACCATGATACTGCACCGAGCCTATCTGGCCCCAGATCGGCTGGATAAGATGTTACCCCAGACGCAGAACTTGTACCCACGATGCCATGTCCCGGGAGCGGGATTATTACATATGCTGTGGACATGCCCCTCACTGGTAGAATATTGGGTCAAGATTAGAGAACTTACTGAAGCAACAGCGCAACTTACATTACACGGAACTGTGGAGGAATGCCTACTAGGCTTACGACAGCATAGATGTAAACACAAGGTACAGTTTCGCTTCATTGACCTGGCGTTACTACTGGCTTGTAGAAATATCACAATGTGCTGGAAATCTAACAGGCCCCCTGAGATACATAAATTGCACACGGAAATGATAAAATGGAGTAGTGCAGAAGGCGTAGCGCTGCGAAGAGAGGAGGCGAGAGGGCTACGAAAAACACCGATAGCCATAGAGTGGGAGGCAATGCTGGAGGCGCTCAAATCAGAGGAACATAATGTGTTAGTCTAATGTTCGTAATGTGTGTATAAATGTTTGTAAGTTGCCCACACCTGACGGCCCAACGGAAAACATGGATGTGGTACGCAGTTGTATGTAAATTAGTATACTTAAAATGCAAATGTACAGACACGTATATTGCTCTTGGAATGTGACCACAGTTACAGAGGGTGGGGGGGGAGGGATATGTTGGGGTAGTTCTGTATAATCTTTGTATTTACCAAATACGAACCATTGACGTGTATTACATTGTTGCGAACATAACATTGATCATATATAAGTTGTATGCTGGATTTGTATGTCCCTTCTACAAGATTATGCACGGAAATTGAAAATTCAATAAAATGTGTTTAAAAAATATGGCTAACCTTTCAGAACCGGAGGCTCTTAAACTTCGGGAATCCCTTGATATACTTAATTTGTCCCCTTTCATCTATCTACCCATGCACGAGAGGGGCCATACATTAGACCAGATTTTTTCTTCTAAACCAATAGAAGTTGAGGCCCCTCTCCCCCTTACCTGGTCAAACAACTGCTTGATAAACTTTAGAGTCCCCAGGGAACTTAAGTCCCGATCACAGGGAAAGATCCGGACTAGTAGTTTTAGACCGCTTAATCTGATTACCCCCGAGGCGATGTAAAGCGTTTTGCTGTCGCATCCTATCCCTAGTTGTGGGAACCTTGAAAGCAATGGCTGCTTACTAGAACCTCTGAACTTGCCCCTCCCACTTTGAGAATGGCCAAGGTGAATCTCACCTCGGCCCCTTGGTATACTGAAGCTCTGAGGAAAAGTAAGATTGCTTGTAAACAATTAGAAAGAATAAGGCGAACAAAATATATGGCCCATGATAAAATTATTTTTAAAGCGGCCCAAAGAGATCATTATAGGAATGTTCGCGAAGGCAAGATACTCTTTCTCCACCGAAATTGACCAGGCTGGTAACAAAAGTAAGGAACTTTTTAATATCGTCAAAAAATGTTCTTCGCCGGCAGCTATCAGATGCCCGTTCATTCCCACAAGTGAATGGACTAATATGGTGGCCTCCTTTTACCTTTGAAAATTACAACCATTGGCCCCAGTAACGGAGCAAGCTCTCCCTAGTGGTGAGGTAAACTTAGTTTCCTCCCTTACTCAGTTCCCTGTAATCCCATTGGACCAATCATTAAGGCTTATGAAGTCCTTGAAGTCGGGTTCTCCAGCGGACCCCTGTCCTGCCAAGGTACTGTCAGCAATTGCTGAGGTGATCAATCCCACTGTGAATCGGATCCTTAACAACTCCTTGCTGGAAGGACATATGCCTCTTTGTTGGAAACATGCCAAAATTATTCCTTTGCTAAACAAAACCACCGCTGACCCGGAGGTAGCTGGTAATTATCGACCCATATCTTTGCTAAACAAAACCTCCGCTGACCCGGAGGTAGCTGGTAATTATCGACCCATATCTTTGCTTCCTTTTTGTCTCCAAGGTTTTGGAGAAATATGTCAACTCCATTATTACCAAACACATCGAGACCAATCACCTGTTGCACCCTAGTCAGTCAGGTTTTAGGGCAAATTACAGCCCTGAATCAGCCCTATTAGAACTGGCTGAAACTATAAAAGCCACACTTGACAAGGATGGCAATGCGTCTTGGTTCTGTTGGACCTCTTCGCGGCTTTTGACACCGTCCCCCACAGTAGACTGGTGCAAAGACTAGCGCTAGCGGAGGGTGGTTTCGGTGGCACGGCCTTGAGATGGATTAGGTCTTTTCTCAGTAATCGTCTTCAGACTATATGGTCCCCCCCATTTTCTGCTGATATTCCTCCTATGAATGTCGGGGTCCCGCAGGGATCTATCTTAAGGCCAACTCTATTTAATTTATATCTGGCCCCTATTGCACTTTTGGCTGAACAACACGGGGCTTAAATGATATCGTATGGAGACGATACCCAGTTGTTCACATGTGAGAAGGGGGCCGAGTTTGACGGTCATGCAATCAATGCTGGTCTCAGAGGTTTTCTCGTGGCTAAAAGACAATCAAATGAAATGTAACCCGGATAAGTCCGAGATAATCTTTTTCGGCCACTGCCCCTGTGAGACTTGGAATAGCTGGTGGCCGCAGAACCTGTCCCCCCTAGCTCTTCCGCAACTACGGTTAAGAACCTCTGAGTAAGACTGGATGCTACGCTTTCTATGAAATCCCAAATTCAATCTGTAGCTGGGACTTGTTTCGGGATTTTAAGAATGGTACGTAATTTTTTGCCTCGGCTATCTGTCCCTCACAGAAAAACCATTGTCCAGGCCTTGGTTACCTCGCGCCTGGACTATGCTAACTCGCTGTACCTGGGACTTCCCAGCTACCCAATTGCTCGTCTGCAGTTGATCCAAATTCCAGCGGCCAGGGCGATTTTTCTGGCAGCCCTTAGGACTCCTGCATCCCCTTTGCTGGCTTCCCTACACTGGCTTCCTGTTCAGAAGAGAATTCAATTTAAAGCTTTGACTCTGGTTTTTAAGGCTTTTAATCAGATTGGAGCTCCTTACCTTGGACTAAGATTTCCCCGCTACATTCCCCAAGGTACTCTGAGATCCGCCACTGAACTTCTGATCCCTGTTCCGAAGGTTTCTCTCGCCAGGATTGGTGGTCCTTCATTCCAGGCTATTGCCTCTCGTCTGTGGAAGGCCTCCCCATGGACCTTAAACAGGTTCAGGACCTCCTTACCTTTAGAAAAAGGCTCAAGACGTGGCTTTTCCAAATCTAATATGTTTTGCTGTTGGCTGGCTCTGGGTTCCTCACACTTTGACTGTTATGTGGTTCTTTGCTTAGCGCCGGGACACTTTTGGGAGAAGCTGTGCGCTTTTCTAAATACCTAACTAACATAACAACCATGTTGAGAGGCTTGAGGTCATCTGGATGTGGTCTACAGCTGACTGGGCCAAGCCCACATTCAACAGCCAGCTATCGAGGTAGGAGAAAACTAAAATCCCCAACCTCTGAAGTAGAGCATGACCACCGCTATCACATCACGAACACCTGAGGGTAACTGGTAAGGGCAAAGGAGAGCGTGGCACACTGAAAATGCACTTGGCTAGCCTTCAACTGCAAGTAACATCTGTGTGACTGCAGGATGGGCACATTAACGTACGTGTCCCGTGACCCCAAACTTACCATCGAATTGCATGGATCTAGGGTAGACAAAACCTGGTCAGTATGAGCAATTTGAATTTGTCCTTCCACAGGAAGGCATTCAGAGGGTGAATTACAGGCAATACCATCCCTGGAGGTGGGCCAGCGGACCAATTTCATACGATGAAGTCCTGCAGGACCGAAGGAGAAAGGGCCCATATCGACGGACCTTACTGTCCAGGCAGTAGTGCTTTGTTAATGTGTGCAAGGAGGCCCACATTGCTACAGGACAGATGTCCAAGACCAGAAATCTGTCTGCTAACGCAGTTGATGCAGCTTTCGCTCTGGTGGAGTGAGCGCGTAAATCCTCAATGGGTTACTTCTTAGCCAATACATAGCAGAACTTCATACAGAGCACAACCCATATGGGGATGGTCACCTTCTGCACGGCCCGTCCTTTCTTCGCTCCGAGATACCCAAAAAATATTTGGTAGTCCATCCAGGACTCATGTGCAGGCAAGGTGAAATGACAATGCTCTTTTAGGTCCCGCCGGTGGAGTTGCTCCTCTTATTTGGAAGGATGCTACGGAGCGTAAATAGGAGGCTGTGAGGAATGGGCCTAAATTAAAGAGTGACCACTTTCAGGAGAAGGATACGTTACTTACCTGTAATCCTAGTTCTCTTCCAGGGGCATCCTCATCAATAGTCTTAAACACTGAATGTTCCCACCCATGTGCAGAGACCCGGAGTACATAAAAAAAAAATATATATATATATATATATATATATATATATATATATATATATATATATATATATATATATATATATATATATATATATATATATATTTATTTATCCACAGGTAAGACAATACAGCCATAATGAAAACAAGGCTATAAAACACTTCCATAAATGACATACACTTATAGGAAGAAAAAACAGGAAAGCAAAGAGACACGCATACTCTATTGAACTGCACAAACTGCCTTTAAGGCAGCCATGACCCCTAGACTCCCATCATGCCTCAGGGGTGACAAGTCGGTTGTTCTTTACGGCTCCTTCAGTCAGGACCCTGGAGTTTCAGTGCTTACTTTTTTGACTTTGTCAAAAAAAGAAATTTAAATACTTGAGTTTTTTTTTTTTCATTCAAGGTCTTTCACCTGTTTGAGTGAGGACCTACCCTTTTCTGACAAAACACCTCTTTATACAGAAAAAAAGGCAAAATTCTGTTTGATCCTTGCCCTTCTTGTGGGAAAAAAGAAGGCTAAAACAGACACCCATGCTGTCTGTATTCTCTGTCTCCCTGACACACATTTCCCTGAGACCTGCCAGCATTGTAAGAACCTCTCCAGGCGCACTCTAGGATAGAGAGTGGATCCGCCTGTATAGTTCCATGTAGAGACAAAAGTCGACTGCATCCAGAGGAAGATTTCCCTCGAGGCGTAAGAAAAGGAGAACCAGATCTACCTCCAGAAGTAAGATCCCTGTGTGTTTTACAGAGCACAGTTCATCGCCGAAGACAGCAGAAAGATCGACATCTTCCCATTGTCTGCGTGCGCTGTTGAAACCAGAAAAATCAACCCCGCAAAAAAGTGTGTTCTCACTACTGTCTAGCCTTCAAACCCAGCAGACTGCGGGCCCAACCATCAAGTCTAATGAGCAGTGTGAGGACCTGGCCACCTTCTTTGTCAGTAAGGTGGATATCATCTACAGGTCCTTCCCTTTGACTCTCAACAACATACACACGGCCAGGGGTTCTCCTAACGTCAACATCTTGGATACCTTCCCACCTATCCCCGCCGAACAACTTCTAACATTATGCAATAAAGTCAAGTCTGGTTCCCCTTTTGACCCGCTCAGACCTAACCAATTTAGGAAATTGTTTCCTACCATTCTACCATCCATGGGTCAAGTGATAAATGGGTCACTTGCCACAGCCATTGTGCCCAGGGCTTAGAAACAGGCCATGGTGGCACCCATGTTAAAAAAAATCGCTCTTGATCCTGCCAAGCCAGATAATTATCGCCCTATCTCTCTGCTTCCCTGGGCGGCAAAGATTACTGAGCCTATGTCCACTCCCTCGTGTCGGATTTCCTGACAAGGAATAACCTGCTAGACCCCTCCCAGAATGGCTTCCGACCGGGTCACAGCAAGGAATCTGCTCTCCTGGCTGTGATAGAACATCTCTGGTCCGCCCTGGATGCCGGCCAAACATCGGCGCTGATCCAGTTGGATCTGAGCGCCGCGCTTGACACGGTGTCCCATGCCATTCTACTGCACCGTCCGGCATCACCGGACCGGCATTGGAGTGGCTCGCCTTCTTCCTTCGGGAAATGTCATTTGTGGTGACAGTTCTCCCATTCGCCTCGGGCACGCACCCGATCAAACAAGAGGTGCCACAGGGTTCTTTCCTCAGTCCTCTGCTTTTCAATCTTTACTTGCAACCTCTAGCCGCTGTAGCCAAGAGCAGAGGACTGACCATGGTCTCCTACGCTGACGATACCCAGTTGGTTGTGGCACTCTCCAATAACACTGAGCAGGACGCCCTTAAGTTTCACGGCGACACTAGCGGCAGTTGCCGAGTGGTGGATGACCGCCTCCTGCCTCCAACTTAATGCAAGCAAGTCGGAGGTATTACTGGTGGGGAAGGACCATGGTGGTGGAGTGACCGGTGGTGGCCTGCAAGCCTTGGCTGCGCCCCCCCCCCCCCCCCTGAGGAGGCTGTAAAAATCTGGGAGTGCGGCTCGATTCATCCCTTAACTTTCGAGTCCGAACGCAAAAAAGTAGCAGGTACCTGCTTTGGACTCCTGCGGGGGCTTCGACCTCTTTTGGGGTTTTTTGACGCCCCTACTCGCCAGATCATCATTCAAGCTTCTGCTCTTTCTAGACTCTACTATGCCTCCTCGTTATATCTGGGTCTAATAAGGCAGAAATTTTGAGGCTTCAAAGGGTACAGAAGGCTGCAGCAAGAACCCTTCTAGGTCTGCGCAGGTCCTGCTCAGTGTCTTGCGCCATTCGGCGCCTACACTGGCTGCCGGTGGCCAGGCGTATTGACTTTAAGGCCCTCTGTATCGCCTTTAAAGCCCTGAAACTGTCTTCTCCCGACATCCTGGCACAACTTCTTCTGCCATATGTTCCCTCACGGATTCGTTCACAGGGGCAACACCTGGTAGTTGTTCCCCGAACACAGAGAGTCCGCGCTGGAAGCCGCTCATTCCGTTGTAGAGCTGCCCTCCTTTGGAATACACTCCTGTTGGACTTGGCCCTTTTTTCCTGAAATTTTTCACTTTTCACTCCCCTAATTCTGGAAGTCCCCCCCATTGTAATGTAGTTGTATAGGCCCTGTGAGGTTGAAATGCCCTGGGTAATGTCAAAATCAATGCTAAGGTGCAGGGGCCCTCTATCCTCAACATGGCTGCCATAGGCCCCTGCTTCTGTAGCGTGGTCTTGTTAAGGTGCATTCTAGTTGCCAGGAGCTGGCAGGGACCCCAAACATTGTTGCCATTCCAGTCTGCCTTGCCTGCCCACAGTTAGAGTTGGGAAGCTCCTGGCACCTTCTAGAATAGGGAATATATTTGCCACCTCAGAGGGTGGTCACCTGACCTGGGCCTATAAAAGGAAAGGGAGGGAAACTTTCCAGTCAGTGGGGCATCAATGACCTGGGGGACCCACGCAGGAGATTTAGGCGGTAGGGCCTAGTCAGGGGCCTATGCCACTGGGAGTGACAGGGCTTAGGTGCTGCCTTCCAAGTTGAGTGAGGTACCCTGAGCTAGCCCAATGATCTGGCCCGGCGGGAGGGGAACCCAGGGACCATCTACAGTGACCTGCTGAGGAATCCTGTCAGCATCCCTCAACTCAACCCCCCTTCAAGAAACTGCTATTTACAAAGGGCGCAAGATCCATCAAGCGCCAAGAAGAATACCCCTTTCTGATGCAACAAGGACTACTGGGGATCAACCAGGTACTGGGCTGAGCCATTTCTGCGCCCCCTTGCTTCAACCTGTGTCCCCAGAGCTGTCCTGCCTCTTCCCCCTGACTAAACTGCCCAGGCTGAAGAGACTGCTAAGCGCTGGCCATGCGCAGCGCTAGCCCCCTGAACTGCCTGATTCACCACAGCTGACTGAACTGCTGGACGGCCTGTCTACTTGGGCTGCTTGCCCTGCCTTGTCTGCACTGCTAACCTAACTGAGACTGAGCCAAACTGCGCTGTTCCTCAGCGCTCCCCTGCTGTGGCCTGTGAAGCGCTGTATCCTGCTCACTGCCCAGCGCTACGTGTGTGCCCGGGAGCGCCGTCTCCTCGAGGCGCTACTCGCCCCCACTCACCGCCACAGCCCAGGTCGTTCGTGCAGCCGAGGCTGCCCTGTCCGGCGTTGTGATTTGCCCCAGGCAGCCCTCGGTGCCAGGAGAGGGCCGCCGCTGTGGTGTTGTGGGCCGCGACCGTCCCGCCTGCGTGTAGCATTTGCGGCAGCCCCCGGAGCCTTGGGAGGCCGCCGCGATCACCTGGGAAGCCTCCCGGCCGCTGCGTGTCCCGTTGTGGCGGCCCTCGGTGTCAGGAGAGGGCCGTCGGAATTCTAGTCAGGCTGCACTAGGCCTCGTTAGGCCTGAAGCTGGCCTCTGCCTAACGTGACGGGGCGCGTTCTCTGCCCCGCCCCCGTCGAGCGCCGCGCAGCCATTGGTCCTGGCTGCCGCGCCCCCAGGAGTTGCACCATCATTGGCCGCTGTGGCCGGGCCCCTCATATGCCGCATTTTGATTGGTTCCCGGGCCGTGGGCGCTACGGAAGGCCTGGGAACAGCCTGTTGTCGCCGGAGGGCTCAGGAGAAGTGCAAGAGCCCCCTCACCAGCTAGCGCAAGCCCCGAAGGGGCCGAGGGAGAATCCCCAGGTCGCGTGAGGCCTACCAGAGGGCCGGAGCCCTCCACGCCGGCTGCACACCACCGCAAGGGCTCCCCGAGGAGTCGAAGACCACCTGAGGGCTCGAGAAGGAGAATAGGAGCCATCCCCCTACCGAAAACCTCCGCAAGGGCCCTGGAAAGGCCGAAGAGAAAAGGTAACCCCGGGGAGGAGGGCGGAAGGCCCAGAGGAGGCCCTGAGTTCACCCCTCCCCTGGGGAAAGCTGTTGCTGGACTCTGTTGGCCCCATTGGCCCCCTGTAAGTACTGGAACGGGGCCAGGGCTCCAAAAGACACCGTTGGGGCCTCAATTGAGGGAAGTTAAACCCTGCCTGGGGTAAAGTTAATTATGCATGGTTTAAACCTGGCTAAGAAGAGGTTTCACTTCTGCTGATGAAACGGTTTTCCAATAATGGAATGGTTAGTCCTGTTAACATGGTTATGCCATGAAATGTTTTCCCCATGCTTAGGGGATGGTTTTCCTATGCTGAACTAGCTGTTCTTCTTGCCCCAGTGTTCTAACTTGTACCTACCAACCGGGTTACTCTTGGGTGCTGAAATGTTTATGCCTGCTTGTTCGGGTTAAAGGAAATGTTTATTCTGGGGTAATGAAATGGTTGTTCCTGATTAAGGAGATGGAAACTCTTGCGTAAGGTAAAGTTTACTACTGCTCAGGCAAGTGGTTTCTACTGCTCAGGCAAGTGGTTTCTACCCCTGCTACCACAGTAAGCTGCTGGTGCCTGCCTAATGAAAGGTTTTGTTCCGACATAATAAGATGGGGCCTGGGTTCTGATGACCCGTTTACTCCTGATTAGGAAATGTTTGGGTTTTGCCTAATGAAATGTTGGCCTTACCTAATGTGATGTTGCCTGACCTGTGAGGTCTTGGGTATTCCTGAGTGCATATAAAAAGGTTTATTCTTACGTAAGGAAGTGTTCACCTTTACCCGATGATAGGCTTATCCCAGTCTAATGACCTGGTTCTATGACAGGGTTGGTCACCCCTGCCTAATGCCATGATTAGTGTGGCCTGTTGACATGTCTATTCTGCAGGAAAGGTTTATTCTTGCTTAACGAAGCGTTACACCATCAATGAAATGTTTACTCCTACTTAGTGCCACATTTCCTGAAAGCCTACAGTTACCTACTGAAATGTTTAATGCTGAGTGAGGAGACGTTTATTCTTGATTAAGAAACTGTGGTACCTATGGCTAGGAGGTGGTTCTTCCTAACTGTTGAATGTTTTACTCCTGATACAGGGAAAGAGTTTTTCCAACCTAATGCTGCGGCTAAGGAAAGGTTCTACATTTAATGAAATGTTTTGTCCTCCTTTAATGCCCTGCTTATTCCTGCTGAAGGAAATGTTTTACTCGTGCAAAGGAGTTTAATGAAATGTTCACCCTTGCCTGGTGAAAAGTTAATTCGCTGCTTATTCCTGCTGAAGGAAATGTTTTACTCGTGCAAAGGAGTTTAATGAAATGTTCACCCTTGCTTGGTGAAAATTTAATGCACTGCTTATTCCTGCTGAAGGAAATGTTTTACTCTTGCAAAGGAGTTTAATGAAATATTCACCCTTGCTTGGTGAGAAGCTAATTGATTTGCCTACTGAACCGGTTACTCACCTGAAGACCTGTGGACTCTTGCTACAGGATTTGCTTATCCTTGCCTGATGAGCTGGTTGTCCATGCTAATTCTTTCATGAAAAGTTTATTGTTAACTAATGAAATACTAATACCTTCATGAAATGGTTTTTGCAATATGCTACGTTGATTATTGAACTGCTCCCTTTACTCCCCTCTGATGAAATGCTTTGATGAGTAAGGAGTAGTTTCTGTTCTGTAACTCCAGTTCTGTAGTAGGGGTCCACGCACATGGGCGGGACTATTCACTAGATTATGACTATACACAGAGATCCCCTACTACAGAATTGATACTGTGATTTTCCACTCCTGAACCTTGAGCTTAGATAAAAGTTATTTGATTTTTAATCAAACTCACTGGAGTGGCGTCAGTCATTGCGTGCGTTTTATTGTCTCAGTGGATGCGTGTGCTGTGTAGTCACTTAACACCTAAGCTTTCGGGTGCCTACCTGCTCGTGCCAGGCTACCCCCTGGGAACTGGTGACCCCAGTTCTTACAACTCCCAGCCCAGATCCGGCGCCTCAACAGCTACCTGGAGTATAGGAAGGCCATTAAAACCTACCTGTTTCCTGCACCATAGTCTCTCCCTCTGGCCCATCGTCATGTCAGTTGCTTTGCTGTCAGCACCGGGACGCCCCTTCGCTGGGGCAGCTGTTTGCGCTTTACAAGTAATGTTAACATAACATAACATTTATTTGTTCTTGTAGCGGATATATCACTTTGAATTTATATCGTGCATTGTGTTACTGTTCCTAATCCTAAATAAACAAACAGTGCACGATGGCTTTGCAAGTGCCAAGATGCCAAGTAATTGATGAACGCGTAGCTATGGAAATACAGAGTAACATAACAGCACAGGTGATGCCAGGTGGTATTTCAAAAGCACAAACGCATAAAATATTTAACTAGAAAATTCGCTGAAAAATAGCGCATTTTTTTAAATGACGATAATTTCATTTAAGGCATGTCTTGCACCTAAGGGTCTCCGCGAGACAATTAATAGACAATCATTCAGTCACCAACGGGTCATAGGTAGCAGCCAAAACAGGCAACAAGCGCACACACTTACACCCTTGCTCACAGAACAAGTCTCACGTGATTTCCATGGCCAGGCACCGACTGCATGCATGTGCTGGAACACGCAGAAACACATTATAATCCTGTTTTTCTCTGGTTAGCAACATGCGAGGAGTGGTGTGTTGTACAGAAAATGGAGCTGCTGTCCCCCCTCTGGAGAGTATTTTACTTTCCAGAGGAGTCCCGGCTTCTCCGTCGGTCGCCTGCACCGAACATGTGCACTAACGCACAGGCCTTCTGCCAGTGTGCACTGCACGTGCTTCGGAGACAGGCACCCACCTTGTGTTCGTGGTACACTTTGGAAACGTTCCTGCTGTGCAGCCCTTGGCTCCCAGGACACCATCTGTGAGGAGAGATTCTTGCGGGAAAACTGCTGAGGTGAGACTCGCCCCCTTGGGAAACATGCCTCCAGGTTTTGGTGCACATATGTGTAGTGCCATTGACTGCCGGACTCTCCGTGTTAGTAAAAATGAAATAAAAACGGATTAGTAAGAGTAGCAGACTGTGTGCCTTCTGTGTCTGAACTATGCTCACTTCACTGCACTATGCCCAGTGATATGTGTACCGTATGCAATGAACGCTGCACTGTGCTCTATACACTTCACTGGTCTTGTGCTCAGTACACTGTGCTCTATGCTCTGTTAATTGCAATATCCCCATTACACTCTGAACATTTGATCAGTGCACTGCACACCACGTGGCAGCACTCTGAACACCAGCTTTAGACAGTGAGGGCATTGTGCACAGTGACACAATGTGTCCGTCAGACTGTCCTATGCTTTGAACACTGTATGAGGCCTTTTGATCTGTTCATAGTAAACTGCGATGTGTGCACTGCATTGTATATCCCGTGACCCGCACATTATACTGTGCTTGGTACACTACACTATGCGTTGCAATCTATAATTGCTATGCCGCTCGATGCTCTACAATCCTCACTTAGTGAAGTGTTCGCTACACCGTACTATGTCATGTAACCTGTACACTGAAGGACATGTAGCGCACTATATTTTCCCCTGTAACCTTTACACTGAATTATTTTCACTATGCCCAGTCATCTTTAGACTGTGTACCGCGTTTGGTGCCGTGCACTGCACCTTAGAATCTGTAAACAGTGAGCTATGTTCGTTGTACTGCTCTGTGGCCTGTAGGCTGTACATTGTGAGGTGCGATCGGTGAATTGCATTGTACCCTGCGACCTCTACAGTGTGGGCTGCCTCCACTGTACTGTGCCCTGTAATCTATCAAGTGTATGGTTTGTTTTCTGCATTGCAATATGCTCCGCAGTCTGTGTTCAGTAGAATACTTCATGCCCTGTAATATTGTGAACTATGTTCACTGCACTTTGCACTGTAACCTGTACAGTATGAACTATGCTCGGAGCACTGCAGTGCTCCCGGAAATCTGCTCACTCTGAACTATGCTCGGTACACCGCACTTTCCCCTGGAATCTATACACTGTCGTATACTCGCCGCACTGCACTTCCCAGTGAAATTTGAACACTGTGAACTATGTTATTTCATCACAATGCTGCCTGAGATCTGTGCAGTGTGAACTATGTTCGGTGCACTGCCCTGCCCCTCAAAACTGTACACCATGAACTACGCCTCCTTCACTCCACGATGCCCTGTAACCTGTACACTGAGAACTGAGTACAGAGCACGGAGCACTGCACCGCCCCCTGCAATCTGTACACACTGAGCTATGTTCGCTCCCCTGGACTACCCGCTGTTACCTGTACACTGAGAACTATTTTCGCTTGTCTGCATTAGGACCTGTAACCTGTACACTGTGCACTGAGTATGGTGCACTGCACTGCCCCCTGGAATCTGTTCACCTTAAACTATGTTCGCTCCACTGCACTAATCCCTGACCTGTAAACTGTGAAGAGAGGTTGGGGCACCGCACTGTGCCCTGGAATCTGTACACCTTGAACTGTGCACCATGCGCTCCTGACATGGTTCCCTGTGCTCTTAGATCTGCACACTGTGCCCTCCCTGAGCTCAGTGATCCGTGCACAGCGCTCAGGGATCCGTGCACAGCGCTCAGGGATCCGTGCACAGCGCTCAGGGATCCGTGCACAGCGCTCAGGGATCCGTGCACAGCGCTCAGGGATCCGTGCACAGCGCTCAGGGATCCGTGCACAGCGCTCAGGGATCCGTGCACAGCGCTTCGGGATCCGTGCACAGCGCTTCGGGATCCGTGCACAGCGCTTCGGGATCCGTGCACAGCGCTCCGGGATCCGTGCACATTATATATAGGAAAAACAATGGTTCAGGAGTGGCCTAATTAGGTCCAAAGGAACAAGAAAAAAATTATTTTTCTAGATACTGAATAAAGTAGGGAGCACAGTATGTAGGGCAACATGTGTACTTTTAATCATTATGATTGCAAGTTGGCTTTACACAAGTATGTTCAGGTGCTCACATGAGTGAAAAAGGTGCATAACGTGACTAAATGAAAGTGAAGATACACGAAATATTACAAGAAAAATAACAAGAAATCCACAACGGTATATAGAATGGGGTATTTTCATGGGGGGGTGTTGGCGACGTTTCGATCTTTACTGAGTCAAAATCATCATTAGGACAGGGTGAGCAGTCTGAAATAAATAAGGGAGCAGGTGAATGGAGGAGTGTCTAGCGTACTCTATGCAGGTACAATCTCTTCAATGTAGCACTCCGGTATGGAAGGATGGCTCAGTGGAGTATGGGGACCTCTACATCAAGTACTTGGTTCCAGTTGAGTATTTAGAGGTCCATGGTTTGGATATGCTTGGAGGCGGATATACATATTTAAGGAGGGTATTAGACAGTTGTCCAAGTGGGTCCAATACAGCCTCTAATTCACGTCTGGGACCGTGATTTATTCGCCGTGTTCCGGGCCGGGGAAACTTCCTGCTCCACGCGGCGGTCGCGCTGCGTACTGCTGCTGTGTCCTGCACTCAGTGATCCGTGCACTGCGCTCCGTGATCTGTGCACTGCGCTCTCCGCTAGTGAGTGCCTGTGAACCGTGGCTCTCGGCTGCCATGTGCACTGTCGCTGCATTGTGCAGTGGAGGTGACACTGATAGATGCGCCGCTGCTAAGATGGGTAGATCTTAGGGCGGATCCGGCATGTACTTCCAGAGCATCCCTGGGAGGGAGGGAGGCAGAAAGAAAGAGAGAGGCAGGGCAACAGCGCTGGAAGAGAGGGCGGGGGAGAAAAGAGTGAAAGGCAATAAAAAGAAGCATACAACAGGGTAGGGCACAAAGGGAAGGGGGAGAGAAGAGGAAGACAGGTCCAAGGAGAAAGTGAGCGACAGCTCAATGAAGAAAGAATGAATGAGAGCCGAGACACATGAAAAAAGAAAGACCGAAGGACAGCGAGTTAGAAGGGGGACTAAACCGAAAATGAAAGCTAGAAAAAGTAAAGGAGAGAACGAGAGACTAGGTTGAAAGGCGCAGATCCTGTGAAATTCACTTATTCCTAGTTCCGGTTGGCCATCAGCAGCAGACGTCTCCTTCGCAGCTCCCAAGCAGAAGTGTACCTTTCCTGGCGAAGTCTCAGTGACTGAGGATTCTGGTACAGAGATTGGCTCTTGAACCAGCCCCAGGCGACCTCTTGAGGTTCATTGGCGGACTGAGCATTTCGTCGTCGAGACAAGACACCCAACGAACATCCATCTGTCTATCAGCTCAGAGATCTGCAGAACCCAGGAGTCTCCACAAGGGGCTTTACGCATGAAGCGGGACACCTGCACTGTGCACTGCATTGCCATGGCTGGTACATTAACAACAATGCCCCCGAGACCTGGCCCACTCGGGGGCTTAAATACAACGAAGCGCAGGAGTCCACACTTCTTTTTTTATTTTATCGGCAGGATTCGCGCACCCAGCGTGAATTCTGCTGTTTTTAACAAAAAAAGAATGTTTTTTTTGGCCCAGGGTGAAACACCCCCTGACCAGGCCTAGGGGGTCAGAGTGTTTCTACCCTACCCCCTGTACTTGTTTTTCACTTTTTTTTCCTAATTTCTTGTGACTCGGTAACCGAGTCACAAAAACCCACTTCCTGGCTTAGAGTGTTGGCAGCCAATTAGAAAGAAGTGTGCAAACCCACCAGTGCCCCAGATATCGAAACTATTTCTTTTTAGAATTTCTCAGCAACTACTGAACGGATTTACACCATTTAACAAAAAGGGCTCTTTCTGATCAAGGCCTACATTTTTGCCAACTTTGGTGTAATTCGGCTCAGCAGTTCTGGCTGTAGCTTTGTCTAAAGTTTCCTATGGAAAATAACATGAGGAAAACACGTTTTGGGACCCCCATTTTCTCTCGAACCCAGCTTATCGAATCACCCCGAAACTTTCAAGACAGGAGCTGACCTGAGCGGGCTACTAGTTTTGAAAATTTCTTGAAGATTCGTCAAACGGCGACAAAGTTATTGGGAAAACAAAAACGCTACTCCTATGGAAACTAGTTCCTAACAATACCTACCTACAGTCACCAAAGCAACAGGGGCCAAAAGGAAGAGAACCGCGCAAAAACCCACCAGTAGCAAGAGGAAACAGCCACTCCGCTCCAAACCTCAATCTACACCCCTGAGCTCCTGGATACAAGGAACCATTGCCGTGACCACGGTGCCTATCGAGCAAACAAACGACATTACTGTAGATTTGAGTACACCAGAAGCCTTAGCCCACTCTATCCACACTCAAACTGAGCATATAATTGCCCCAAGTATTCTTGCCAGGCCTGGTGATATCTCAATTGATAACATGGTGGACTCTGTTAATGATTGCATGAAGAACTTGGTTGAGAAACATTTTAATGCCCTTTTGAAACGTTTGGACAGGCTTGAAAATCTGGTAAAGAAATCTGACACTCATAAAAGTTCAGTTAATGTTGCTGATAAAACCAGGGGGGAGCAGCACTTTAAGTCATTGAGAATAACTAGTCAAAGTATCCCACAGCAGATTGATGACCCTATGCCTCCCCCTTTCAATATTGCTTGTGATATGTGTGGTAATCATAAAAGTAATCTTTCTTCCAAACCAATCCCTAGCTTGATGCCTTTGTCAAGTGCAGCATCTGGCCATAATACCATTAGCAATAGCTTGCCTTGCAATTCAGCATCAGTTAACTCTATGCTGTTGGATTCCACACTCCGAAACATTGTAAAGGCACTAAACACTCTTCCCATTTTAGATAATTCTGTTTACAAGCCATCTGCAGATGACCCTCATTTACCACCCGAAGCTTGCCCTTATGTCGTAGTCCTAGCAGGTGTCCCCCCCCTAAAGAAAGATCAAACTGAGTCTTGGGAGCAACTTCGGAACAAGAGTGTCGACTGGTTATCTAAACATAAAGGCCTAGGGACGACAAACGCCGGTGAGATATTAATGGTTCGACGAGTGGGATCTTCCCAAAAGAATATCATAGGGGATTGTATTGTTGTAAACTTTAGACGTCCTCCGTTGGTAAAATGGCTACTGTGAGCACAAATTTCTCATAACAACTCCCCAACTCTCATCCACTCATTACCCCGGGTTTTTTCTATAAACCTCCCCAGATACTATGTAACCTCACTATCCCTACACACACCTCACAGAATAGGTTCGCTGTTCTGGCCAATCTAGAGAGTCTGGACTGACTATCGAACCGATCACTGACTGTTGCACCTGAGTCTACGGAATTTCCAACAGATCACCCCACTACTATCGATCCTAGACCCCAAGATTCTAACATAGGTGTGCTTAGCTGGAACATCGCAGGATTAGCAGCCAAGTTAAATTCAATGGAGTGGGTTGATCTGTTCTATAAATATGACATCTTAATGTTCCAGGAGACATGGTGCACAAAGGAACTATTCCTAGAAGGGTTTGCGTGTAACAATAGCATCGTACCTAGCCCCAAAACAGGTCGTCCATGTGGCGGTCTTTCGACATATATGGATAAATATTTCAGCCGGGGGTAGCATAAAACACCTTGTGACAAACAATGAGAACTTTCAAGCCACGATTTATACACAGGGGGTATCGATTTGTTTCATTAATTTTTATAATAATGATTTTACATCACTACCAAACAGGAATTTTATTAATTTGTTTGAGTTTATCGATAATTTAGAACATCAATATGCACACGATAAACTGGATGGAATTTGCCTAGACGGTGATTTTATGCACAACTTTTTAGTGATACTGATATCATTACCGTGACTCCGGTCAGGGAGCCCACATGTAAAAGAGGGGCGGAACTTCAGAACCACTTATCCTTGTGTAATTTAACCAACGTAATGGAAAAGGTTGGAGTACACCCAAATAACAATCGTCCATTGCCTACTTATAGGGGATGTGGTTGCTCATCTACAATAGACAATGTTTTTAGATCGTCCTCATTGGCAAACCTATTAGTTAAGGCAGATGTTTTATGTACCAGCCAAGGCGATCACAACCCAATTTTGACAATCATCACATTTTCCCCCAAACCTAGTACCGTAAGAGAAGTAGGGGCTAAACATTTAGTGGCATCCACTGATAAATTCAGAGTGATCTGGAAGGGCATAGATAAAGTATTATTTGCAAACATAATAAAGCTGTATCCTTTACTCATAGAAACATGTTTATCAAGTATCACCTTTGATGCAGGGATTATTGAGGCGTTCAGTAGCCTATGTGCTGGCATCAAACATATAATTTTAAAACCAGCCATTAACATTAGCAAGAAACCCAAATGGTTCGATGGCACATGCTCGGGGGCTAATAAAGAACTGCGTGTTGCATTAGCGGCTACACCCAGGGACATAATCCTAGTCAGATCATTAAGAGCTTGCTACAAGAAAGCGACCAGGACATGCAGATGTGTTATTAAAAGAACGTTGGGATAATCTTGCTAGTGCCGCCTCACTCAACGACGGAACTGGATTCTGGAAAGCAGTGAAAGCCATGAGATCTATGGGCCTGAATATTACTCCCATAAGCTGTAATATTACGAGCGAATCATGGGAGGCGCATTTCGCCAGAATCTATACGGTACCCCTAATGACCCCCAACATCAATATGGATAAGTTACTTACCTGTAATCCTAGTTCTCTTCCAGGGGTATCCTCATCAAAGTCATAAGCACTGAATATTCCCACCCACGTGCGGGGACCCCGGAAACAATACAAAAATATATATGTAAATCACATATAACCAGCCCCACATATGTGTATGCACATATATCATTTTTTCTCACACCAATGCAGCCCCAAAACGGAGGCTAAACAATGTCATTACTCATACATGCACTGCAATTAGCAAGGAAATAAAAAACACATTAGATCAAATTGCCCTTGAACTTTGTGTTTTAATGAGCAAAAACACTCATAACTCCTGAAAATTGCTAATAAATAGACATTGTTAGCCACAGGCTGCATTGAAAATCAATTGCATAGAAAATGAAAGCATTTTCAACAAAAAATGGCACCATGCCTTTAAGGCAGCCATGACCCCTGGGTTCCCATTATGCCTCAGGGGTGACAGTTAGGTCAGTTGTTCTTTGTATAACCCTGATGTCAGGGCTCAACCATAAGTCAGAAACACACAAATCTCATTTACCTGGGGAGTCGGGTGGGTTGCTTATGACTTTGATGAGGATACCCCTGGAAGAGAACTAGGAATACAGGTAAGTAACTTATCCTTCTCTTCCAGGGGATCCTCATCAATAGTCATAAGCACTGAATAGAATAGCAAGCCCATCCACCACCTGCAGGTAAATGAGAAATACATGACCCAACCAAAACAATCGTAACAGCCGAGAACTCTGCCGTTAAAAAGATTCCGCAAGGAGGCTTGGCCTACCTGGGTATCTGCTCTAGTGTCAGAATCAAGATAGTAATGTCTGGTAAATGTATGGACGGACCTCCAGGTCGCCGCCTTACAGATCTCAGACATGGGCACATTATGGAGAAAAGCTGCAGTCGCAGTTCTACCTCTGTTGGAATGTGCCTTGGGAGAAAACCCTAGAGTCTTCTGCGCCAATTGGTAGGCAAGCTTGATACACAAAACTATCCATCTTGAAATAGAACGTTTCGAGGCTGCATAACCTGGTCTGATCGATCCATAGTTGACAAATAGTGGATCAGACTTACGTATAGACTTGGACCTATCCAGATATCATTTTAATACCCTTTTCAGGTCCAAAGAATGCAAAGCCCTCTCAGCTGGAGTAGAGGGATTGGGAAAGAAGGTGGGCAGAGAAATGGTCTGATTTACATGAAAATCTGACACCTTAGGAAGAAAAGACGGATGTGTCCTCAGTACTACTCTATTCAAGTGAAACACAGTATAGGGTTCCTTAGAACAGAGAGTTTGAATTTCGCTCACCCTACGAGCCGACGTGATTGGTACCAAAAAAGCAGCTTTCCTGGAAATATGCTGCAAAGTAGCTTTATGAATGGGCTCAAAAGGGGGGGGGCATTAATTTTGATAGCACCAGGTACAGCTCCCAGGGCGGAGAAGGAGGGCGCACTGGAGGGTACACTTTTTTCAACCCTTGCAGGAAGTCCTTTACAGCTGGCAGCTGGAAAAAAGAAGGTTGTGAAGGTGATCGCCTATAAGCTGTTATAGCAGCTAAATGCACCTTAATAGAATTAAACTTTAGACCTGCTTTAGCTAGATATAATAAATAAGGAAGAACAACTTATTCCTGATCCTTAATAGGATGATGACCATTCTGCATACACCACATATAGAAGCGCTTCCATTTACACGCATAAGAATGACTTGTGGAAGGATGTCTTGCTTCCTTCAGTATGGACATGCAGTCCTGAGGCAATCCAAGATGGCAGTCTGTGCAGGAGGAGGTTGATGGAACAGAACACCCACCTGCATATTCTGCTTCTTTGTCCACCATGGAATGGAGGCTTGAGCTGTTTCTGACAGAGTAATCAGGTCGTCCCAGCGAGCTGACTGTTGGTCCCACTTGTCCTCCAGATCCTGCTGAAGAGGACGCATCCGAAGCTTGGCATTCGGGACCAGAAAAATGCATGAAGCCATCGACCCTAGAAGGGAGGCAATTTTTCGCACTTTCTGAACCTTGTTGCGAAGAAGCAGCGGACACTTCTGAGTTATAGAACACTGTCTCTCCTCCGAAGCAAACACTTTTCCTACCTCTGAGTCTAGCAGAGCTCCTAGGAAGTGAATCTTCTGGGTGGGCTGAGAGACTGACTTGCTGAAGTTGACATGTAATCCCAACTGCTGACAGAGTACGATGCAGGTCTGGAATTGATTTCTTACACTGTCTGGGGAAGGACCTTTCAATAGCCAATCGTCCAGATATGGGTACACGAAGGCCCCCCTGCGGCGTAGTGTGGCTGCTACCACTGCGACACACTTTGTGAATACTCGGGGAGCTGACTTCAAACCAAATAGAAGGACCTTGAACTGGTAGTGAGAGGTCCCCACCCGGAACCGAAGGAATCTTCTGTGTTTGTGGGGTATCGGGACATGAAAGTAGGCATCTTGTAGGTCCAGTGAACACATCCAATCTCCCCTCCTGAGATGTGGATATATTTGATGAAGCACCACCATGCGAAACCTTTCTTTCTTGATATGCTGGTTGAGTGCTCTCAAGTCCAGAATGCGTCTGTACTCTGCCTTTTGGCCCTTTTTTCTGACCAGAAAATATCGAGAGTACACTCCATTCCACCTTTGAGCGATTGGCACCCTCTCTATAGCCGACTTCTCGAGGAGGATAGCTACTTCCTTTTTCAGAAGGTTTAGCTGTTGATTTGATGTTGGCATTGGTGGAACGGGTGGAGGCAGGTGTTTGAAACGAAGACAGTATACATTCTGAAGTGTAGTCAACACCCATTGGTCTTGTGTGATGCTTTGCCACTCTGTCATATGATGCGCGACGCTTCCCCCCCACTGGAGTGGTCAACGGCGCTGGGGGAAGGAAGAACTTATTGCTTGGACTGGGACTTGTTGGAATTGTTGCCCTGGCGCGGATTTCCACCTCCTCTGGAATTGCGCCTGCCTCTGAACTGAGACTTCTGCTGCCCCTGCTGGTCCTGACCCTTCTGCCACTGAGGGGTTTGAACCCTCTGTTTAGAAGAGCCCTTATTGTAGGAGCGATACTTCCTCCAAAATTCCTTCTTCTTCTCAAGCCCTACAGCTTTCAGAGTGTCCAACTCTGACTTTATTGGCTGTATTTCCTCGTCAGTACTTGCCCCAAACAAAGATGTTCTCGAAAAAGGCAAGTTCAGGATTCTAGCCTGAGCCTCTGGTTTCAAGGCTGTAAGGCGCAGCCAGGACCACCTTCTGGCAGATATCCCATGCGCATAGCCATGCGCTGCGAGGGTAGCCTTGTCCGCTGCGGCGCCGATGATCTGATTGGAGACCTGACAGCCCTCCAAGAGAATCTCCTCAAAATCCTTTCGGTCGTCTTGCGGGAGTTTTTCGACAAAACGCTGCAGAGAATCCCACAGGGATCTGTCATAACGCCCCAGGAGGGCTTCCGCATTCCAGACCCTGAGAAATGAGGCTGAGGTGTTACAGATTCTTCTCCCCCATGAATCCCGAGATTTGCTTTCCTTATCCGGAGGCACTGTGGAGGAGGAAGCTACCGCACTGGATTTTCTTGCCGCTGCTATAATCACTGAGTCTGGTGGTGGATCGGCCCTGAGGAAAAGAGGATCCCCTTCTGGCGAGTGGTACTTTTTGAGAAACCTCGCTGGGGTTGCCTTTATCGGCACTGGAGTGAGGAATACCTCCATCACGGGTTCTATAATCCCGGGTATCAAAGGTAACAGAGGCTTGGGTGCAGACCTGTGATGGGTGCAGACCTGTGATGCAAAGTTTCAAAGATCACAGAGGTTTTGACTTGAGGAGTTGTCATGGGCACTCCCAGTTTCAGAGCACCTCTGCCTAAAATGTCTTGAAAAGAGAAAAAATCATCTATTGCAGATTGCAGATGGAGGACTGTCCGTCAAAGTCTGAGAATAATCTCTATGAGAGCGGGTCGGGGAAGACGAAGAAGTAGTTGGAGATCTGCGTTCCCGTCTCCTGCTCCTAGACCTTGACCGTAGTCTACTGGAGCGCACTTGGAAGCGTAATTGTTCTCTGGGCTGCAAAACTTGCCTGCCTTGATCTGCTTGCAATCTGGCCGCTGTTTCCTTGTCTGGAGCCCAGTGATGAAGAGGCCTATTCAATCTTGGAGATAGCCTGATGGGAGGAGACTTCTGTGTGTGCTCTGCCGAGAGTGGTAAATCCTCTCACTGTCGGAGGAATAGATGACCACATCTGGCGATCTATTACGGTGAGAAGAACGACAGCCTGAAGAGGATGATGACAGGCTCACTGGAGATGTGTTTCCTCTTGAAGGGTGCTTAAAAGGAGATCTTGTATGGCTCAGAGAAGCACGATCCTCTGAAACTCTCTTAGCAGCATGGCTCATAGACCGTTCTATCGATCTAGACCTTCTCCCTGAGACGGATTCTCCTTCCGCAGCTGAAGCCGACCTTGGAGACCCCTGTTGCGACCGAGGCCTATGACCTGGTGACGGAGTTGGCAAACTCAACGTCTTGGTGTGCTTAGACGCTGTGGATTGGGACTGCGCCGAGGGTTGATGAAGTCCCTCCGGAGTCTTGTGTCCCGAAGACGACCTCCTCTGGGAACGTGAGGGAGAGACTTGCCTCGACGACAGATGCGTTGACGTCGAATGTCGGTGGTGCGATGTCGACGGAGACCTTCGCGGCGTCGAGCGCCTGTGACTGGGCGACGACGGAGGTTGCTTCGACGTCGAACATCGATGATGTGACGTCGATGGAGACTTTCTCGACGTCGATGACCGGACGCCGACGGATGATGCCTCGACGTCAAGCGCCGATGACTGGGTGTCGACGGAGGAAGCTGCGACGTCGAAGACTGATGATGAGGCTTCGACGTCGAGCTCCTATGCTCAAACGGAGACCTATCTCTCGATGCTGCACGTCGCCCTGTTAACGGCAGCGGAGGTACCTTGTCTCTCGACGCTGAAGTCTTCGTCGTTGAAGGAAGGTGACTCGTCTTCGCTGTCGTCGACGGAATCGTCGACACCGATCCCGACGCCGAAGGTGAACAAGTCGGGACTTCTCTCGGCGTCGACCGCGTCCTTTGCTTTTTCTGTCTCTTAGGAGACCTACCTCTCTCGGAGAGTCCATAAATCCTTATCCTCTCTCTATCTTTGAGAGTTCTTCTGGACAAAGTCTTGCAGTGTTCACAGGTATCTGCAGAGTGTGTCTCAGGGAGACAGAGGATACACACAGGATGTGTATCAGTCCTGGCCTTCTTCCCACAGGAAGGGCAGTTGTCAAAAAGAGAAGGCATTTTGACAAAAATTATCCTTTTTTGAAGCTCAAAAAAGGCAGCACTAACTCTCTAAGGTCAAAAACCGTTGAGTGAAAGCAAAAATTGAAGAAAATCACCAAATACTTTTGACAGAAAGTCAAACAAGGTGGAAGCTGTTAAACCAGGGTCCCGACAGAATGAGCCGGAAAGAACAACTGACCTAACTGTCACCCCTGAGGCATGATGGAAACCCAGGGGTCATGGCTGCCTTAAAGGCACGGTGCCAGTTTTTATTGAAAATGCTTTCATCTTCTATGCTATTGCTTTTCAATGTAGCCAGTGGCTAACAATGTCTATTTATTAGCAATTTTCAGGAGTTATGAGTGTTTTTGCTCATTAAAACACTAAGTTCAAGGGCTATTTGATCTAATGTGTTTTTTTATTTTCGTGCTAATTTCAGTGCATGTATGAGTGATGACATTGTTTAGCCTCAGTTTTGGGGCTTGAGGAAAATTGAATTTTGCCCTGTCATGTGTCCCTACGTGTTCCCCATTATATGTTATATGTGCATGATCGATATGCATATTTACCCCCTTGACCGAATAAAGACGCAATTAGAGTTGTGTCCAACGTTAATATGCCAGTTATCCAGTCCTCGTGAAAGCAACGAGTATTAGGCCTATGTTGCCAACGTCTTTTCATTGTGCACGTTAAATCATCGAGTTGTCCCCGTTTCTAGGCCTCACAGGGCCCGGACACCAGATTCAAGCTCAAGTCTCCTGAATCACTCCGAGGAGCGATGCAGCCCCTCCCGCATCCCTGACCCTTCACTTACTTTCTGCCAAGCAGCGCGGTGCCCGGCCTGCCTGCCTGTCTGCCAAGAATATGTTATGCTTACAGTTATCAGTTCAGCTCCCCGGCTTCACATTCCTAGCTAACGAACCGCATAAACATCTTCATCTATAGTCTAGTCTTTCTGTCTCCATGCAAGAGAATTACTGAATTAGTATCCATAGAAGATTCATAGCACACGCAATACATGTAAGAATATATGCATGCACCAGCCTTAGTGACAAGTAGCCTTTCCCCTGATGACATTTAGATTCAAGCAACATGTACTCCAAACACGAGATATCAGATATGCTATAGGTAGGTACATGTCGTCCTGACATCCCAGACTTTAGTCTCCTCTTCTAGTGCTAGAAGTCAGAGCCCCCAGCTCTCCCCAGTTACACGTCATGGCCCGTTTGCGCGCACCAGTAGGTTAAAGGTTCCAGCTGCCCAGGTAGCCCCCTCCATGTATCCACCCACTTATGACACTTCTGTGACGTTTACATCACATGTCTCCGTGCACGCCCTGTGCACGCCTTCTTTGTACGCCCATGTGTTCTTATCTTTCGTTTGTCACTTGTTAC
Source organism: Lissotriton helveticus (assembly GCF_964261635.1). Taxonomy (NCBI): domain Eukaryota; kingdom Metazoa; phylum Chordata; class Amphibia; order Caudata; family Salamandridae; genus Lissotriton; species Lissotriton helveticus. Next base: position 1,173,574,952 of record NC_136061.1, read on the forward strand.
GCCTACTGTATTCAATGCAATTGTACTGTTTTACTATATATACTGTATGATGTTAATGTGATATTAGCTGTCCCTTTTTATGCGCGACTTTCCTTTTCCTGTGTCTGTCCCTTCCTGAACCTTTGCAGGTGATGGAACCCAATGGTCCATTGGCTCGAGCCATCTGATTAAAGCCCATACGACTCCGATACCACGGATTCTGCCTCTTATTTATTGAGCTATCCTTTTCAGTTAATGCATAGAAAAATAGTACCGGTAATTAATTATTTATTTACCACAGGCTGCATTGGTGTGAGAAAAAATGATATATGTGCATACACATATGTGGGGCTGTTTACATGTGATTTACATATATATTTTTGTATTGTTTCCGGGGTCCCCGCACGCGGGCGGGAATATTCAGTGCTTATGACTATTTATTAGGATCACCTGGAAGAGAACTCAGGCTTTCAAAGGTAGGACAGGTCCCTTACCTAGAGGGTCCCCCTGAGCTAGTATCACCGTGTAAGGCCCAAGTAACCCCTCCACATTTTTAGGACACCATCTCCAAGGAAGAATCTTAGTGACATTATCAGCCTTGATGACTGGATAAGTCTGTCCAGTCAGGTACTGTCCTGGAGAAACCAGTTTCTCTATCACCATTGTGACAATGGCACCTATATCTTGAAGGGCTTCTACCCTAATCTGAATAATCAAGGGCAGCTGTTGGTATTTTTACATATTGGTAGGCCAAACAGATATGGCTGCAAGGCTCACCCCACCCTCAGAGACTAGTGCTGCTACTGTGTGCACTCTGATGTGCACAGGGCACACTAGGAAGCCCACCGGGAGGAGACCTGCTATTTCAGTGCTAACTGGAGCAGTGCTTGGGGAATCTTTTTGGGACAAGCAGAGTCTGCAGTTTGGTGTGCAGTCTTCTGAAAGTTGTGATGCCATGCCTTTTTTGGATCCCAATTCTTACCTTCGTACCCAGTTTTGGGCTGTGAAGAGTTTTGAGGCCCACACTCCTTAGCAGGTGGTTGGGGACCCTTAGAAGACTCTCTACTTCTATCCTTAGAATGTTCACCCTCTTTCCCCTAGGAAGGCTTAGTAACCCCTTTTTTTCCGTCACCCTAGTCTTGATCCAATGTTCCACCTTCTTCCCTAATTCCTGGGGATAAATTTTACCTAGGTCTCCTAAGTAATAGTGCAACTTTTTTTGAAAACAAATACTTCCCAGACTTTTTCTTAATTAAACTACACAACCCATCTTAGTCATGCACATTGTTACCTTTCAACGAGCCATCTAGTATTTTCACTGAAAAGTCTACAAAATCTACACAGGATTACAGTTTCTTTTGAGTCTCTCAGAACCTGAGCGTGCATTATTCAGTTGTGAGTCCATAACCCTCAATCAGGATAGCATTCATGTGGTCATAGATCTCAGCTTCTGTTCCCTTCAATCTCAGGAGTCTATCCTTGCACATACCAGATAACAGTTCCCAAAGAATAGAGCCGTAATACTTCTGGCTGACCTTTGTGCTACAGGCTCTCTCGAAACCTGTGAACCATTTTGTGATATCACCTTCTGTCTGCTTTGGAACAAGCCCTTTGGGGATTTTAAGGTCAAAGCATTCCTCTGTGTCCCTAGGTATTATGTTGCTGCCATTTATGGGTCCTAAACTAAAATTGAGCCTTTTCCTTTCTAGGACTAGGATCCAGTCCTCCAGGGCTATTCTGAGGGCCAATCTTTCAAGAAAAGCCTCCTCTTCAGGGAGTTCTTCATTGTACCTTGAGTGACCGGAGCCCTCCTCGCTCGAGCCAGGTGCCCTGGCACATTAGGTAGTTTTTAGGGTAGAAGTATTGTATCCTCTCCTCAGAGTTGCGGCATGTTTGGGTCATCTTTCTCACTTGCTATGCCCTGATTCTCATGGTCAGTGGCCTCATCTGTAGGATAGGCCACCTCATACTCTGCCAACAGCTTCTGAAGCGTTAAAGTGGTAGGGTTTGAGCCAGTTTTTATTTTGTATCCTATTCAGAGAGTCCTTAACTGCTCCTGAATGTAAGCTGCAGATAAGGGGTAAGGTAGAACTCATTAGCCACAACCCCTGCAATATCCATTATGACACTAAAGTGGGGAATTTTTGGAAACTAGAAAAAATCCTAACGCAAGTTTTCTTACTCCTAACTATAGTACGTTTTTAAATTTTAAAGGGTTTTAAACTTCAGGGACTTAACCAAGGCCATTACAGTTAATTTGAAAAATTTAGGGGGGAAAAAGGACAATCGGAAAAAAACACAACTTAACTAAAGGCAATTTTTGCATTTACTTGTGTAGTCACTTATTGACCAAGTTTTATCAGAAAACGCAGATTCGTAGATCCTACCGCTCATCCACCAATGTAGGAAGCTGGCTCTATATATGGTGTACTAAAACTAAGTACACTGTGCTGAGAGCCCTGTGGGTACCCAATAGGTTTGCAGATGCAAAAGAAGCTAATACTACCGCTTTCCTTGGTGGTAGTGTGGACGAACAGTTAGGCTTATCAGAGGGCAGTGCTAAGCATTTGTTATACTCCCAGAGACAATAAATGAGAAAGACACTAAAAGAACACATCAGAGACCAAATTAGAAAAATAACACTTCCTTTTATATAGGTTTAAACTCAAGAACTTCATTCAAAGGTAAGTACAGTTTTTGATTGAAATATTCACAGGTAAGTAAAACGTTCAAACCTGTGCGATTTGACGCACAACACAATCCTATGGTAGGAAAAGTCAAAGATGCATAAAGGGAGATGCAGTTTGTTTCAGAGGTTCATCTTCTAGGATCAGAACAGTAGCGGGCCAAGGTTCAAAGTGCTACCAGCAGTTCTTCAGGAACCGCCCGGGTTCTACAGGGAGCAGGGTGCTGGTAGCTGGTGTGCTACGGAGAAGGGGGGGCCTGAAAAGAGGCTACACAGAGGGGCTTACAGGCAGGTAAGAGGGCTCTAAAACAGGGGCTCAGGTCACAAGGTATCTTGGACCACGGGGGAACAGCCGGTTTGCGTGACCCAGGCCAGGGTGCTCGGAATCAGTGGTTAGGTCGGCTGGGCCGGTGCACAAAGATGCACCTTGTGGTCAGGGACAAACGGCTGGGAGAGAATAAATCAAGGCAGCTAGGACACTCTCAAATGGGGCTCAGTGATGCTGATGTCCCTCAACAGCTGCTTGGTCCTAGTGCTGTGAAAATCCTAACTGTTGGTGTTTGGTGCAGGGCGTCTGGTACACTGCTCCGGTTGGTCTTGGTGTCTTCACATTCAGTGGGGAGACAGATCTGACCTCCCAGAGCATGAGTACCTTCTCCTAGTCGTCTGTGGCGTTGGTCAGGCTGGGGATCTCCAAGGCGGTGCCTGTGGACTGCACAGTAATAACTCCTCTACTTCAAGGGAAACTTTTGCTGTTTGTCGAAGTGCTGGCAAGCTACCCAAGGCTTTTGTAGTTCTCCATCTCGCAGGACGAGTCGCTGTCGCGATTGTCTAGAGAGGGTTGCAGACAGCAGGGTTTTGTGCCAAAGTTCTGCTGCAGTTATAACCAAGCAATCCTTCTGTTATTCCGTCGAATCTGAGTTCTTGGGTTCAGGGGTGCCAGCTAAATACTCAATGTAGGGGTGTTTACGGGGAATGACAGGTAGTAGCCAATGGGCTACCTACCTTAGGTTGTCCACACCGTCTACATGACCACTTCCTGTGGTAAGTGGGCATAACTGACCCTAGAAGGCTAATTCTATTGAAAACAACATGACGGAATCTAAAAAGTGGGGTCCACAGCAGCTGGCCAGCCCTAGCGGTGATGCCGGCTGAATGTGAAAACAACAAGTGATGGACTGAATGTGGATCAATGTCACACACTCCCCCAGTCAAAAGATCTGGGCCCAAATCCATCGTTTTTTTGCACTCCACACCACCCTGGGTTAGACAATGGCGATATGCAAATCAGCTCTGACCCTGTTGCCCCATGGGAACAGTCCAGTCCGAACTACAAAAGCCATGTCCTTCCCAGAACGGAATCAAGCATGCGAGGACCGGACCGGACTCGAGGTAACACCTCTCTTCAGCCCGGCTAGCTTGATTCCAGTGGTGTGGAGTGCCTGGGACCCACGCCTGGGCATCCCCAGCGCACTTAGGGCGGCAATTGCAAAAACAACAAGTGATGGACTGAATGTGGATCAATGTCACACACTCCCCCAGTCAAAAGATCTGGGCCCAAATCCATCGTTTTTTTGCACTCCACACCACCCTGGGTTAGACAATGGCGATATGCAAATCAGCTCTGACCCTGTTGCCCCATGGGAACAGTCCAGTCCGAACTACAAAAGCCATGTCCTTCCCAGAACGGAATCAAGCATCCGAGGACCGGACCGGTTTCGAGGTAACACCTCTCTTCAGCCCGGCTAGCTTGATTCCAGTGGTGTGGAGTGCCTGGGACCCACGTCTGGGCATCCCCAGCGCACTTAGGGCGGCAATTGCAAAAACAACAAGTGATGGACTGAATGTGGATCAATGTCACACACTCCCCCAGTCAAAAGATCTGGGCCCAAATCCATCGTTTTTTTGCACTCCACACCACCCTGGGTTAGACAATGGCGATATGCAAATCAGCTCTGACCCTGTTGCCCCATGGGAACAGCCGGGCTGAAGAGAGGTGTTACCTCGAAACCGGTCCGGTCCTCGGATGCTTGATTCCGTTCTGGGAAGGACATGGCTTTTGTAGTTCGGACTGGACTGTTCCCATGGGGCAACAGGGTCAGAGCTGATTTGCATATCGCCATTGTCTAACCCAGGGTGGTGTGGAGTGCAAAAAAACGATGGATTTGGGCCCAGATCTTTTGACTGGGGGAGTGTGTGACATTGATCCACATTCAGTCCATCACTTGTTGTTTTTGCAATTGCCGCCCTAAGTGCGCTGGGGATGCCCAGACGTGGGTCCCAGGCACTCCACACCACTTGGAGTCAAGCTAGCCGGGCTGAAGAGAGGTGTTACCTCGAAACCGGTCCGGTCCTCGGATGCTTGATTCCGTTCTGGGAAGGACATGGCTTTTGTAGTTCGGACTGGACTGTTCCCATGGGGCAACAGGGTCAGAGCTGATTTGCATATCGCCATTGTCTTACCCAGGGTGGTGTGGAGTGCAAAAAAACGATGGATTTGGGCCCAGATCTTTTGACTGGTGGAGTGTGTGACATTGATCCACATTCAGTCCATCACTTGTTGTTTTTGCAATTGCCGGCTGAATGTGGGCACACGTCCTAATCTTATCAATTTCCCTGCCTGTCTTGCCACCAAACAGTGGGGTCAGAACAGGGGGATTAGCACCTCCACTATCTGGAGACGCCTGTTGTCGCATAACAGAGGCAGCAGGGCCTTTGAAGCTTCCCGCCCTGGAATGCCCATCCTGCTTGGAGGATACTGCTTTGTTCCTGACCTCCAAGAGCGAAGGCTCTCATCTCAGAACATCAGAAACCTATCTATGGTGGCACACTGATAGAGACCAGTTAGTCAACACACTAGTAGTCAATAGGTTTTCAATAGGTTTTCAAGGGACACCTCTAAGGTGCAATCTACATGCATTCATTAATAAAACCAGCACTGGCATCAGTGTGGGTTTATTTTTTGGTACCAAACACCTTGGGGTACAGCGAAGCCATTATATAGATCGGGAACTCTTAATCACGAGTGTCCTATGTTAAGCACTGGTTGGTTACATAATCTGGTCCTGCCGTGAGTAGCCCGTCACCCCCCACTTCCCCTAATTCTCTGCAATGCTGTACTGTATTGGAGGGCTGCGCTTCATACCACACACAACATCACACCTTATGTCCCCAGTATGCCTCTATGCGGTTGCTTACCCCATTAGGCAGGCTCACGTTGGCGAGATTGGTGCCCTGGGAAGCTGTGGGGGTAACCACATTCAGTGATCTGTTTGAAGATGGTTTGTGGGTTATTCGATCAAGCCTTTTTACAGATCCATGGCCTGCCTGGGACTCTTTTCATTACAAATGCACATATTTTACACTATATTCGTACACATTGATCACCAATGAGTTCAGAACCAAATGCACATGCATTAGTTAAAGCAGTCAACAAAATGAAAACCGGAGACATTTAGTCAAACGTCTTTATAAGCGCCTAAGTTCACACTTACACATTTCACTTACACCACTGAGGGCCCAGTGGGAGACTGCTTTTTTTTGGCAGTGTACTCCATGACAAAGAATGGAGCTTTTTGCTGGAGTATCCCAGCTTAATATCGTGCACCATGTGGTTTAAAGTCAGTTTTCATTGTTACATAGGGCATACTTCAAACCCACAAAATTACACAGGATCTTCCCAGGCCTCCCTTTCTCATGCCCAGGCTGACGAACAGACAATGCAGGCTTTATTGCATATGTTATGGTCCTGCCCCACGTTGCTCACCTATTGGGAGGAAAAGTAGGGAATCCCTGGCATCCGTTACAGGGTAACAGCACTGGGATACAGTAGAACATTGTATATTGGGTCTCTAGTCTAGACCCATTTCATTAAAAACTGAAACATTTTGTGGACCTAGCACTTCTTGCCAATTAGCAAATTACACACTGCTGGACCTCCTCCAACATGCCTCCTGTGTCTGGTTGGTGTGAGGCGGTCTGGAAATGGGGTTCCCCAGAGAGCTCATCGCTAGACAGAGAATAATATAGAGGACTGCGTAAGCGGCCTATAGCTCTGGCATGGGATACCATTTTGGAACTCCTTCAGGCACACGGAGAAGACAGTGATTGAATCTGTGCACGGAGTTGGTGGCTGACCGGACCGGGGCTTCCACCCCTGGCGTGTCCTCTACTCCTTTCATAAACTAAACAGTGTCGACAAGAATCAAAAACACAACTGGTTGGTAGTGAATGTTTCACGGATCTCCAACCGACCCCTGCCCCCACCACGTCTTCAACAAGGCCGACTCCACCATCGCACCCCAACTCCGGAACATCAACACCTCCTTCGACACCGCCACCTTCCCGGAGAGCTGGAAGCAGGCCGAGATCAGCGCCCTACTGAAGAAACCAACAGCGGACCCCACCGACCTCAAGAACTTCCGCCCCATCTCGCTCCTCCCTTTTCCTGCCAAAGTCATCGAGAAGATCGTCAACAGACAGCTTGCCGCCTTCCTCGAGACGAACGGATCCCTCGACCCCTCGCAGTCCGGTTTCAGAGCCAACCACAGCACCGAGACCGCCCTCATCGCAGCCACCGATTACATCAGAGCCCTGCTCGACAACGGGGAAACAGCGGCACTCATCCTCCTGGACCTCTCTGCAGCGTTCGACGAGGTCTGCCACCGCACCCTAGTTCAACGCCTCAACAACATCGGCATCCAAGAGAAGGCACTGGAGTGGATCATCTGTTTCCTCGCCGGAAGAACCCAGAGAGTCCGCCTCCCCCCGTTCAGATCCGAGGCCACCGAAGTCATCTGCGGCGTTCCGCAAGGATCATCACTCAGCCCCACCCTCTTCAACGTCTACATGAGACCTCTTGCAACCATCGCACGCCAACACAACCACAACATCATCACCTACGCCGACGACACCCAGCTGATCCTCTCCCTCACCAGAGACCCCAACACCGCCAGAACCAGCCTACACGAAGGGATGAAAGACGTCGCCGAGTGGACGAAGAACAGCCGCCTAAAACTGAACTTGGACAAGACGGAAGTCCTCATCCTGGGACCATCACCCTCCGCCTGGGACGACTCCTGGTGGCCCCCCGCCCTGGGCAGCGCACCCAAACCAACGGACCACGCACGCAACCTGGGCTTCATCCTGGACTCCTCCCTCTCGATGACCAGACAAGTCAACGCCGTCTCCTCATTATGCTTTCACACCCTTCGCATGCTCCGCAAGATCTTCCGATGGATCCCGACCGAAACCAGGAAGACGGTCACCCAGGCACTCGTCACCAGCCGACTGGACTACGGAAACACCCTCTACGCCGGAACCACAGCCAAGCTACAGAAAAGACTCCAACGCATCCAGAACGCCTCCGCCCGACTCATCCTGGACATCCCCCGACGCAGCCACATCTCCGGCCACCTGAGGGACCTGCACTGGCTCCCCGTCAACAAGAGGATCACGTTCAGGCTCCTCACCCACGCACACAAGTCTCTCCACGACCTGGGCCCCAAGTACCTCAACGACCGTCTGACATTCTACACGCCCACCCGCCAGCTACGATCCACTAGCCTCGCCCTCCCCGCCGTGCCACGCATCCGAAGAGCCACCGCCGGAGGCAGATCCTTCTCCTACCTGGCGGCCAAGACCTGGAACTCCCTCCCCACCCACCTTCGGCTGACCCAGGACCATCTCGCCTTCAGGAGACAACTCAAGACCTGGCTGTTCGATCAGTAACGGACCCCCTCCCCCAAGCGCCTTGAGACCCTTCCGGGTGAGTAGTGCGCTATACAAGTGTTATGATTGATTGATTGATTGATTGCTAAACTCATGGCGCACTGGTATGTAGTCTGGGCGATTCTATAAGGTTCCAATCACGCTCAGCCTAATGTGGTCCTATTGCCACTGGGCTGCGTCCAAATAATTTATTTCGAAAAAGATGGACAAAAGACGCTTTGTGCTACCTATGTGGGTGTAATCCAACACAAGACAAGGTTAATGTTTAAAGCTTGCAAGATGTCTCTCAGGCAGAAAGGTTGAAAGGGTAAACCATCTAGGGGATAGCTTGCAGTTGACTGGCTCCACAATGCCGGAGGGCTGTTGATTGGATCCTCAATGCCGGAAGTTAATTGCCTGAAAGTTTAAGAAATGGAACCTAACCAGTATTTCCCAAATAAGCGATATATGAAAGACCTGTAATATGAAGAGGTTTGTCCAAATGTGCCAGGAATATGATATGGTCAACAGGGAGATTTTCAAGACTCACCACTTACAGCATATACTCTGGTGAAATATATTTCTCAGAGAAATCACTAGCTCAGTCGCAAGCCTTTGTAATAGTGTCCGCTTAAATGAGCAATAAAACCCTAAACAGTGACACCACAGAGTATCTTGACAACTTGAAAGAAAAACAGACTGGTCAAGGTGATGGAAGGCATAGATGTGGCAATACACTCATTTATCCCAGGATAGTAATAGTAATGGTGTATCTTGCAACCAATAAAATCTACTTGGTGAGAGGAGATGGGAATGGGATCAAGGGTCTTTTGCAGTTACATTAGCATAAGGAGTGTAGATACACCACAATAGAATCACCTGTTGACACACTGGTACCATTGCTAAAATAATAACCCTACAACAACAGATAATGAGTTTGAAAACATCTCAACGTCTCACCATTAGAAGTTCAGTCAAAGATTGTAGGGCCTGCTTCCTGACAGACACTGCAGGGTCGCGACATCGCTCTTTCAAGGTAGACAGATCATCTGGGCTGCAAGAGCTCACATTGAACTTCAGTATATTCACAATTACCTGCAACAAACAAAAATGAACATGAGATAAGGGTTAAATTATGCACACAGAGAGGAACAAAGAAATAGGAGACAGAAACTACAACTAAAAGAGAATTACAAGATACGCAGAAGAAAGGTGGGCATGTAAATCACTCTGAAGAATTGGGGCATAAGAGTCTAACTAAGAGTCCAGGAGTTACTAGGTGAGAGTATGCATACACCAACAGAATCATTTATGTCCATCTCCTGTCCAATATCCAAAAATACCATAAAATAACTCAAAACACCATAAGATCAAATCCAGAAACACACTAGCTGATGCCTGTCAAAAAACAAAAAGCACCAAGACACTGCACTTCTTCTTTCCAAGCAAATCAGATATAATATGTTGCAATATAAACTAATCGCAAACAGGGTGACAAAAATCTAAAGTGGCCACAGAATCACCAGTACCTTCTCAAAGGGCATTCAGCAAACTCACAATTAACATTTAGAATAATAATCCAACCCAATGATAAAGGTTTCCTTGCCCTCACAGAGATCATCCTTAGCCTGGGTGTGGCTGAGCCCAGCATGAAATGTGGGAAGCCATCCTTATTCTTGTCAGTCAGTCTTCGAGCCTCAAACCAGCAGATTCCGAACCCTCCTCGCCCCACTAAAACTATGAGATGAATTACGGAGGAACACCTGACAGGGGCAATGTAACAAGTGTAGTTTTCAAGCAGATACCATGACCTGAAGGCAAAATGGCGGCTCACGAAGGTGAAGAAATTGCATGGGCTGGTAGGTCTGGAGAACCACGGGGGCACAATGAGTACTGCAGGACCACACACCATGATTCCCTTAGGCAAAACATCATCCATAGATTTGTAGAGGAATCCGAGAAGAAGAAAACCCAGCAACAGCACGGCTTTCAATGGGTAAAATGGCAAGGTCAGACCGATCTGGATGGATTAATTGGGGGAGCGGGGGTCAGAGGAGTGAACAAAGAGGAGGAGGTAGAGTATCTGACAGGCTGGTATGTTCAGTCCTCACAAATCTCAGGAGTAATCAAGGGAGGAACTTTTCTGGGGCAAGCACCACAGGAGAAGATCTGGAAAGCGAGGAGCCAGGTCAAAAAGTAACAATTCAAAGAAACCAAGCACACAGACTCTTGGAAGTGATCTCGCCTTACGGAAGCACAATGAGGAAAGGTTTTCTGGGCTCCCTGCCCTGTGGCTTAAAATCCAACAGCCAGCCAACTTAATAAATGTAAATGTAAATGTAAATGTAGTATACTTGTAAAGCGCACAGCTGCCCCAGCAACGGGGCGTCCCGGCGCTGTATAACTCTGGGGAACCCGTCCTGGCTTTCCCTGTGGGATGGTCCCTTGCTGGGAGTCCCCAAGGTGGAGCCAGGCATCCCCGGAATTGGTGGGGCCGTTGTGGAGATTAGGCAAGCTAATGCCCAGAGTTGCCGAGTGGAACCCCTGATTAGAGTAAGCACCGAAGCGAGAATTATCGAGTCCGCTGACCAAGGTCCACGACCCTGCCGCGTCGGGAATTGAACCCTGGTCCCAGGCTGACTTCTGCTCTCAGGCCTGCCGCCTCTAACCAGTGAGCCACACTACTCCACCCATCCTCACCCCAAAATAACAGAGTATGTGGCAGAATCGGACTACATTAAGAAATATGAGTTGACAAGCTGAGAAATAATGACAAAAGGAAGAAAAAAGTTTGCTCGTAGAAGTGCCTGCCAGTAGTAAAGATGGCCGCTGGCTTGGAGCATATCTGACCTAGAGACAAGAGATACATAGTACTGCCATCCCAGAGGCTTATGCCCAAAACTGAAGAATGCAATAAGTGGGCACGGAGTAGAGAGCTGCCCCATCTCAGATCTATCAAGTTGGCAGACGAGACGTTTGTGGGTGCACAACGGATAGAGAATGGGCCCATCGAAGAGGTACCAGCAATACAGTGGGCACAGGGTTCGGTTCCTGAGGGGCAGGAAATGGATGTTGCAGCATTAAGCAGAAGACCGCGGTAAGTAAGCATGGTGGCAGGGGCGTGGGGTGCAAAGTTGGCCTCCAGGATTTGAGAAGTCACCAGGCAAAGTCCTTGTAGGCATGTTACCGAAGAGGATTGGGCCCGCCCAAAAGCCGTCAGTGAGACGAGTGCAGGGCTCCCCTCCCGAGGGGCAGAACATGGAGTGGGCCTAGGTATCTCAGGCTAGGCAGTGGTGCAGGAATTATAAAAGGAGTGCCGTGGTTGGGGGGTGAGGGGGGGGGTACACTGCTGCACAAACAGCAACAACCGAATTGCCAACTTGAGTGTACTGAACATGCCAGAATGAAAATAGACTTGCTGGAGGGTATCGCAGTGATTCATTCAAGCTAAGGGGAAGTAGGAAATTGACACTGTGTGGTGCCTGATGGGCATGGGAATCCTCCCCGCTCCCCAAAACTGCTGCAGAGAGGCTGAGAGGAAAAACACAGAAGTGACCGCCTTGAAAATACCAGATTCACATCATTATTGGACACAAGAAGTAGGAGTGAACAGTAAGTGGTCTACAAAAGACAAAGCACAAAACCCAGTACGGATTCAATGAAACGTTGACAAAAACGCGAGAGTAATCAACAGATCCCTGAGAAGCAGGAGATGGAGCAGTCACAACCTGACCTCATGCTAGCAGATGTCACTAAAGCAATACAGGATCCAAGAGTGTCAACTGAGACAAAAGCTGATGTGGTAGCAATAGATCTGGGATGGGTCAGAGCAGAGCTCACCAATGTTACAGACAGAGTGGAGAAAATTTAAACTCAAGCTGCAGAAACACAGCGGCAGTAGTCGTCATACAAAAGAAAATGGACAAACTAGGGTGCAGAACTAAAAACCTAAAATCCAGAGAGTAAGATAAGAAAGGACGGTCTACAAGGAACAATATCCACCTAGCTGGACTCCCAAAAAAAACAGAGGAGGGGGAATACCTTCAACTATTTCTAGAAGACTGGATTGTTACTAAGCTGAAAACCAAGGAATTGTCCAAATTCTTTTCGAATGATTGAGCAAACAGAATGCCAATGACCCCTCAATCCTCCCACCTCCTCCCCCTCCCCTGGGAGAAAAGCCAAGGCTAATCCTATTCTGACAACTCAATTACAGGGACAGATGTCATCCTGCAAGAATCCGGAAAAAGAAAATCAGTTTGGATAGAGGGCACAGCAGTTATGTTTTTTTTTTTTTTTTGTTTGTTTTTTTTTAAAAACCTTTATTATCACTTCACAGTAATACAAACATGGGCCTACAACCTTCCCGGCCGGCCACTAGTCAATTCGTAAAGTAAGCAGAGCAATATAATAGGAGACGGCGGTCCATAAGCCGGGGTCAGGCAAGTATACAGGATACGACTCACATGTAAGCGTACAGCGTAATAAGCAGGAGTTAAGAAGGTTAATTTTACAATAATGAAGTATAAAGCAGAAAGAATATCAGAATGAGTGCCAGACAGTCACACATGATCCCACAATAACAACAAGAAACAATAATCCGCAATAAGTGCAAGTACACTTAAGGACACATGGGCAAGGCATACGAGTCAGGATAAATGTGGACAACACATACACGCCATGTCAAAGCAGCACCCCAGCCCAGAAAAACAAAACAGATTGTAGGAGACGACGATACCTAGAAAAGAAAAAGGAAGGGGCCATAGAGACAAAGAAAAGACAAATAAGCAACCCTTCACCCCCCCCCCCCCCCAGCAGCGTGCCTATCAGCCCAAAAGAGACCCGAAATGTAGAAGAAAGAGGAAGAAAAAGGAAAAGAAAATTTATGAAGGAGGGCCAGCGATAAGACCACCCAGCTCCCCCCCCCCACCGACCGCGCACAATACACAGCAGAAGCAAAGTCAGAAGAGCCACAGTAAGCAAAAGTCATAAAGTCAAGCGATAACATCCCCGAGGAGTGTCCCTTCAAGAAACTCAGACAGCCAACAATATGTCCCATCATATCGTGAACGACATCATCCCTGGCCTTCTCTATCAATAGTACACACACACGGCCATTCAGCAGATGACTTAGAGTACAATGTGGCGGGTCCGACCGAACCGGGCGCTCCGAGAAGCGCCAGTACTCCACGGGACCATAGCCCCCAGAACCCAGACAGGTACACATGGCGGATCTCCGTAGTCAACAGTACCGATGCCGGAGACACCCCCCAGGCATAACATAGTCTCACCAGCCAGGAGAAAAAGGGCACACAGTCCGAAAAATGTGGAAGCGCCGCCGGGGCAACCCAAACCATGGATCGATGTTGTTTCTTCCGCCGCTGTACAGACAAAGGCCCCGGCGAGTCACTCCCAAACGCAACAGAACAGTCCAGAGCGATGTCACGGACCAGGTCTATCGGCGTCTCGACAAACGTAGGCGCAGCTGGAACGTCCATCACTGACGCAAAGGCGGGCACATCGGCGCTTCCCTGCGATTCATTACAACCCATGCGGAGCGGTGGGACAACAATGGCGGCCATCCTTCTTCCCAGATCCCGGGCGTCCCAGATCAGGGACATATGCAGAGTTGTTAACGCAGCCAAAACATCCCTGGGTGTGGGCTCTCTCTCATGTCGCCAGGCCACAGGACTCTCTCGCAAATCGGCTTCTCCGCCCGAGTGAGGTGTGCACAAGAGGGTGCTCTCCGCCATCTTTGCAGCTCCGGCCACGACCCTCTCCACCTCACCTCGGGACCGGGTCTCACATCAGGGGGGGAACAGGATTCACAGCGGGAATCTCTCACGCCAAGGCAGGTTTCTCCGGAGAGTCACCAAAAGGCTAACAACTCCGCCGTGCCCTGGGGGCAACACGCTGACTCCGGGCAAAGTCGGTAATGGGCCCGGATACGGCACCGGAGCGGGGGGGCTAAAAGTCATGCGCCTCCCTCGACCCAGCTGCCTCACACTCCCCACACGGTTCTCCGCCAGTTGGGCTGGGTCGGCACTGTCGCCAGCGGTAATCAGGTCGTCAGTCTCCACCGGCCGGGTCCTCACCGTCACCAGAGGCCGCTGTTGTTGCACTCGCGGCCGGCCACTCTCCACACTCGAGACCCCGGTCCCAGCTCCGTGAAGGCCTCAAAACAGTCGGGGACACTCCAACAGGTCAGCAACAAGCAGGAGCCTCAGGAGCAAGCAGTAAGTGAAAGTGACTCTTCGCCTACACGTAGATGCCGCTGCAGCTCAGGATAAGTGCCAGGATATATGTGCGGGGTGAGGAGGCTCACGGAGCCGAGCGGTTACGCAGCCATCTCGATCGCCATCTTGGCTCCTCCTCCACAGCAGTTATGTTGTTTCCTGATTATACTCTCCAAATACAGACACTTCACCACTCCTCTGAAGTTATAAAGAAATGTACTAAACTACCTGATGCCTTTCCTGGTAAAACTGAAAATAAGGAATGAGCACAGATAACACTTCTTTACAACAGTAGAAGAAGTCAAGTACCACTTTATTCAATCGGAGCAATGCAAATCATAAAAGTACATAAAATCATACAATTCATTACAACATACAAGGAACATATTGAGATTAGAAGGCAGATAAAACATTGCCTCTCAAAGACTTGAATTTTAAACTCCAGATAAGATTCATGATAAATTAAAACATACATTTGGAGTGGATAAGAGTTGCAATATAATAGGGCTGGCCGCACTTGACTAAAAGTAATTGACAAAAAAAGCGAGCGAATGAAACTACGTCGCAGTGTATTATATTACGGAGAAAAAAAATGTGCAGAGTATCCGGATTAGAGGCTAGATCACAAGTACATTCATGGAGCTCAAAAATCTTATGCCATCCTAACAAACTGAGGGAACAAATTCAGTCTAAAAATCGGTCAAAAGTATTCTATGACGACAAAATATAATTAAGGTTAGATAAAAGTCAATGTTACCGATTGATTTGACCATGTAATAATGGGTCAGTGAGCTCTTAGCAAGGTCAGGGCTTCCCTTTTCACCACCCCTTGTTGTAAATTAGAAAAAAAAAGCATGCTTGATCCACAGGATATCTGCTTTGTTAATAAGTCCGGATCAAAAAATGTAAGGTCTACCAAGATCACTCAAAGTGCACATAATATAAAAGAACCAAGGTATGCAGTTCTAGCATTAAAAAAATCCATAGAATTCCTTAAACTATATCCACTAAAGGTCAGTGTATCTTTCAGCCGAATAGAGCCACAGAAGCAGAGGGAGGAATTTAAATGAAAACTAAAATGTATACCAAACCTACTTCCTCAAACAATCTCAGAGGGGATACTTTGAGTGATCTTTTAACACATCTATTCAGGTTGCAGAAAACAAACAGAGGTACAAGACATGTGTACCCAGTTCTCACTCTCAAAGCTCACTGAAAGGATACATTTCGCTTTCTAAATGTCAATGTCCGACTTGATGAGAGTACGTCACAAGCACCTTGTAAAATCCCCTATACGATTTCAAACTCTGTTGAAAGACTATAAATGATTGCTCATCAGAGAGACACACTCCAGCTGAGAGTCCAGTGGCATACCCAGATACCAAAAATAATCTACTCTACTAATGTGATGGGCCTTCATCATATGTTTTTGGGTTTTAACACTCTTTGGTTCAACCACCATGATGTGAGTTTTGGAAAAATTAGTTTTCAAGTCCACACTATTCATAAAGTTGATAAATCAATCTAATAGATGCTGCAGATCATTAGCAGTGAGCGCAAGTAAAACAGTGTCATCCAAGTAAAGCAGGGCAGTCACAGGTCTGCCTCCAGCCTTTGGGACATCCTGACACTGCTCAATTAGAAAGGACTCTAGCCAATTAATCTAAAAAATAAAAATAGAAAACGCTAGGATACATCACTGTCAATCTCCCCTCCTCAGGATAAAGTGCTTTACAACAGTACGACCAGACTGAGACTGGTTTGAGAAACTTGGTAAGTGGAATGGAAAGCAACATCAAGATTTCGACATATGAGCAGCAGCAGTCTATGGAGAACTGAGTGACAACTAGGCACACAATTGGCAGGAAGAATCAACTACATCGGTATATGGTGAAATATTTGAAAGGGCTTGGGGAGGGGCAACCCACAGTACTTAATGACTTGCATGCCAGAGGAGTAGCAATAGGGAAAGCTGTCCCCAAACTCACAAAATAATAAACAATCCAATCCGGCAAAAGGCCAATAAAAAGACCTCTGGTTGGGCCCTGGATCAGCGGAAGCTAAGAACTGTATTATACTGCTATGTTTACACGTAGTGTATTATGTTTGCTAGATATGTTGGGTTAGAGTACCTTAAATGGCATTGGGCAGGGTGTGTCAATTGACTGGCCATTTGGAATTTATGTTTACATGGGCTTGATGGTGGAAGCCTTGGTGCAGTTTTGTTTATAGTTAATGTGGATGAGATTATTGTGCCAGGAGATAGAGTACAGGAGGATAGTGCAGTCTTCAGGTTGGTCAGTGGAACAACCAATACTAAATAATGTAGATGGAAGCTATTATTGTGGTACTGGCCTCGAATGTGTGGGGCTAAAATAATGATACCAAAAAGGTGAGCGAAGGAGCGTACCTTTGTAAGCAAGGTGTTCATATAGCCTGCAAAAAACAAACATACTTCCAGAAGAAACAGGCAAAATAGAGAAAGTGGAGAGAGAGGTTCTATCATGCTGACATCAGCACACACGGTGGGAGTGTGGGGATATGGCTATTGCCAAGAGTGTCCTTTGCTGAAACTAAGAATATAACAGACAACAAGGGTCATTATTTGATAATGAATGGCAAGTTGAATGGCAGAGATTAACAATCAATGGACTATATGCCCCGAACACAGATTGCCAGACATACTATCTAGCATTGGTCCAGCTGGCCATTCTGTATTCGAGCTGGTCAATGATATGGCTGGGGGCCTTTAATTGTATCCTGGATGGAAAGATAGACAGGCAGGTGCATGGCACAACTTATAAGAAGAGAATGAAGTACTTGCTGACAGAGATCATGAAAGGCCTAGACCAGACAGATGTATGGATTGCTTAAGGCAACCTCATTTAGACCTGAAGTTCAGTCTATGATCCTTGTTGTGGCCTATGATGGGGACACTCTATTCAGCAAACATATCAATGATGCTCTTTTAGCCCTCAAGACAGTTACCGACACAGCCAAGACCCTCAGCACCCTGAAATACAGGAAGAAGCCCTTTTGGGGGGCTTGTGACCAAGGTTTCTCAGCATACAGAGGTGGATTTCAGCCAATCATACTAGACCTGCCAGCTCCAATTCAGACCTGCTTAACAAGCATATCGTCTACTATCCCCAGCGGGATATGCAAAGCAAGGTCCCTGCAGAAAGCCACCACACCACAGCCGGGATACAGGTTGCAAACAGAGACATCTACCAGGTACCAGCTACACCACCTTTGTCCCACCCCGTAGGTGCACAGATCTTCAACTACCTCCATCAATGGAGAAACATCACCTCGGACAAATAGGTATTAACCTAGTCAATTATGGCCATACCCTGGAGTTTACAAAAAGACCACCAAACACTCTGCCAAGGGTAGCGCATACCCCTTAGTCTTCACTTTTTGAAAAAGGAGGCCCCATAATGATCGCCAAGTGAGCAGTGTAGAAGGTTCCTGTTGCTCGAAAAGGATTCTACTCTTTTTTTTTCCTCATACACAAGAAAACAAGGGAGTGGAGATCCATTCTGGATCTCAGGAAGCTAAACTAATTCCTCCACAAGCAAACCTTACTCTCTCCGGCATTCTCCACCTCCTGAACAGCAGAGACTTCATGAAGTCTCTAGACCTGGAAGATGTATATTTCCACTCCTCCAGAGTATCGCAAATATCTCTGCTTCACTGTAGCTGGTACTCATTACCAATTCAGAGTTCTCCCATTCGGTCTCAAGTCAGCCCCTCACATATTCACCAAGTGTTTTGGCTCCAGTAGCAGCCGCTCTCAGGAAAAAAGGTCATCATGAATTCACCTACCCAGGCGACTGGCTGCTAAAAGCTTCGAGGCAAGCTGCCAGAGCTATGAAAGCCTGTCTGTCACTGTTTCTCAAGCTAGGGTTCACTGTAAATCGATGAAAGTCCCCAACTACTCCCAGTCAAACGATGCAGTTTCTAGAAGCTGAACTGGATACATTCAGGAAAAAAGCCTTCCTCTCACAAGAAAGACAAAGGAGACTAGCGTCAAACCTTTTATAAACTTCATAACAACATGATAATAAATAAGGATGGTTGGCCCAGCAACAGTAGAAAGGCTGAAATGGCAGACAACCTTTAAGGGTTTGCGACCACTTGTCTTTTAAAATGGACAGTGTGGTAGATACCACAAAAGGCCACAAATCTGTCCCAACAACCAACATAAATGGACGTTGGGGAAGGGCATATAGCGGTGAAGATGACCTCCAATACCTCAGGTGGCAGATCAAAAGCAGCAAATTGCAGATGCTCAGTCTCCGCTCATGAAGGGATGGATTCCACAGGTTCAGGACTATGCCTTGCAGCTGCAACAAAAGGATTTCCCCAAAAAGGAAGCCTGATCGAATGACAGATGCCCCCGCCCAGGTGTTCCGAGTGCCACACTTTCCTGGCCCAATACGGAGCCACTAGGATGACTTCAGCCAGGTCATCTTGATCTTTTCAGAACTCTGACAAAGAGAGTAGGGGTTTAGTAAAAGAAGGGGGTTCCCCAATGGGCTTTAAGGATGTAGGCAGGCTGTGGGGGGAAGAAACTGTAAATAGAACGAAAGAATTCAACCCTGCCTTATGATCTGATGGCCCTAAACATAGGATCCACACAATATATACGGGGTGATTTATCTAAGAGCTAGCATTGCACAGAACAAGCTGGATTGTCAACCCAAATATACTCCAAACATTTTTGATAAAAGATACATATATATTTTTATTTTTTTATGTTCTTTGAATTGATATAGCAAACAATGTACGAGAATAGATTACATGTCAAATCCACATAACATTTTCAGAACACCAACAATATACATTAATAAAGGGGAGATAAAAAAAGAGAAGGAAAATTCATCCTATATAGTCACCTACCCAGTCGCACGCCACACTACAATCACACTAACATGCTTACAAAGTCTAATTCATTCAACCCAAAATTCTTTCATTCGACTTTCATTCCTTCATATAATCCTGGTATGTGCAACACAGAGATGGAAAATTTGTTGCATAATTCAGAGTATTGTTCCAGGTGGCAGATGGTATATACAAGAATCCAGATGGATATAAGACAGTATGCCGTATTCCTGGAAATACACGCCGACGCGCGTTTCGGTGACAGGCCAATGAGGCCACACCTTCGTCAGGGCTAGTGGCAGTTTACTGGGAGGGGAACAAGTATAAAATCTGAAAATAAAAACAGTACTTTTAGAATCTTTTTCTATATACACAATATAGGTTCTGCAGTGTTCAAAACATACATTTTCTACTGTTCAATAGGTTTACATCCTAGATCAGTTTTAATTAATAGTGTAATCACTGTGCGGTTGACTTCTTGTGGCTGTGCAATGCCATGCTGCATAGTCGCACTCCCTAGGACAGACTCCCGGTTAGGTGAGATCTGTTAGAGGAATATTGATAACCTCAGCTAAGTGAACCTTGGGGTACATCATTTCATAACACTACTTATATTCAAAACTATAACACAACTCTCTTCATACATACACTCATTTATTCAAGCGCTTTATTTTTAAAAAAAGACCGGTTTTTGGGCCCAAGATCCATCAGATAGATTTATAGCCAAATCTGTGGTTTATGTTTGAATGAACAGACCTCTATTTTAAGAAATTATATTACCCATAGTCGAGTAATGTATTTACATCATAGTCTCCAGAGCCAAGGCGTTATTAATATGGTTCTTCCATATGGGTATAGATTTTTTGGTTATACCAAGGAAAATTTTAAGCACGATGTTCTCTAGCATAGTATGATAGATGTTAAGACTTATTTTTTGAACTCAATATACACAAAAGAAAAACAATTTAAGAGATATATTACCTAAATAGTGGCACAAATACTAGTAGCCAGCGGATCTAGATACAAAGAGGGTATCGCTCTTGAATCATTTTCAGACTGGATATTAGAAGTACGGTCCTGTATTAGGGATAAAGGTCAATTAGATGAGTTCCCCATAGATTAGAAATTGTCTAGGACATAAATCAGTGTTAGATAAACGACACGAGCGACACTTTTAAATTAGATTTATCTTGACGCAGGCTCAGATCGAATCCCTATATTTGTCATCACGCACAGTGTTAAGATATTTATTCAATACATATCTGTCAACTACCATTTGTTTACTGCGGAACTATGAAGAATCTTAATAATGGACAGACACCGTCTCACTCCTATGGTGCTAATTCACAAAATTAATGTAATAATGCACTTTTTAGGTTACCTGAACAATTCTCGGGAGTTTTCTCCGATAGAGGTAGTGTTTGTATAATAAAATTCCCGAAGGCCAAAGGATATCTAATTTTCAATAATGGTTCCTAACAGAAAAAGCGGAAGCACTAGTTTTAGCAAAGATCCAAATTTAAACAATGTTTATACTAGCATCCAGTAGGTCAATTTAGTCGTTTAGTTACCTAGGTAATTTGGTCGCTTCTGGCGTAGCAGTAGCGCTATGTAATGAAACCCGGTCCGACCACGGCAGATAGGTGGATTTCAAGCAAGCGTGAGTATCGGACGGGCGTTGCTCCGCCGTCTTTCCTGCTGGGTGGCTGCGACAGGCAGTAAAGGGCAAGGGTTCCTAATAAAAGATGGAAAGCCAGTATTAGGCATATGTTTAACTCACGGGGCCCTCAAGGGTTTTGCATAGGTCGACTACTACCGAAATATCGACTTACCTAAACGTGATGGTAAAACGACCCAGAGTGGGTTCCGTCGAATCTCTAGTCCGACCAGCGGCAACGGGAGACAGGACTCTCGCTTGCTTGGTTGTCAGTTTCCTTTAAATAGGTAAGGGTAGGTCTTCGCGCCATCTCATAAGGTGCCTCAACTGTGTTAGAGCTGTAAACCTAAAAAACAGACTTCACCCTTCTATTCAGCTAGGCGGCGGCCATCTTAAGCTAGTAAAATCTTATATAGACAAATAGTTATTACATTTTCACCTCTCTCTTTAAGCCTTCTTTCAGTTATAAACAATCTTTATATTCACGAAGATGTTTATTTGGAGAGACATATAAATAGATAAGGGTAGGTCTACGCGCCGTTTCATGAGGTGCCTCAGCTATGTTAGTGCTGTAAACACGAATGACAGACTTAACTCTTCTATTCAACCAGACGGCGGCCATCTTAGAAGAGTAATATCTTATTTAGCAGAATTATGGTTTCACCTCTTAGTCTATTTGGCCATATTTTGATTTTATGCAATCTTTTTATTCACCATTACAGTTATTAAACGAGACATTCAAATATGCCCTGATTTTATTCGAACTTGTACATATGCGTCAAGATAAATCTAATTTAAAAGTGTCGCTCGTGTCGTTTATCTAACACTGATTTATGTCCTAGACAATTTCTAATCTATGGGGAACTCATCTAATTGACCTTTATCCCTAATACAGGACCGTACTTCTAATATCCAGTCTGAAAATGATTCAAGAGCGATACCCTCTTTGTATCTGGATCCGCTGGCTACTAGTATTTGTGCCACTATTTAGGTAATATATCTCTTAAATTGTTTTTCTTTTGTGTATATTGAGTTGAAAAAATAAGTCTTAACATCTATCATACTATGCTAGAGAACATCGTGCTTAAAATTTTCCTTGGTATAACCAAAAAATCTATACCCATATGGAAGAACCATATTAATAACGCCTTGGCTCTGGAGACTATGATGTAAATACATTACTCGACTATGGGTAATATAATTTCTTAAAATAGAGGTCTGTTCATTCAAACATAAAACACAGATTTGGCTATAAATCTATCTGATGGATCTTGGGCCCAAAAACCGGTCTTTTTTTAAAAATAAAGCGCTTGAATAAATGAGTGTATGTATGAAGAGAGTTGTGTTATAGTTTTGAATATAAGTAGTGTTATGAAATGATGTACCCCAAGGTTCACTTAGCTGAGGTTATCAATATTCCTCTAACAGATCTCACCTAACCGGGAGTCTGTCCTAGGGAGTGCGACTATGCAGCATGGCATTGCACAGCCACAAGAAGTCAACCGCACAGTGATTACACTATTAATTAAAACTGATCTAGGATGTAAACCTATTGAACAGTAGAAAATGTATGTTTTGAACACTGCAGAACCTATATTGTGTATATAGAAAAAGATTCTAAAAGTACTGTTTTTATTTTCAGATTTTATACTTGTTCCCCTCCCAGTAAACTGCCACTAGCCCTGACGAAGGTGTGGCCTCATTGGCCTGTCACCGAAACGCGCGTCGGCGTGTATTTCCAGGAATACGGCATACTGTCTTATATCCATCTGGATTCTTGTATATACCATCTGCCACCTGGAACAATACTCTGAATTATGCAACAAATTTTCCATCTCTGTGTTGCACATACCAGGATTATATGAAGGAATGAAAGTCGAATGAAAGAATTTTGGGTTGAATGAATTAGACTTTGTAAGCATGTTAGTGTGATTGTAGTGTGGCGTGCGACTGGGTAGGTGACTATATAGGATGAATTTTCCTTCTCTTTTTTTATCTCCCCTTTATTAATGTATATTGTTGGTGTTCTGAAAAATGTTATGTGGATTTGACATGTAATCTATTCTCGTACATTGTTTGCTATATCAATTCAAAGAACATAAAAAAATAAAAATATATATGTATCTTTTATAAAAAATGTTTGGAGTATATTTGGGTTGACAATCCAGCTTGTTCTGTGCAATGCTAGCTCTTAGATAAATCACCCCGTATATATTGTGTGGATCCTATGTTTAGGGCCATCAGATCATAAGGCAGGGTTGAATTCTTTCGTTCTATTTACAAAGAGAGTAGGGGTGTCAAGGTGTCCAATGTCCCATTGTAACCAGAATGAATCTTCGAGTGAGCGTTCTCTCTGAAAACTTCCACACTGCACGTTCCCAACAGTGGGAAAAAAGATCTAGCCAAGGATCTCCCCACTGTCAGAAGATGCACTGCACCACATTGGGATCTGCCATAAACTGCTTGCCTAGCTTGGCTACTCCGGCATTCGAGTATCATTCAAGTAGTTTGTGACTATGGACATCCAGTGACATTCCAAGCATCTCCAGACCCAGGCCCCTCCTCCACCCTGCTTTTTGCAATACCACTTGGCAGTGGTGTTGTCCATGAGAACCTGCAACAGCCTTCCACTGATGGATGGCAGGAAAGCCTTCAGCGCCAGGCTAATGGCCTACAACTCCAGTAAACTTATCTGGAGCTGGACTTCCATCGGTGACCAGAGTCCTCTGATCTTGCCTCCCACCGATGGTTTCCCCAACACAGTAATGACCCGACCATCGCCAGGATCAGGTGGGAAAGGGACAGTTTCCTGCCACTGGACCAACTGCATTTGTGCAGCCATCAATGCAAACTATGACCCTTCTCTTCCTAAATCTGGAAGGTATTCAATATATTTCCTCTGTGATTGACCCACTGGAACTTCAGAGGCCAAGAAGCCTTTGAAGTGCTCTACTGAGACCCAGAACTGAGGCTGAACCTTTGGGATTATAGAACCAACCGCCTGACTCAATGTAGCAGAGGGAAGGCCTGGAACTGCATTGTATCCAGGATAGCTTTAAATAATGGCACCTCTACAAAGGAATCAGTGCAAATTGGCTCATTGATCGTGAAACCCAATGATGTCAAGAGATTTGTCATGGTTTGGTGGAGGTCTACGGCGGACTATGGTGAGCCAACCTTTAATGGCCAGATGTCTAAGTAGGGGAAAACTACGACTCACCGGTAGGTTGACAATATGGGAGCATCAGAGGGCGTGCAAAGAAAGGTAGACATCATGTGGAAATGTTTGGCGGCCTCTGAACTGGGCTTTAGCTTGTGACTGGCTAGGTGAATATTGAGCCCTCTCCAGAGTTAAAAAAAAAAACGGTTCTCCCAGATGGGTGAAACAGCCTCAAGGTGGTCACTATGAAGCAACTGGTTGTTGCATATGCAAGCAGCTTGGGCTTGCTGAGGACAATGTGCTCGCTGTTCTCAGAGTATCAAGATGGAGGAAGGTGAGGACAAGTGAGCTTTGTACAGATCTGGTAGGAACCTGAAGTGTGGCCTCTCATTCAACTCTTCGTGCCTGTGGGCTGCGCATCTGTACAACTACAGCACCCCCCGACACTACACAGAGCTGATACCTGTACCTTGGTATTTTTAAATTTGAGTTTGTTTTCTAATTGCAACAGGTGATTTAATTAACATTACTTATGCACAGGCCCATGCGGAGGATTGACCTTAAGCACATTGTTTCATAAGTGAAATCAAGGCATCCTGCTGCCTAGTCCACATGTCAGGCTGGTCAGCACCAGTGCTGCAGTTAGCCTGACATTCATACTTCTAAGTGTCTGAATTGTTGTTGCATCTGAGGGACAGAACACAGCCCCCTGTGCTCCAATGGAGCACGGTTTTGTTTTGCTAAATTATTCTCAATGTCAATCTCAATCTCTGCATTGTAATAAAGAAAATGAGAGCAACATTGGCACTGGGTGAAAGAGGGATGAGTTTTCCCTCTCAGCAACCATAGCACGCCCTATGATGAAAGGAAGAGCAGTGCAGAAATGAGGAGAACATTGCCAATTATTTAGCGTCTTTTAAATATTGCAAGCCATGCTGCATATCAACTCATATTTAAGAGGTTAACAAACATTAAAGAAGACATTTTAAGATTTGAAGTGTATGCTGACTTAAAGGATACAAGTTTACGGGGGCGGAGCTTGCCAGCGACCAAGATGGCCCTTTGAGCCTTGGGCTCCGTCTCGGCGTGCGCACTATCCGGCATTATCCTGCATCATATTACAGATTAGAAACTGTTGAGGCTCCCCCCGATCAAGCGGAAGAACGGAGCTACTAGCGAGTGTCTGGCGGTCCGAGTTTGGGGCTCTGAGCCCGAAGATAACTACTGCGGAAGTGTGGCGGTGCGGTGGGCCTCGCAGCTGCGACCTGGAGTGTTTCTCGGGGCCGCATTACGTCGCTGTGCGTGCGGTGTCGGAGCTGGTGGCTGACGGGCGCTGACTCGGCGGCTGTGCTTGGACGCCCGGAGGGGAGAGAGCACCTGTTGTCCGTACCGGCTGAGGAGGTGAGAGACCCTGCGCCCCCCCCCCTTCGATAGAGGGGACGCCGCGAGGAGGAAGAACTTTGACCGCGGCTGTGACAGAGGGCCTCGGCGAGGCGGTGGGTGCCGGCAACCCTGGACCTGGGGCTACAACGCGGGGGGGGGGGGCCTGCTATGGCAAATGTGGAGCGAGCAGCGCAACGGTCACCAGGAAGTGCGGGGGAGCGATAGCTGCGGCGGTGGAAGCGAGGAGGCCTAAGGCGGTGCATATGATGTTGCGGCAGTGCCCCGACCAGGGCAGGGAGCGGATTTGGGCAGAGCCCAGCCAGGCTTGAGTGAGAAGTTGCACGGGCGGCGGGTGCACTGGCCCCGCCACGAGATTGGCAGAGAGGATCACATCGCTGCATAGAGCGGCAGTGAGGGGCCTTCGTGTGCACTAGGTCCGGAGCTCGCAGTGACACCACACTTATACGAGGGGGCGTCTGTGGCTCCGAGCTTCCCCCCCCCCCCGCACGGGCGTGGCAGCCGCATGGAAACTAAATAAACAGAGACCTTGAGCCGAGGGCCACGCACACATCTGAGGCGTCTTGAAGGGCACGTGGCGGGCCTGGTGCAGGGCTCAGGAAGGCAGTGGTGTAGACGGAGAGATAGGCTGCCACGTGGAACAGGCCTTGAAACTAGGGGAGGTCGGAGGCGAAACTACAGTTGGAAGAAAGTGGTCTTTCTAGGCAGCGAAAACACTCGACTATGCCGGTGTGGGGCACGGCAACGCCCCGGTGTGAATCTAGCCGGAGTTGGCCTGCGGAGTCTGCAGTACACCGCACTCTACGTTCGTGCGGCGGTCTTGCTTCCTGCCCACCTTGGCCCTTTGGCAACATGGGTAGAGGGGACAAAACGCAGAGCAAGCTGTCCTTTGAACTAAGGCGCTCAAAGTCACAGGACACGACAGGCGTGGACAGAAACAGCACGATAGCTGGTGAGGAAACCGCAGCAGGTACAGACATAAAGAGCTTGCTTCTCGCTATGGAAAAGGGCCTACAGAATAGAATGGCGTCCCTCGAATCGAAAATTGACGCCCTGACCTATAGAATGGACTGAATGGCTGAGAGGATCGATAAACACGCGGAAAGACTCGACATGTCCGAAAGACGGATCACGGAAGTGGAAGAGGCGCACACGGAGCTGGACACTGATCATAAAAAGCTAGGAAAACTCATGCAGTCATTGCAAGATAAGACTGAGGATTTAGAGGCCCGCTCGAGCCGCTGCAATTTACGCATCACGGGCCTTCCAGAAACGACCCTCACGGGCAACATGGAGCTGTTTGTAGAAAAATTACTGGCGACTCTGCTAGGTGAGGGGGTATTCTCTCCGATGTTTGTTGTTGAGCCGGCGCACTGCTCATTGGGCCCTCGCCCAAGGCCAGGAGCTCTGCCGCGCCCCATAATCGCAAAACTGCTCAAATACAGAGACAGAGATGCTGCGCTGCGGCTTGCAAGACAGAAGTCGCTGCAGTTTGAGGGCTCGGAGATATCGCTTTATCCTGATTTCACGGCCAGAGTGCAGGATGCTCGGAAACACTTTGTCCCGTTTAAAAGGCAGCTGCGTGACTTGGGATTGGACTACGCCATGTTGTACCCCGCAAAACTGCGTGTCAATCGGCAGGGGAAATCCCACCTATTCACAGACCCGAAGGCCCAGCAGCAGGCGTTGAAGGGGTGGTTGAGGGAACACCGCAGAGACACAGTCAGAGCTATGGAAGGCGAGGAGACTAGTAGCCAGCTGGATGAACAGGAATGATCCTTTTTTTGAGCTGCATGATACCAGAGGGGGTAAGGGGCAATATGTGCGGAGAAGCCTGGAGCATGGTGACATTATAAAGGTTGGACATGTGGCCCAGTAGTCGGGAGGTGGGGCGGGCAAGAGGATCTGGTAATCAGGATGGCAACCACAAGTGTATAGTACAATGAGGCAACTGTATACACAAGCACGGACGGATACGAATGCAAAGTTGCCATGGGGGTGCGAATAGTCTAACGGCGCACACCTGGGGGCATAACAGATGTGGAGGGGGGCTTCAGCGATTGTTGAAATTCATGGTGATTAATGATTTACAGAGGGGACTGTACCATCTGGTCCTGAATGATGCAAAAGAATCGGCACAACGGGAGTTCGGAGGAGGGCGTTTAGTAATTGGCGTAGACGCACTACTGGTTGGTTGTGAAGCAACCTTGGCCCCCGTGTGCTATGCACCCAAATGACCCCCTGAGGGTCACTCAGTTCGGGAAGATGTATTGGGGGGGGGGGGGGGGAAGAGAGGCCGGGATTCTGCAAGGCCAGGCCAGGTTGGGGGCGGTCTGCAGTGGGAGGCGGATATTGAGTTGTTGGGGTGGTCAGTTTTGGTTTTTATACACAGAGCAAGGCGCAGAAGCACACAGTGAGCGTGCACACACGAAATGCAAATTAGATAACAATGGCGGGCACGGCTGAACCAGAGAACCCTAGGCCTGTAGACTCGCTTAGAGTGCTTACGTGGAATGTTAGGGGCCTTAACGATTACCGGAAGTTGAGGAAGGTTTTGAATTACTTACAGAGACATCAAATAGACGTGGCAGTCCTACAGGAGACCCACCTTCCGCAAGCGAGCAGGATGCTACATTGTAGGGGTTTGGAGGGACACATCACCGTGGCGGGCTTCACGACATGCTAGAGGAGTGTTGACTTGGGTAAACCCCAAATCGAAATTCACACTGGGGCTCCTGAGAGCGGACCCGGCTGGCCTCTTTGTGATATCTAGGCGCAAAGGATCGGGGCTGGACTTAGTTTTAGTTAATGTGTATGGCCCTAACTATGATTCCCCGGAATTTTACACATCCCGTGACTATAGTGGGGCCCGGTTCCTGTGGGGAGGGGATTTTAACTTGGGACTAGACCCGGTATTGGATAGATCGGCAGGCCCAGCCCGTAGGCTCACAGCTGCTGCGCAAGCGTTGGACAGTGTGATCACCAGCTTAGACCTAGAAGATCTGTGGAGAATAAGACACGCTGTTCAGGGGGGCTACACACACTACTCGGCCTACCATTACATTCACACTCGAATAGACTACTGGCTGGCGTCGTCCTCCATGTTGGGTCAGATACGCGACTGTAGGGTCTTCCCGCGCACCCTGTCAGACCACTCCCCAATCCTCTTAGTGTTGGCCACTCCTAAGAAAACAATTCCACCGTTTACTTAGCGATTCCCGCCCTACTCGCTCCTTGACCCGTTCTTCAGAGGAGAACTAGCGGAGGCTATTGACGTGTATTTTGAAAGTAACATAGGCTCAGTAGACAGCTTTCAATTAGTTTGGGAGGCATTTAAGGTCTATATAAGGGGCATTGCAATGTCCAAGCACTCCGGGGTCCTTAGAACCATCAGGCAAAGATTGGCTGAATTGGAGAGGCACTTAGCTCACTTAGAGGAGCAACAGCGGAGGGCCCAGGATACAACAACGGATGAGGAAATAAAGTCTTTGCTAGCCGAATATCATGAGGAAGCAGACAGGGAGGTCAAACATATGGGCAAGTACGCGTCGGCCCGCACATACGGTGAGGGAGAGCGACCCGGCGCAGTTCTTGCGAGGGTGCTGAGGGGAAGGAGGGGCAGGCCGCAAGTTACAGAGATTAGGACGGACGAGGGTGATGTCCTCACGGACGAGGCTGACATAGCCCAGAGGTTTAGAAACTATTACTCAGACCTGTATTCTTCCAAGTGTGGGGATCTAGACGACGAAATTCTTGATTACCTGGAGCATATAGAGCTCCCTACACTCACCAGCACACATAGGGAATTCCTGATGCTACCTATCGAGAAGGATGAAATTGTGGAGGCCCTGGCGGGTATGAGGTCTAGTAGTGCCCCTGGAGCGGACGGGCTCACACTGGGCTTTTATAAGACATTCCAGGACCAATTGCTCCCACATCTGTCGGTGCTGTTTGATGATATTTGTGTAGAAGTAAGTATGCCGCAGTCCATGAGGGAGGCGATCATGGTTACTATCCTCAAGCCGGGTAATGCCCCTGATGAGTGTAGTTCATATAGGCCCCTCTCTCTACTGAACGTAGACACTAAAATATTCGCCAAAGTGCTGGGAAATCGATTGGCGCTCCTGGCCCCACTTCTGGTCGCACCGGAACAGGCGGGATTTATCCCGAACAGGAACTGAACACATAACATACGCACAGTTTTCGGCACTATGCAGCATATAAAGCAGGACACGAAAGCAGTTGCCGTGTTCTTCGACATGGAGAAGGCCTTCGACTCCGTGGAGTGGCCTTTTATGAGACAGGTGTTGCTAAGGATGAGGCTGGGATTGCCGTTCCTGCAAATGCTAGGTACCTTGAACAACAGGCCGAAGGCCAGAATTCGCCTCGGGGATTTGGTCACAGACTCCTTCCCCATTAGCAGGGGGACTTGCCAGGGCTGCCCGCTGTCCCCTCTGCTGTATGCCCTGGTGGCGGAGCCGCTAGCGTGCGCACTGCGGGAATACCATGGCCACGAGGGTATAGGCTTCCCCACCTACAGGATTGTGGTTTCGATGTATGCGGACGACACCTTGCTATATGTCCGGGACCCAGAGCATAATTTGTCGCCGATGCTCAGAGAAGTGGTACACTACGGGCCCTCTCTGGTCTGAAGGTGAACTGGACGTCATTGACCTTCCCCCTCACTCCGGCGATGCAGAAATTTGACATGTAGTTCCCGCTGTAGTGGACAACGGACTCAATTAGATACTTGGGTATACGGCTGCACATGGACTCTGAGACTGTGTTCAGGGAGAACTACAGTGTTGCTGTTAGCAAACTGGAGGATGACGTAGAGGCTTGGTGCAAACTCCCGCTGTCGCTTCTTGGTCGTCTCTCGATCATGAAGATGGTGGTGCGCCCAAGAATGCTGTTTCTGTTCTCTAACCTTCCGATGGTGTTACTCCGGGTATTTTTCCAGAGACTGACAACTCATGATCAAGCTTGCGTGAGCCGGTAAGCAGCCTAGGGCACGTTGGAAGATTATCACGCTACCGTACAGCATGGGGGGCCCGAGTGCCCCAGATCTGGAGCTTTATTACAGGGTGGCTCAGGGGGAGCACTTGCACACCTGGGTTCATGGAGAAGCGCACATCCCCATGTCCGAATGGAGAAGTTATTTGCAGACCCACTCCCCCTCCCTGCCACGATTTTCAATCCAACGGATCGTAGAACTGGGAGTCTAGATTCTATTACAGCCACCAATCATGCATGGCATTGCCTTCTGCAATTGCAGGGCGGGGCTTGCTATACTCTCCTAGTATGCCGGTGGAGTGGGCCAGATGGCCGACCCCCTGCAGAGATAAGGGAGTGATTACTGCCTTACACAAGCTGAAAATCGACCTGGCAAGGGACCTCTTCCGCGACGAGAAGGTTAAGTCCTGGGATCAGGTTGCTGAGAGTGGGGGGGAGGATTCCTTATTGCTACATTTCCAGTATCAGAGTGCGCAGAGCTCTTTTGGAGCAACTGGGAGACGACCTTGCTGAACCGCCGGAGGTCCCTGAACTCTCCTATATAGTGAAGACGGAGTCCCCTCGCAAGTTGATAACCAATCTTTACAAAATTGCGATGTCGCACAGGGAGCATCAATTCACGGTGGCAAGGCTGGCATGGCAAAAAGATTTATTGATCACAATAGACGATGATATGTGGCGCTACTGCTGCGTAAATACTAGGAGTATTTCCTCAAATGGCAAGCATAGACTGATACATTTCAAATGTATAAATAGGGTGTACTACACCCCTGAACGTCTGCATAGATACGGCCTCCGCCAGGCAGCAGAATGCGAGAGATGCCATGCGCCTGTGGCAGATTTTCTACACTTTGCGTGGCTGTGCCCTGGAGTGAGGTCATATTGGGAGGACATCTTTACAGAGCTGAGCAGTATAGTGGAGGTTGCATTGGTCCCAGACCCCGCGCTGGCGCTACTAGGTCACTCCTGGAAGTTGCCCAGAGCCGTTCGCAGGCTGGTTGACATGGGGATGCTCATGGCCAAAAGGGTGGTAGCCCTATGCTGGATGAGAGGCCCAACACCCAAAACTAAACGCTGGGCTCACGACATGTTATACTGTTTCGAGAAGTTGGCCTGATATATGATGCTCACTAGTTCTAGTGATCACCTTGTATCAGTCCAAACAACCCTTATGGTGATTGGTTGCAGCTATCCTAGTGGACAAAGCAGTCTTAGGCTAAACTCGTTATGGCATGTGAAGCCAGCTGTTTTACCACAATATAACCCCTTGAATACCAGATGAAAGGACACCACACAGGTTGTTATGAAAATAAACAGTATATTTATTAATAATAAACACCTCTGAACTCTTTATGAGGTCAGAGGGCTAAGCACATGACAATCTCTTAGGAAAAATACGATAAGTTGCACAAAATTACAAAGGTGCCCTAGGGGCACGACAAACCATATACTAAGTAAGGGGAATGTGAAAGTCGATAGGGAGAATGGAGCTGTCCAGAGGCTGTAGGATCGTTGGGACCACGCTACACTAACTCTAGGTAAGTAATAGGAGGCCCACGGAACGTGTGTGCAGAGTGTGAACTCACACGCGAGATGCGTAACAACGTCTATGGACAGTACAGTTCAAGTTAAAGGTAAGTACGGACAATCCTGACTAGGTAGGACTAAAACGACTGTGGAACTGGACACTAGGACAGTTAAACTACCCTTGAGCACCGAAATGCTCTCGTTACCTCACCCACGGGCTGCGGGTGCATAGGTGCCAAAGTGTGTCGGGTTCTCGTGTTGAAGTCTATGGAGCCTGAAAGAAAAGATGCTGCAGGCGACCAGGAGGAAGATGTCCGGTGCGATCCAAGGGTGGATCGGTGAAGAAGAAGACCTGAAAGCAGAGGGGACAATGTTCAAAGTCACTAGCCAGTGACGGGAGTGGAACCAGGAAGGAACCAGATGTCGTCGTCGCGATCAGGTGAAGAGTGGACGCTTGTCTCTGCAGCCACGTGGACCAGGAGGTGTCTTCGACGACCAGGATGGTGGCACGAGCTGTCCCACGCAGGCTGTCGGCGGTGTTGGAACCGGAATCGGCGTCAACAGGCCTTGGCAAAGGCAACCCACGCGGTGAGTGGAAACGGCGTCTGGAGTGGACCAGGAGGGTCCGGGGTGCTCCTCTTTTGGAAGGGAGCAAGGGCCAGTCTGGAGCAACCAGACCAGCAGTGAAAGTTTCAAAGTTCGTCGTCTAGGAGGCCACTAACCAGCCGGCAAGTGACCAGACAACGCGTCAAGCAGCAAACAAGCAGAAGGGCCCCACGCAGATCTCGTGGATGCTGGAGGGCTGGTCTTCGGTGCAGGAGCTGCTCGGGGCTGGGGCTTCTCAGTCCCCAAAGCACTTCGTCGAGTTTACCTCGGGAGTCGTGCTGAAAGCGAAGAGCAGGTTCTTTCAAGATGGCCGGTCCCACGTGTCTCGTCGCACCCACGGATCTCAGCTGTGCTGCAGATGTAGGTTGAGGTCGGAGAGGTCTGGGAATCCGGGTCTCGTCGGGCTCTGAAGTCTGGATCCTCGAGGGAAGACGACAAAGTGAAGCCGCTGGACGCTTGATGGTGCCTGCTTGTGCAGGGTGGACACTCCTTGCCCACAAGGGAGATTCTTCAGTCTTCTGTGGAGCAGAACGTCGAGCAGAACGTCGAAGTCCAGAGTTTCTTCTTGTAGAATTGTTCAGGATAATCTAATTTGGAATGGGACCAGCTCCTACCTTTATTCTCCTAAAGGGGGCTGCACTACTGACTAGGTGCCTCCCCTGGGTGGGACCAGGAAGGGGGGTGGCTACACCCCCTATCCTTTGTCCGGTTTCGCGAAAGAGCTGGGGCAGGGATGCCCCAGCAACTGGTTTGAACCGGTGTATGCACAGGACACCTTGTGTGCCCCGTGCATGTCTCATTCCTTTCAGGCCTGTCCTACCCAATACACAAAATCCTGTCTGTGGTGGTGCTAGCACCTCCCAAGGCAGGAAACCCTTTGTCCAAGCCTCCCTCGCTGGTAGGACTCCCAGCAGCAGGAGGTCAGACTTGTGTCTGTGGTGGCAGCATCCATTTTGTGATGCCAAGGCTCGAGTTAACTTTAACCGGGGTTCTCAGTTACATACATGTCGTGTCCCTCTAGAAGGGTGGAATGCTACCCCCGTCGCCAGAATTGGCGAGGGGGTAGTATTCCAATTCGTATGACACCTTACTCGACATGTTTTGATAATGTTATACCAGAGTTAGCATTCAACCGCGAGGTCGATAATGCACTTAAGAGTATATGGTATAGCGTTATCATGGAACAGCTATTAGGACTTGGTTCCGCAAGCTGCAGACGGGCTCAGCTCATGCCAGAGCACCATCTCACATAATTCCAAGCACTCTGCCTTCAGGATTGTTAAGGCCTGCCATAGGAGTGACTGATGGGAGGATATGTCCATTTTAGGGTTAGATATAGGTATACTATATCTACAGCAAAGGGTGATTACACCACCTTGCCCCAGCTGTCGTGCAGCCAGTTGTGTCAGTTTTGGATGGCCAGCCAGGGGTGGCATAATACATGCTTCCGCCCCTGGTAGGCCCTGGGTACACCTATGCCCTGGGTACCTATAGTACACTGTACAGGGACTGATAAGGTGGCCCAGTACCAATTGGTAAATGCACCTAAGGTACATGGTTGTCAATTTAGAGAGAGAACAGCTAGGCTGTGGGTCTGATTAGCAGGCCCACAGCCAGGGAAAGTCGTAAACCAGTGAAGCAAAAAGCAAAAATCTGGGGTGACCATAGGATTGCAGACCCCACTCTCCTACAACTGTTGTACGCAATCTGAACACTACAGCGAGCTGTTGCCTAACAAGAGCCGCGCAAAAAACTTTTGGGGGCTGTACCCGACGCATTTAAGTGATAGGGGCACGGGGAACAGGACCGAGGACGAAGACACAGGCTGATCTCCTACATCTGGTGAGGGTGGTCCGAGTAACTCTTTAAGATGCCCCTGGAGGAGGGGGTCCCACCAGGGGGGGTACTGCAGCAGTGGGTCCCCTATTGGGGAGTGCTGAGGGGGATAAGGAGTCCGGGCGACTACACAATAGATGATGCCCGGGGAAGGGGTGCGCGTTCAGGTAGCTTGTCACGCATTGTGTACACAGGTGGATGGTGCATTCTTCTGGGAGTGGGCGAGGAGGGTTCCAGCGGTGGTTTGTCCCACCGGTTAATTCAGGTCCTGATCATAGTGAAGAGCGCCGCCTGCCCCTTGATGGGTTGTTGGCTGTAAGGCTGTGTATTTACCGTAAGCAGGGTATCCGTATTGTAACACTGAAGTGCTGCACTGTGTATGTTTAATTGGGGGGGATGAGGTATATTTGACTGCTGTGATTATGTGCCTTAAAACCCAATAAAATGTTTAACAAAAAAAAAAAGGATACAAGTTTACAAAAAAATCTAAATTGCATATATTATGTAACCAACAATTGAAATGCAGCAAAATGTTGATTTTTTAAGCACTTTCCTAAACAAAAGGGGGAGGTAAGGTGAAAAGAGAGGACTCGTCCTTCAGACTAAGTAAATGGAACCAAAAGCAGACCCTCCAGCTTATCGCGATTTCGCGATTTGCAAAAAAAACCGCGAAATCGCGCGATCTCTGCAAATGCCGCGATATTTGGCATAAAGCCCGCGAAATTTGCAGTTTCCGCCGTTCGCCGTCCTTTCCCGTCCTTTCCGGCCGTTTCCGCCGCTTTAAAAGCGAAGATGAGCGAGGCACCCATTTTCCATTTGATTTGCGGCGAGAAGAGAAGGAGCCAGGAGGTCGAGGACGCGCGGCCGAGAGAGGGAGAAGACCACTGCGGCCGAGAGAGGGAGAAGACCAGCACCACACCAGCAAGAGGGGGAGAGAGCACGAAGCGGCAGCGACACACACAAAGACTCTTCCTCAGAGACTCGGAGGAGCAGGAGGAAAGCCGGCCGGCGGCGAACAGAACACTGACAGGTACCGTCCGTCCTTCACGCTGGTGGGGGCCCGCCGCACACATAGCGAGGCTAGGTAGGCAAGTTTAAAACCAGCTTCGTTAAGAAGCGCTGCCCGGGTGGGAGGGGGGCAGTGGAGATGTGGAAGAGGAGAGAGGGAAAAGCTTTTATTGCAGGCCTCTCCCGGCCTTGGGTAAAGTTTTTATTATTTATTTATTTATGCATTTTTATATAGCGCGGACTTTACCTGAAGGCGTCAGAGCGCTTCACATTAGGAACAGAGATGAAACATAATGAGAAACATTACAAAAGAACAGATTGCAAAAACATACATTACTTACATAAGGTAATAGTGACATTTGTGAGCAAACAAAATACATGAGGTAGTAAAAACTGTGAGCAACCAAAAATACATGAGGTAGTAAAGGTAATCGTGACAATTGTGAGCAACCAAAAATGCATGAGATAGTCAAAAGTGCACAAGAGGAGATGAAAGTGACAAGTGTGCAGTTATAAGAGAAAACAGAGTATAATTTGAGGTATAGTACTGCAATAAGTGCTAGACACTCAGGCACAGGAACAAGCGTTACGTGGGCAAGGTCAAACAGTAAGATATCT
This sequence comes from Lissotriton helveticus, assembly GCF_964261635.1. Taxonomy (NCBI): domain Eukaryota; kingdom Metazoa; phylum Chordata; class Amphibia; order Caudata; family Salamandridae; genus Lissotriton; species Lissotriton helveticus. The sequence goes on from NC_136061.1 coordinate 1,173,611,275, forward strand.
GTGTTTGGTGTTGCAAAAACCCCAAAATAAAATGCCGCTAAATGCCGCTAAATTTCCATTTTTGTGCCGGTAAATTTTCATTTTTGTGCCGCTAAATTTGCCAATCCATGCCGCTATATCCTGGGGGGGTCTGCAAAAGGAGTCCCTCCAAAGGGAAGAAAAAAAATCTACAATATTAGCGAAACAAGACACCAACCTCGTCATAAAAGGAATTAAGTTTTCCTTTTTAAGTAACCCTCACCCACCAGGGTTACCCCTTGGTGGCATGCTTCATCATAGGGTCCATCCCTGACCTGCTAAGGAGAGGGGCGTGCTGCGACCTGTGGCTACACGGGAGCACTAAATTAGTAATGTTCCTATACACCTATGCTGATAGAGATAATTAATGGAGTGGGTGAAGTAGTATATACAAAGACTTAAAACATACCTAGCTAGTGAAAGAAAGATAATTGTATTCGCCTCCCTGGCTGATATGGTTAAAAATGGGGATGATGGTAAACCACTAGGGTATTTGACCCCTAGTTTCCCTACTCTGATCGACTAGTTTCAAGACCTACCCCCAAGGTTTTTCTTTAGTACCATAAGGGAATAATACCACTCCTATACTTATTTAATTACTAGCTAAATAGCACACGTAATGACGTACAATATGTAAACAGGAAATAGTAATATGCAGCACCAAATAAGTCGGTTTTCACAGTGTCAAAATGCTGTAGAGGTTGGAGAGAAAAACGAAAATCATTAAAAATATGCACGGCCATAGGCCTTGTAAGAAGCTTTAAACTGCATTGATGTTTATCATGAATGGTGATATATTTTCCTCACAAAATGGTGAACATGCTGTGCAGTTATGCTACGATACAATGCAAAACACGAGACATACAATATTACACACACAACACAAAAAGATAACTTGTACTGGATCGTTGTAGTTATCTGAATCCATGTATAAGGTAAATACGTACATGTATGTGACCCTAATAGGCCTCATGAGTTCAAGACAGGGAAAAAGGGATGCCTGTAGTCAGACCCCAGAATATAAAAAAACATAGATACTCGTTCCAAAATTAGTTGTTAAGAGAGATAGATCCCAAAACGCCTTCGTTTGGGAGACATATGGAGCTGCATGAAAAGGACACTTACTTTGTCAGGGCTACTCCCTCACTGGGGATGGACCCCGGAACTCCGCGGCTATCAGAGGGGCACCAAAAACGTCCTCGTGGCAACGGTAACCCCAGACCACCAACCATTCGAGTGAGCGAATACTCACTTCCTGTACTTGCTCAAGGTGCGGTCCTGGATTCAGTGTTCGCACACCGGGATCCATAAAGCACAATACGGATTAAAGAAAAGGGGACAATATTTTTTTTTTAAATACTATAGTAACTGGGACGTAAACGCTTTTTAAAAAAAGGCCAACGAATGCACAAGTTACTACTTGTGTAAAGATATATCTGTAAGAGACATTAGTTAGTATTAGATTCCTTACCTTAGAATATCCCCAGGCGTCAGACTGAATCCGGAAATTTTTGCGTAGCAGTACCCTTGCGCGTCGGTAGGCGTCGTCTGCGGCTCTGCGTCCGTCGTCGGCGTCGTGGGCGCCGTGATGACGTCGTCGGAGTACTTAGACGCCGCCTCCGCGTGCTGACGTCAGTTCTTAGACACAGCTTTTCCACGCCAGAAACGCAGAGCCATGTTAAAAAAACCAACACTGGTGCCATTGAAACTAGGGCCCTGAAAGGGGACAACCCTAACCCTAGATATTGGTTCGCAGAACGGGGAGGATGGGTGGGTCGGTAAGGAATCTAATACTAACTAATGTCTCTTACAGATATATCGTTACACAAGTAGTAACTTGTGCATCTGAAAGAGACACGTTAGTATTAGATTCCTTACCTTAGAATAGATACCCCAGCAATACCAACCCCGGTGGTGGGTCTGCGAACCAATAATCACACCAGAAAGTCCTGGAGGACGGAACGGCCAAAGAAGCCATCCCTCCGGACTTGACTGTCCAGACAGTAGTGTCTTGCAAACGTGTGCAGCGACGCCCACGTAGCTGCCTGACAGATATCCTGTAAGGGCACACCCCGGCCCAGGGCAGTTGTAGTTGCCGTGGCTCGGGTGGAATGAGCCCGTAATCCAACAGGGGGCTCCTTTCTAGCCAAGGAGTAGCATGCCTGGATACACAAGATGATCCACAGAGAGATGGTCCGCTTGTGCACTGCTTTCCCCTTCTTAGCGCCCACGTAACCAACAAAGAGTTGGCCATCCACCCGGAACTGGCGTGTGCGATCCAAGTAAAATAAGAGCGCACGTTTTGGGTCCAGACGGTGGAGCCGCTCTTCCTCTTTAGAGGGATGCGGTGGCAGGAAGAAGGTTGGCAAGGTGATAGACTGCCCGATGTGGAAGGCTGTGACAACCTTGGGCAGGAAAGATGGTTTGGTACGCAGCACCACTTTGTCCGGATGGACAGAAAGGAAAGGTGGAGTACAAGAGAGGGCCTGGAGCTCACTCACTCTCCTGGCAGAGGTGATGGCAACCAGGAAAGCAGTCTTCAAGGTTAGAAGGCAAAGAGGACAGTTGTGAAGTGGCTCAAAGGGAGCGCACATCAGAAACGTAAGAACCAGGTTCAAGTCCCACTGAGGCATCACAAACTGAACAGGAGGAAACGTGTGAGTGATGCCCTTTAGAAATCTATTTACAATAGGGGACTTGAACAAAGAAGTTTGATCAGGCAGCCTCAGAAAGGCCGAAAGGGCAGAAAGGTAGCCCTTGATAGTGCCCAGAGCAGAGCCCTGCTGGGCAAGAGAAAGAAGGAAGAGAAGAACCTCAGAAAGAGGGGCAGCTAGAGGATCCACAGCATTTGCTGTGCACCATGCCACAAATCTGTTCCACCTGCAGGCGTATACCGACTTTGTCGAGGGACGCCTGGCTGCCAGAATGACGTTACGGACTTCAGGAGGCAAGTCAAATGGCCTCAACTGTCGCCGCTCAATCTCCAAGCATGGAGGTGGAGACTGGACAGGTTCGGGTGGAGGACCGTCCCCTGCTGCTGCGACAGAAGGTCCTCCTGAAGAGGCAGACGAACCAGGGGATCGACTGACCTACTGAGTAGCTCTGGATACCAGTACCTTCGTGCCCAGTCCGGAGCCACAAGGATGGCTTGGGCCCGGTCGCGCTTGATCTTCAGCACTCTGGGCAGAATTGGTATAGGCGGAAAGGCGTACAGTAGACCGCAACTCCACTCGCGACGAAAAGCATCTCCGAGCGAGTGCCGCCTTGGAAATTCCTACGCGCAAAACTGATGACATTGCGCGTTCTCTTCGGTGGCGAATAGATCTAACCAAGGCTCTCCCCATCGCTGAAAGAGGCCGTGCGCCACGTCCGAGTTCAGACGCCATTCGTGATCCATCATGCAACGACGGCTGAGCTAGTCCGCCCTGGCGTTCAGAGAACCTGCCAAGTGTTGAGCCACCAGGGTCACGCCCTGGCGTTCTTGCAGTATCACATGGCGGTGGTGTTGTCCGTGAACACCTGCACTACACTCCCCCTGACAGAGGGGAGGAATGCCTTCAGCGAATCGCCCGTAACTCCAACAAGTTGATGTGGAGCCGGGCCTCCGCCGGAGACCAGAGGCCTCTGATCTCCGCCTCTCCCATGTGGCCACCCCATCCCTGGAGGGACGCGTCCATCACAACTACGTGCTCCGGTTGGGGAAGGGAGAGGGATCTGCCGCTGACCCAATCGCGGTCCGTGAGCCACCACTGCAGCTGTCTCGCAGGGCCCTCCGAGATCAGGACGTGGTCGGATAGGTTGCCCTGATGCTGGGCCCACTGAAACTTCAGGTCCCACTGCAGAGCCCACATCCGCCACCTGGCGTGATGCACCAGCAGGATGCAGGAGGCCATCAGCCCCAGAAGCCGCAGCGTCAACCTGACCGAGACCCGGGATAACGGCCGAAAGATGGGAATCAGAGCCTGAATATCCCGGACCCGCTGTTCGGGTGGATAAACCCGAAACCGCGCCGAGTCGAGAACCGCTCCGATGAAAAGGAGCTTCTGAGAGGGGCACAGGTGTGACTTCGGCACATTGATGGAGAACCCCAGCCGGTGCAGGTGGTCTGCCGTAGTCTGGAGGTGGCTGACGACTGTCTGGGCCGAGCCCGCTTTCAACAACCAGTCGTCGAGGTAGGGGAAGACTGAAACCCCTACCCTGCGCAGGTGAGCTGCGACCACCGCTATCACCTTTGTGAACACCCGTGGAGCGCTGGTAAGGCCGAAGGGGAGCACGGTATACTGAAAGTGCTCGTGGCCTACCGTGAACCGCAGGTAGCGCCGGTGGGCCGGCAGGACGGGGATGTGGAAATAAGCGTCCTGCAAGTCCAACGCTACCATCCAGTCTCCTGGGTCCAGGGCAGCTAGGACCTGAGCCAGTGTCAGCATCTTGAACTTCTCCTTCCGGAAGAAGCCATTGACGTTCCTTAAGTCCAAGATAGGGCGCAGGCCCCCTTTGCCCTCCTTGGGTACCAGAAAGTAGTGGAAGTAGCAACCACACTCTACTTCTGGCCCAGGAACGCGCTCGATGGCCCCCTTGGCCAAGAGGGCCGTAACTTCCTCCTGCAGAAGTCGCAAATGATCCCCCGATACACGGTGGTTCTGCGGTGGCATGGCTGTAGGAGTCGCCTCGAAGGGGAGGGAGCAGCCCCTTCGGACGATCAGCAGCACCCACCTGTCCGAAGTGACGGTGCGCCAGTGGAGGTGGTGATGGCGAACCCTGCCCCCCACTGGCGTCACATGGGCCTGAAAGCACGGACTAAGAGGGTTTTGAGGCGGATGCTGCGGGGGAAGGTTTGGACTGACCTCGCCGTGTTCCCCGACCGCCGGGACGGCGGTTTCCACGGCCGCCACCGCGTTGAGTATTACCCTGCGGAGCGTGGCTGGCAGCACGTGTGGGTACACCCCTTCCATGGCCACGAAAGGAATGATAAGCAGTAGATTGCTGGCGGGGGCCGAGAGGCCCAAGGACTTGGCCGTAGCCCTGGAGTCCTTAAAGCGCTCAAGCGCATGGTCTGCTTTGTCGCCAAAGAGGCGACGGCCATCGAACGGCATGTCCATCAATGTCTTCTGGACATCTGCCGAAAAGTTGTCAGACCTCAGCCAGGCGTGGCGCCTGACCACCACCGTCGTTGCCATCGCTCTACCTAGTGAGTCCTGGTATCCAGCCCACACCGGATGGAATATTTGGCTGCATCCCGGCCCTCCACAAGGGCTTGGCCGAGTTTGGCCCGTACCTCCAACGGACACTCTGGCAGCACTTCCGCGACCGTATCCCACAGAGAGTGGGTGTAGCGGCCCAAGAGGCATGCGGTGTTGGAAGACCGCAGACCCAGACTAAGGGATGAGAATATCTTTTTACCATACTGCTCATACCTCTTGGATTCCCTGTCCGGCGGGGCCAACAGGAATGCGGTCTGGGAATTGGAGGCCTGGATGACCAGGCTCTCGGGGGTGGAGTGGGTGGACAGGAAACATGGGTCGCCCGGGGCTGGGCGGTGGCGTCTGGCCACGTTCCTATCTACGGGCGAACCCGTAGTGGGCAGAATAACGTCGGTCAAGGCCTCATTAAAGGGCAGCAGAGGCTCGGCCGAGCTGGACTGCGGTTTAAGGACCTCAGTGAGGAGATTAGTCCTCACGGCCGCGACGGGGAGCTCAAGGCCCAAGGCCTTGGCAGCCCTCATCAGCACCACACTGTAGGTTGCCCCCTCCTCCGAATCCACGGTAGGAGGGGAGACAAAACCAGTGTCTGGAGAGGTGTCCAGGCCACTGGCCTCCCCAAGGTCTCCTGCCCAGTCCTCATGAGACTGACACTCTCTGGTCAGAGGGTCCTCAGACCCCTCCCAGTCCTCTTCATCACCCATCTCCTGAAATTCAAGGTTCTCAACCAATGGGGCCTGTTCATAGAAGTTAAACTCTCCAAACGACGTCTGGAGCGGCGCCCATCGGGGCCGTCCCGGCGCCTGAACAGGAACGAAGGTGGAACCGGGGACGGCACCGCCCGAGGTCGGCGCCGGAGGCGAGACCTGAGGGTCCGGCGCCGGGAAGGTCGTAAGGTCCACCGGCGACGAACCAGAACCCGAAGGAGGTCCAGCAGCGTCCTGCGGCGCCGGAACAACTGAACCCCTCGGCGCCGGGTCCTCGGCGCCGGCGGCGTCGGGATAACGGGAACCTGCGGCGCCGGGCCCGAAGGCGTCGGCGGCGTCGGGGCCGCAGCACCCAACGGCGTTGGGCCGCCCCGACCCGCTAGGGGTCCCAGACGGGTCCGCTGGGCCCGAAGGCGCCGCGGAGCCCGTCATGGCCATGGCCATGAGGAAGCGCTCTACCTCCTCCGACGTCGCGTTGAGCCCCAGGACCGGAGGGTATGGGGCTGAACGCGGCGCCCGCGACTCCGACGGAGCCGCGTGGGTGGTGTCACCCGAACCCCCGGCCGCATCGCGCGAGCGTCGGGGGGGAGTCCGAAGAGCGATGACGCCGCTTGGACTTCTTGTGCTTACCTGACGACGACTTCGACCCGGAGGAGTGCGGCCTACTCTCGGAGCGGTGGTGGCTCCGAGCCCGCGACCTGTCCCTCGACCTCTCATGGGACCGAGACCTCTCGCGGCGCGGGACCGACTGCCTGAGTTCGAGTCGCCTGCGGGACCGCTCCCGCCTGGCTTTCGAAGAGAGGGCCCGGCAGTCGGAGCAGGCCTTGTCGTCGTGATCGACGCCTAGACAAGTTAACGACATGTGGTGAGGATCCGTGACCGACATCAGGCGGTCGCAATCCTCGCAGTGCTTAAAGCCGGGCATCCCTACGGCACCTATCGGAGTCGATAGACTTCGAGAAACGATCAAAATCGATCAAAAAAGTTAGTCAAAAATGACTAGGGTTACTGCTTTTTCCAGATCTGCGCTTGCTGGCGCGGAAAAAAGAAGAACTGACGTCAGCACGCGGAGGCGGCGTCTAAGTACTCGGACGACGTCATCACGGCGCCGACGATGGACGCGGAGCCGCAGACGACGCCTACCGACGCGCAAGGGTACTGCTACGCAAAAATTTCCGGATCCAGTCTGACGCCTGGGGATATTCTAAGGTAAGAAATCTAATACTAACGTGTCTCTTTCAGATATATAAATGAATACCAATAAAAAATGACCCTCATTCAGCAGTTACCAGGGGGCATTCAAAGACTCGCTGGACGAACCTCGTATAGATAGGCAAAAAATTACACACAAAACATACAAGGAAAAAAATTATACGAAAAAATAAAATTAGGAGCGGGGACACAAGGGCCTATAATGATGATCCAAGAATTATTTAGAACATGATCACGGTCAAAATACCCATGATATAAAGGGAGGAAATTCCTCTATCAGTCTCAAAAACAATGCAGCTAATCACGCCCCCAGACTAGGATACAGGTCAAAAAGAAAAAGGATGGTCAACACAAATGTAAATCATGTGAACTGCCATTCTCATGGTACTTCAGTCTATAGACCCAGCGCTGTTCTTTCTCGCACAGATGAGATTCTTGATCCACTTGTTCCATCACTGTCCACAACAGTTCATCTGTAGTATGTTGTAGTTCCAGGAAGTGGGCAGTTATTTTTGTAGTCGCTCTTTTGCACCTGAGATTACTACGGTGCTCGCAAATTCTGGTCTTGACTTTGCGAGTCGTCATCCCAACATAATTCAAGTTGCAAGGGCAGGTGATCATATATAGGACACTTTCTGTGTTGCAGTTGGTGAAACTCTTCCTTTTCCAAGTGGTGTTAACGTTGAAGTAATACTTTGTCTAATTTGGGTCAGATGACAAACACTATAAATTGCCACATGGGTAATGCCCTTTTAGTGGTATTATGAAATCCTGGCTAAATGCCCTATCTCCAGTGGTACACGGCCGCATATGGCCCAACATGTCCTTCAGATTGCGACCTTGTGTTGGGCGCGCTTCTGTAGGTTGTGCTGCAAACTGGGTGTGCTTCTTGCTCCTTTGGTACAGGGGGCTCTAAAAGGACTTCCGTATTGTTATTCTTGGCTCTCTTCATTGCCTTTGTCACGAAGTTGTGTGGGTACTTTCGTGCCCGCAGCTTGCAGGCTAGGTCAGTGACTTGTGTTTTATAGTCAATGAGTTCCGAACAATTGCGTCGGAGTCTTAGAAATTGTCCGAAAGGTCATTTCTCTCTCAGCTGCCTAGGATGAAAAATATCAAAACAAAGCAGGCAATATTTTGCTCTGGTCTTAAAGGGGGTTGTAGTTTTCAAACGACCTTGATGAGGAGAAATGTTCAAATGTAGGAAAACAAGGTTTGTCCTAGAGAAAGTGTGTGTAAATTTAAGATACTCATTCGGTCTCCTCAGCCACTGCAAAAAATCATTAGCGGTATTCACATCCCCATTCCATACAACTAGAATATCATCAATATATCTTTTCCAAACCCCAATGTTGATGATATAGGATTTTGGACTTTCAGAATTTTGTTTGCCTCCAAATTGTGCACGTAGAGTTCCACCACACTGGGAGTGAAGGTGCTCCCCATGCTAGTGCCATGCTTCTGCAGGTAAAGGGAGTCTTCAAACTTGAAAAATTCCTCAGTCAGAGACCGTTTACAGCATTCCAAAACAAGGTTGCATGGAGTCTAATACTTCTACTCCGTTGTAGAAAGGATTTCCTCTAGGTTGTCCAGTGTTGGAGTGGGGGAGGCTAATTTACAGGCTTTCAATATCCAGGCCAATGAGTAGTTGACTCTTGATCGAAAGGCTAGTCCTGAAGAATACAAAGACTATCCTTTGTATCCTTAAGGTACGTATTGGTGCTCTAAATTAAGGGTCTTAAGAAGGCATCTGCAAACGTCACGTCCCTAAACATCTGACATGACATGTTCCCCCCCCCCCTCAAAAACCCTGCACCCCACCAAAAACAATGTGTAGTACACGTGAGGGCGGTGAGTGCCCAACCAACTGTGAAAAACTCAAATATCACCGCAACCGTTATGTTAATTAACATGTCTATTCATGGCTTGCAACTGTTAAGCAAAATCAAAACATAATACTCAGACACCAAAACAGCAAGATGCTAACATCCCATTATGCATATAGGAGCTTCCAGCACCCGCCTGCCACAAGTATAACATCCAGGCATAATTTTAACAAAGACGAACTTTTACCACCATCTGGAAGTGCGGCAACAACCCTCTCTACCACGTATTAGTTAAGGATAGGCTTCCATAAATCGCGCCTAATCCTTCCACAGCTATTGTTACTGTTTATGAGTTATACCATCAGCAAGTAGTTCATCAGTCATTTTAATCAAGCGTTCTCGCAGAGTTATGGTCTCTGGAGTCACTTTCTAGCACCTGCTTATTGGCCTGTACTTTAGCTTAGCCCTTGAACGCCTGCTGCGCATTGCTGGGGTCCATGTAAACTTTCGCTTTGCCATTGAAAGTGACCTTCAGATGGGCCGTATAAGCATGGCATAACCAATGTTAAGCTCTCTCAGCTTACGTTTGATGTGAGCAAGTCGTCTGCCCGCCTCCTGCACCTGCGGGGTGAAATCTGGATACAAAGATAAAATGGAGCTCTCATGATTAAGTGTCCGAAGTTCTCTTGCTCTCCGTTATTATGCGCTCCTGTCTCTGTAATTCAGTATACGAGCTATGATTTGACGTGGAGGGGCCCCAGGCGGAGGTTTTGGTGTTTGCGAATGATGGGCCCGCTCCACCAAAAAAATAGAGGAAAAGGCATCCTGGCTCAACAGTGTAACAAGGAGGTTCTCCACATACAACTCCATGTTACCCGTCAGGGTTGACTTCAGCAGCCCCACAATACGCATTGTTGCACCTGGAACGCGCCTCGAGGTCTTCGGCTTTAGCCTGCATTGTCTCCACTAGTTTCCCCATTTGCTTCTGGGCGCTTGAGGCTACAACAATGTGATCTTCAACTTCTGAGACTCTCCTCTCGACCATGTCTATTCTTTCAGCGTGTTTGTCGAACCGCTCCAACATGCGATCCATGCGGTAAGAGCCATTTTTTTTACTCAATTGTGGCTAGGCTCTGCTGCATGGTTTCTAGTATGTGGCGCAAGTCGCCTCTCAGTTCTGTCCCAGAGGTGCTCTGCTCCCCCAGATCTGTATCACCCCCATCCTCTCTCAACCTGGATGATTTGCGCTGGTCAAGCTGCAATTTCGATTGCATTTTATCTGGCTTCCCCATGGTGTTGTAGGCAAATCGTTTGCACAGCACCCCAAATTGGCAATCTTCTAGGTCGTACTTGGAGTAAAGTCTCAGCCCCAAGCGCCTCAAGTGATCACGCTTAGCTGTGAGCCCCAGGGGCTGGTGCCGCCACCGATCAGAACCGCTCAACTCGAATTGGTGTCAGCGGCGCTGCCACCACCTAGCAGGCTCCAGTGGTGCTATGCAGGTCACGATATTGCAGAAATGGCTCCACTCGCCAGTTCCCCTTCACACGTTCTGAACTCCCAGTGCATTGTGCAGGTAATCCACCACAGGAGCACTAACTGCATCAATCAAGCTGCCCAGCTAAGGCCCTTGAATGGTATCCATCCTCCTCAGCAGCACGGAGGTTAGCAGGGGATGGAGGTGCACCAGGTGCACTCGATCAGTGCCCGCCATTCATCAAGTTATTCCAGAAAGACCCAGTCAGTGTCAACGCTTAAATGCCGATGGGTAGGCCTCGCGCCAAGTAATCTCCCCTTCAGCGCACCGGAGACAATTATTGGGGGGAAACTCCTGTGTAGACCGGTCAATTCCCACCAATGCAGCACGACTCAACCCAGCGATTGAGTGGAGCTCAGGCGCAGCCAGGCAAAAGGCCTCCGCTCACTCACCTCGATCTCATTCGCTCACGGAGTCCAGACCCCCCCTGTCTGGGAGGCAATCTCCTCAAGCAAATGCAGCAGCGTGGCGGTACCTCCGGTCAGGACGACAAGGGGCCAACTGCCCTGGGGGCCACTGCTGAAACAGAGACCTCCGCACGCCGTGCCCGCTCCAGGGGGCCTGTCAGGGAATGAGAGACACTCCGGACACAGAGTGGGCCTCGCCACCGATTCCAGATCGAGTCAATCATCTGCACCGTCCGTGTGCCCACCAAGGACTGAAAGCTAACGTTCTGAGGCTGGTGCCCAGGGTTTTCCAGTACACTCTTTCAACTCAGTCTGTGGCCATGGATGCAACAATTATATTTAGGATTGGGGCAATGTCGGATGGAGCGCAATTACATTGCGTCCATCTTGAGGCCAGGCAAGCTCCACCCCCATTTTTAAGGTATGTAGTTGACACTGGCAAGTATACATGTCCCGCTACATAATGGCTGCCCCGAACCTGGTCATGTTTGGTATCAAACATGTTGGAATCATGCAACTACACCGATTCCAGAGTTACGTGCAGGATACCATGTACTGGGAGGGCTCCTTAGAGGACCTCCCCCAATACCTACCTGTGTAGCCTTACAGGGTCTGCCTGTCAGCCCACGCTGCTGCCGACCCTAGACAGTGTTCTGCCTTCCTGCTGATGAGCCTAACTCAGGCAGGTGAAGCTGAACAAAGGATTTCCTTTGAAGGAGAGATGTGACTACCTCTTCTTTAGAATTAGGTATGGTGGGGCGCTTCCGAGCACCACCAGACTGCATTGAAGGACACATTTGGTGCCCTCCTTGCATCAACTAGTTTTGGCCAGTACAGAAGCCCTTGGCTACCACCCCCCGTCCAGCTCCTCCCTAGGGAGGTTCCCAGAGCTCCTCCAGGTGGCCACTTGATTCTGCCATGTTGGCCCCTGGGAGCATCTGACTGGCTAGGTGAGTAGCTTCCCTGACCCTCCCCTCGGTAGGTGGGTCACTGCAGATGAGGTCCTTCCCCCTTTTAGGGTTACTTAAGGGCTCACCAGAGGGCGGGTCCTTAGGTTTGTTCTGACAGTGTCTTTAAGGACACTTCCCTAAGATCATTTAAAAGACTCTTCTGCTGGTGGACACTAGAACTCTGCTGCTTCTTCAAGCCAGGACTAAACACAAGACTGCTCTCTGTAGGGAGACTACTGCTGCAACTTTGTCTCCACACTTTTCAAGTTTCTGCAACTCCGTGGCTGTGCATCCTCCAAATCAGCAAGGACTTTGCCTGCATCAAAGCAAGAAGGAATCTCCTTTGGAGTGAAATAATCACTTCACTGCATCCGCAGGCACCTCTTCATCGACAACCAGTTTACTGACCCTGTTGTCCCACAGACATCACCTGGCTCTGCAACACAGGTGGTGGTTTGTTGGTTCTCCAGAGAACTGATCAGTCTTACCTGCAACTTCTACGACTGTAATCCCTCTCCAGCCGGTGTGAACCGCTTACCTGTGCACTACATCAGTTTGTCGTTGCCAAGGCTTGTTGGCTTTCTTCACGAAAGATCTTCAAGCTCCGAGAAGCCCATGCCTCTAGCATTGCACAGCTCTAAGAACAACGTCCTGTCTGCATCCTCCGAACTGTGTGCCTCCATCTCCTGTGTGCGGCTGGGGGTTCAAACGATTCCTGCTGGCTCTCCGGCGTGCTGGGTATGACCCTGACTTAACATTGCAGCATTACTCCCACAGACCTTGCTAGTCTGCATCCAAGCATCCTTGTCTGTTGCGGCTGCCAAGACTTGTTGGTGGTTCTGCCGGCCACTGACCTCCCTGCATTCCTCAGCAGTCGTGGGACAGATCGTGGACGGCTTCTGTGCTTCTACATCGCAGCCTGGGCTCCATAGCTACTTCTTCAAGACCGTTGTGCTGCAGCAAGCCCCTATGACAAGGTGCGGCATTGTGCTCCTGCTCCTCCTGTACAACTCCTGGTGGTTTGGACTCTGTTGCTTCTGCTTTTATGGACTTCTAGTCCAGATTCCACATTTGGGTTCCACCGTCCTGGTCCACGAGTCGCAGCAGCAACCGGACTTCCAAGATCCTCCACCGCTTCCTACAGGTCGTTCCAACACCACTTCATCCCTATGTACCCAGGCTCCTTGGTGTAGGTATCCTGGTTCTCTGAGTATCCACGGGTGGGGTGGCTCTCCAATCTTCCTTGATCCAGTTGGTGTCCTCTGGGTCCTTTTGGGAAGGATCCTCAAACAAGAAAATACCAACTGCGACTTACCTAGCGTTATCCTATGGACGTTTGACACAGTGTAACCACTTTGCATCCGGGCACCATGGGGGTCCCTTGTTACTCACTTTTGTGGGTTCCTTGCTTCCCCTGGGCTTCAAATCCATGGGTATCAGGCTCTTTTTGTGACTTACCTCTTATACCACTTTCTTAATATATGGTTTGGCCCCCAAATGGTTTGGCCCCCCCATTGGGCCCCCATGTGTTTTTCTATGCTACTTACCTGTTTCTAAAGTATTTTTGTTGTGTATTTGATAATTTGATATCTTTGTGTAGGAGATAGACCAAGCTAGTTATTAGCGTTGTTATAATAAATACTACTGTATTTTTGTAAAACCTTGTGTGGTTCTTTCTTGTGTGACAGCTTGCTGGCTCACTGTGCCATTGACGGGGCCTTGATAGAGGACCTCAGCCTAGTCGTCGACAGTCTAAGGAGGAGGAACGAGAGCGATCATCTGTTAGAAGGCATAGATGGCACAGATAAGGCAGTCTGACAATTGTTTTGGTTTCGTCTTTTTTTTTTTTTTTTTTTTTTTAAAAGAGTTCTTAGCCGGATGAGAAGTCTTCAGGGATTTACTGTTCTCCTCAGAAGTCCCTTCATGGAACCTCATCTCTTGGAAGATCCAGAAGAGGCATCACGGCCTTCTACAGAAGATGTTCTTTGAGTTTTGACTTTCTGAAGCCACAATAGCAGCCTCCTCTACCGGTCCTTCAGTGTTTTTGAGGAGAAATGTGACTAATGTTGCAGTCTCTTACTTTGTACTGGGGCTAGAGGCAGTAAAGGCAATCCTTATGTGGGTCATCCAATTGTACCCTTTTGCTTCCCACAGGTCTTGCAGTGACGGAAAAGGCCTTTACTGTCAGACATTACAGAGAAGCTTTCAATGTCTTTGAAAAAACACTGAGCAGAGCTCAGGGAAACTGCCTTCACCTATGACGTGCACTGAAAATCTGAGGGACTCAAACTATCTTGGGAATGTTATAGAGAGTGATAGAACCTGATTGGTCATAGTTTACATTTAAAAAAAAAAAAAAGAACCTAGATCTGCTATTAAACTGATGGCATGTATAACTATCATAGGCAATAAAGCCTATGATAGTTATCCATGCTGCTTTACTATGTAAGGATAACTTACTTAACTGTAATCCTAGTTCTCTTTACAGTGGTACCCTCATCAAAGTCATAAGCACTCAATATTCCTGCCCATGTGCGGGGACCCCGGAAATAATAAAAAATATATATGGAGTACATACATACACACACACACACATATATATATATATATATACACATACATATATATGTATGTATGTATATATGTATGTATGTGTATATATATATATATATATATATACATACATATACATAAATACATATATACATACATACATATACATATATATATATACATATACACACACACATACATACATATATATACATACACAAATATACATACATACATATATGAAAGCTCCACACCGTGTCCCCTTGATTAGATCCAAAAAGACACGCAGCACTCACGGGATCAGTAGGGCTTAGAACGCCAAACTTTTTATTCAGGCAAACCCGTTTCAGGAAAGACTCCCTTCGTCAGTGTCATGAACAATGCATTTCGCGGTACCATTTTAAAAGCGCGTGGGTGTGTGGTGTTAACAAACAAGGGACTAAACCTCATATTTTCATACGGGCGCCATCTTGGAACATGCAATTCTCACATAGTAACAAGCTTCACTGTTATTGCAAAAGACATAACATCGTTGTTAAATACATGTCCTATGTACATATCTTGCCGTGGATCGGCATTTGCAACACTGCGTTGTGTTGCTCAGTATCCCAATCTGTCAATGTGTATTACAATCAGTTTGTTAAATTAAAACAACCAAAATTCTCATAATAGTATGACTAAATATGCCTCAATGTTATCTTTACATTCTTATATGTTCGGGCCGATTAATCGTAATATATAATCATGGCCTTATTAATAATCTAGCCGTGGATCGGCCTTGGCAACCAAATGGTTGCCAGCAGAACTAATCGCTTCAATTTAACAATGTAATAAATTTAACAACCCAGTTCTTTCTGCTTCTTAGAAAAAAGTATCCCAAACAACACTCCATCGCCGCCAATTCTGCATTCTTTCAATTACCATTAGTTCTAGAAGCAGATACATGATTCTGTGAAAACTCAGTTATATCGACAGTAACATATAGTAGTTGTAACATATCCTTCATTCATAACATGAGCTAATGAAATTCCCTATTGGCCCAAATGTGCAGATATTTCTTCTCCGATATTGAAACCACTCGGAGCCTTGGTCTCCAGGTCCACTATATAGCGGGACTCCAACCTCCTAAGCTTAAGGAGTCGGTTGCCCCCCCTAATGTGTTCCGGTACGTGGTCTAGGCAGAAATATTGTAAAAGGTCTCTGTTGCTCTGATGTTTTATGGCAAAATGGCGTGCAACTGGATACGAAAAATCCTTATTCGCAATTGCCCTCATGTGCTCCAAAATTCGTAGCTTGACTGGATTAATTGTGCTGCCTACATATCTTATTTTGCACGGGCAGCTCAGACAATATACAGCAAAACTGGTGTGGCAGGACATAAATGTATTTAATTTCCTTCCCCCCTTGACTCCTCGAACATCATAAGTTAAGACGCGTTTGCTGAAGGCACACGCCTTACAACGTCCACAAGGAAAGAATCCTTTTGCATCTTTTAATGTTCCTTTTCTGTTTATAACTGGGTCTAAGTGACTATGAACCAACTGGTCCCGCAATGATCTGGCCTTTTTAAATCATGGGTTCTTTGGGGATATCAATGCCTATTATGCTGTCTGTTTTGAGAATGTGCCAATGTTTCTTAAGGATCGCTCTCAGTTCATTTGAATTGGAGGAAAATGGTGTAATAATACGAAATCTTCCTCCCTCTTGATCAGTCCTCCCCCTTTTCTCAAACAGTGTTTCTCTGGGCAGACGACTTACACAATTGCGTGTTTCTTTGAGGAGGTTTGGTTTGTATCCTCTCTCGATAAATCTTAAGATACATGCATCAGCCGCCTTTTCATAATCACTCTCAAGTGTGCAGTTGCAACGAATCCGTAGGAGTTCCCCATACAGGATACTGTTAATCAATCTCCTAGGATGTCCGCTAGAAGCCTGTAAAACGCTGTTTCCTGCAGTAGGCTTCCTGTAAAGAGAAGTGACTATCTTTTCCTCCCTGATCTCCACTTTCAAATCCAAATAGTTCACTGTTTCTTTGCTTACTTCACCGCTAAATCTAAGGTTAGAGTTATTGATATTGAGCAATGCTATGTATTTCTCTGCTTCAGATACTGGTCCATTCCAGACTAAAAAGAGATCATCTATGTATCTGTACCAGACAATGACCTTTTCTGTCCAAAGTGTTTTTTTTGTGGTCCAGGCTACCTGCTCCTCCCACCAGCCCACGAAAAGGTTCGCGTAGCTGGGGGCGAAGCAGGAGCCCATTGCCGTACCAGATACTTGTCTGTAGATGTCATCCAAAATTTTTATTTCGTAAGCAGAATTCCAACAACTCCAATAACATTTGACTGTGTAATGCCAGATTTAATGAACGTTTCTTCAAAAAATATTCTACTGCCTCAATGCCCTGTGAGTGCTGTATGCGTATATAGGCTTGTTATATCTAAAGTTATGAGACAGTATGCAGAGTCCCATTTGATCTGTTCAATCTTTTCGATGAAGTCCGAAGTGTCTCTAATGTAGGATTTAAGAGAAAGTACAAATTCAAACAAATAATGATCCAAGAACTTTGACAAATTTTACGTCAAACTACCAATCGAGGAGATGATTGGTCTGCCAGGGGGATTGTCTCGATTTTTATGCACTTTGGGTAAGTGATAAAATGTGGGAAGGATGGGGTCCATTGTTTTCAGAAAGAGATATTCCTCAAAGTGCAGCATGTGTTTGTCTTGCCACTTTTTCAACAAGTGGTATAGGTTAGCCTGGCTTTCCAAATATGTCTTTTTTGTACAAGGCTCATAGCAGTTAATTTCGCTCAGTTGTCGTATTGCCTCCGTTATATATTGGTCTCGGGATAATATAACAATGTTGCCTCCTTTATCCGAAGGTTTACAAATGAATGATGTATCCTCAGCCAAAGTTTTGACCGCTTCACGTTGTTCTTTAGTGAGGTTAAACATCCCCTTCTTTTTTGGTTGTACATCTCTTAAAGCCATCCGGTCCCTGATGACAGTCTCCGAGAAAGTATCAATGCCATCAGTCGGTCCTACAGGGACGAATTTGGATGCCAGTTTGAAACCACTGCTCGGTGAATCCTGTGGTATGTCCAGTCTTGTCAGTCTTTGGCTTAGAGTATTGGCCACCACTGATGTCGATGTAGCGTTTTCCTGTCGAAGATCCTCCAAAAGTTCACAAGCAGTTAAGTCATTAATGTTTAGGAGATCCGTGTCTTTTGAGTTCATTTTCAAGAGTCTTGTTTCTTTGGTTGTTGGTTTTATCTTATAATATTTGTGTAGTTTAATTCTACGAATGAACTTGAACAGATCTATCCTAGTTTGTGTGTATTCCATGGTGTTATTTGGACAAAAGGTAAGGCCCATTCTCAGAACGGATTCTTCACTTGATGTTAATGTTCTCGTGGAGAGGTTTATTATGGTGAGTAGATCTTGTCTGTTTACAACCTGCCTCCCCTTTTGCTCCTGGTAACCCTGGACGTTAAGTTTGTTTTCTTTTTTCCCCTTCCAACTGCCTCTTCTGGTTTGTCTCCTTGTTGTTCGGGCGGCTTGTTCTTTCCGCCCCTTAGCCAGTTTTGTCGTATGAGATTGAATTCCTGGTGAAAAGGAGTTTTGGCTACTGTGTTGGATCGTCCAGCCACCGCATCGTGCGGTTCCTCATCTTCAGTAACACTTGATTCTGAAGTTTCCACTGTTTGTTTGGTTGCAGTCACAGGGACCTGGGCCTTCCTGGCATGTCCTTTCTTGTCTGATCGTATTTCTTTGCGAAGGTTAGAACCCTCCCCATGGCATAATCTCGTTCATCCCTTTCGAATTTTTCTTGCTTGCGTGTTCTAATTTTCAATTCGTATTTTGTGAGCCTCTTCTTCATTTCCACTCTCAATTGCTCTTGTTGCTCTTTATCATTGTTTTTAGCCAACTCTTCTTCCAAAGCTTCTATCTCCTTCATGGTTTTATCACGGTCACTCCATGCAAACTGAACCAGAATCTCTAGCATGCCTTTGCATGACAGGGCTATGTGTGCTGCCCAGGCTTCTAGAAGTAACGGGTCCGGATTTTCATAAGCAGGAATAGTAAAAATCCTTAGACCTCTAGGTACTCTTTCCACTTCTAGATATCCCTGAAGTGACGTGCCTTCCCACCATTTACGAAGTTCCCTT